>NC_064443.1:3030303-3333333 GCF_023343835.1 Lagopus muta | reverse complement strand
ATGGCATTTCATGAGCCAGCACAGCAGGGCAGTTGTAGAGTCTTGAATGAAAGCTGGAGTGTGCAACTGAGAGGTTTGATGCTAGGTACTTGATGTTCTGCTCGTCTCACTTTATAGGGTAAGACTGCAGTGTTCTTCTGTAGGATGTGGAGCAGACATACAAACAATTTAGCTGCAGTCTACTGAGCTTAGGATCAACTGCTGCTATCTTGGATCTGTTATAAAGCAGTTGATTTGCGGTGATACATTTGCAGATACTATGGAAAGCAAAATTGATCCTACTGTTTTCTGCTCTTTTATGAATAGCAGATTTGGGTTTTAAGTTGGTTCAACAAGATGTGTGGCAGTCGTGTAGTCCAGGACATTCGGGTTTAATTGACAAAAGATGCTCTTAAATAGAAAGGACTCTGAGCAACAGTATGTATGTTCTCTTCTATATTGGATGTTTAATAAATGAAAGTTGATTGAAAGTGGAACTGTTCAGGTGTTTACAGTGATTTCTACTTCCAACAGTGAAGGAACTGATAGGAAATTAGAATTCTGTTCTTAAAATGTTACCTTTATTTCTTTATCAAAAGGAACTATATTTTTATTGCTTGGTGTGTCTGAGCTGTCAAGCATATGCTGCCATATGTGGATTATGCTTACACTGCAGTCTTTTTTTTTTTTTTAGGTTGATCTTGTATATATTTGTTTTTGTAAGGCAAAATAAATACTTTTTCATTTACTAGCACTGTTTATAAATGTGGTTTACATAAAGTGATGAATCTAACATCAACTGCAAAAATCTGTCTTGGAGACTGCCCATCACATTTTAATAACATGACTTATTCCTTTCATGCTCAGAACCAGCCCATGTTGAGAGCAGTCGCACATTTTGATTTTAACCATTTCTTGGCTTTTCTCAACTTGAGCTACAGCATTCAAGCTGTCTGAAAGCAGAGAAACTGTACTCCTCAGCATTTTTGTTTGTCTTGATTCTCCAGTAATTACGTGTCGGTACGTATTTAGGGATCATTGCTATTTACTGCAGTGCATTAGCTTTTATTTGTTAGTATGTACTTTTTGCATATTTTTGACAGCCAACTTGGAAACAGCAACAACTGTTTCATTTTGCAGTCTGGCCTTTATTAACATATTATATATAGATATACTATCTACATGGAGAAATATGTCACAGCTTGTGGTGTTAAAAGAGCTGGGATCCAATTCTACACGCACCCATGTGATTGTCAGATTTATCATTGACTGTCAGCAGCATCTGCTAAGGGTTTGCCTTGTATTTTTAATGTTTTATGCATTCAGTGATCTGGCAATCATGACTGACTAGAGAGGTGAAACCGTAACCCAAAGGACAGATCTAGTCCTTCACCCTTGCGGTTTGTGTTGCCTTAGATGAGTAAGTTAAGTTGGTTCTACCTTAGGCTGCAGATCAGTACAAACATCTCCATGTGGGAATACTGCTGCCTTTTCCCAGGCTGCCTTCTTCCCACCTTGATTCTCATCGCCTTGATCCTGTAAATAATTTAGAACTTAACTGGATGGGGAAGCTGCTCTACCTGGGAAATAATTTGCTTGATGAAGAAAGGTCTTGAAATAGTTCTGGTTCCAGTACTTGTCAGTTATTCGTATTGCTTTGGAGTTTTGTGCAAAAACTTGAGTTTTGATAGCATTGTATGACAGTTTTATGGAATACGAATGCTGATCTTTCTTATAGGCATTGGGAGCACAGACAGTGTTTCATGGAAAATCAAACAGTAGTTAAAATGAAAAGTTCTGCAACTAATGCCAAACTACTGAATCACTCAGATAATAGGGAAAATATTCTGTTTCTGAATGCTACATTCCCTCATAGAATACCAAGTGTTTACACTGTGAAAGTTTAACAATAAAATAAAAGCAAAAACAAAAGCAAAAGACTGGTGGCCTGCAAAGTAAAGGCATCCTGTTTTTCCTTTTTTCTCTGTTTTATATAGAAGCCTAAATGATAAAGTTTTCTTAGAACCTTTTGAAAGGTTCATGTTGTTCAGAATGTAAGACAGCGTTTAAAACATCTGTGATCAACTTCCATTGAGTGTTAGATGCTTTGAGGGGAAAAAGAGAGCTGTGCCCACCTCGTTCTTTGTATTCCAGTACAGCGTGAAGTGTTCCGAGTCTGTTAGTCAGCCTGCTCACATAATTTGGTATGGTACTGTGCTTGTATCTAGCTTTGCTTATCAACAAAAGCAATTCAAATTGCACTGGAAATTCAAGGATCTAAAAGAAGGCGACTGGGTCAGTTTATGACAGAAACTATTAAAAGCAGAAGCAATGTGTGTGACACTTATAGTCACTGTCCACAGTTTGCACGTCAGGTTTAATGAAGTACATTAGTCTGTAAATAGATTGCATGTACTTCCAGCATATACTGTTTTGTAGCTGGAAAAAGTGCCATTTCTAGGAAGGTGTCCAAAGTCTGTTTGATTGCAGGTTTTGAAATACGCATTTTGTTACTGTGGAATAGTTGAAGACTTTCAGAAACATTCTTAATAAAATAAGGCTATTATCTCACTAAAGAAGTTACTGCCCTGCTATATTACTTCATCTCGCCTCTGTTCTCAGATGCATGCTTTGCTCCTGAGAATTCTGTAGGAGTGTCTCACTTGCGTCTCATTGGCACGGTAGCAGTAGAGCTGTTCTGCAGGGCTGGGTCTGACACTAAATGCTTTGGGAAACTTCTGAAGGACTGCTCTTTAATTGTAGTTAACTACAGCTCTTATGGTTTTAATATTATTTTATCATGTAATTATGAAATCATAACTATTAAGCAATTTGTAGGGTTTTTTTTTCTACATTGGCACATAAAGAACAGAATTCACATTGCTTTTATTTTCTCATATATATGTCATGCAGTGTTTTGCTGAATTTTAGCATATGTTTCCTTCTTTTCCTTTTTCAACTGTAGAGGAAAACCACAAGTAAGTTTAAGAAGAAAAGGCACAAATATAGAAACTAAGTGTAAATGGGAGAAACCTTGCAGTGTTTAATATACTGTAGGTGGTCTGCTAAATATGCAGTGTGAGGTGGTTGCACCTCTGTGCAAGCTCAGTCTTGCTTGCCATTGTACAGACGGGACAGGGCAGTAGGCAGCATCATACCAAGCACTCTGAAGAAAACAATCCCATCCCAGCTGAAAATGAGGCATAGGTGTTAGAGCAGAGTTGGCAAGAAGGCAGATGAAAACCCAAGACACAAAAAACTTGACAGCTAAGCTGAAAGACCAGACAGAAACTAGCAGAGAAATTGGAATTGTCTGACATACAGCTCAATGTACTAATTTTAAAGGTATTTTGTTGAAAATGCAGGAATGCTTTAGTAAAGATGGTTGGTTGCCTGGGTGGTTTTACACTGCTTTTTATCATAGATAGAAACTCACTGATGATAGAACTTACTTTTACCACTTGGTGGAAATACTTATGTAAGTTGAAAGAAAACCGTATATTGTAATTGCATGTATAAACTTGTGGTGTGGAAAATGAGGCCTTTTCGTAGAACAATTTGTTAAGCCAAGGCTGTGATTTTTTTCATGAATGCTTATATTACACAGAATTGTGATTTCCATTGGTTTGCTGGCAGCAGTACTAAATAACTTTGACTTTGGAAAGTAAGCTTACTTACCAATATTAAAAATTAAAAAATAATAATAAAAAAAAACCACAAAACCAATCACTGAGGTAATTTCTCTACATATGATTTCAATAGAAGTATACCATTGTTTTGTTGGTTTTATTATAATTTCTGCATGAGATGTTAAGGTGAAAGGTGCACGTATCCTATTTCTTTGCTCAGAAGATTGGAGTGAGATTTAATTCAGCTAGTCAATGTTGCTTTCATTCATGGCATTACTAGAGTCTATCCAAATAATCTTCAAAGTAAATATATATTGTATAAAACCCAGATCTGTTTGAATCCATGTGTCATCCAAAAAGAAAGAGGATAATAATTTTGCATTTTCCAGTACAAAACAAGCACAACACAAAAGAAATGAGTGCGTGACAGACTCAAAAGAAAAATATTTCATGCAACTGTACATACAGATCAGCAATGGAAACATGCAAGAAAGTGTAGTAGGTTTTAATGTTCGATTTATACCCAAAATGTAATTGGTCTAATTGAAAAAGAATATATCTTCCAGAATTCTCCATTAAGAGAGTCAAACTTGGTAAAAACTGGAAAAAGAGTTCTCCCTGGGAGACTGGTATTTGGTTGGGTTTTATTGAACAAGTTCACAACTGCCTTCCGTTAGAAGAAAACAAGCCGTATGTACATGTGTGTATGTTTTAAACAAAGAATATGCATTGAAATGGGGATCTGAACCATGAGGGAGAGATTCACAAGGGCAGTCAACCTCTAGCTCAGAGGGCTTTTAAGGAATGGAAAGCCTGAGGCTGGAGGATGTAATGTCATGGCACAACCAACCTTCAGGATTTTAGAGAAATTGCTATGAAAAAAATGAAGTCAATTTTAATCCTTTTTTCACAGTTTTCATCCTGTAAAAATATCATTACATAATCACTTAGAAGATTTTTGTCTTGTTTGATAGTGTTGTTGAATATCTAATATTTCCACAGCTGTGTTCAGTATTATTCCTTTGAGAAAAACATGTCTTGTGGAAAAAAATAGGTCAACTTTTATATATTTTCCCTAGGAAGGGCTATCATATGAAAAGTTCCCACAGAGAAACATGGTTATATTTTGCTAATACTCCACGCAAAACCTGGTGTTTTTCTGTGTGAATACTCCTAATGCTACACTTGGAACAACTTTTTTTATTCTGAATTGACAGAACTGCCTCAATATACTTGATAGAAAATGGTAAATTAGCTGATCTGTTTATCTGCACTGTGTTAATACAAAGACCAATCTAAGTCAGAAGCTACACATTACAGAAATTTTACCTTCAGTAACTATGCAGAGATCTGTGTCCCGTACAAAGAATAAGCAAAAATGAAACGAAATTTCTACCAAAGCACAGTAATCATTCACTAGTGGCAGTAGGAAGTTCCTTGCAGCAGGTTAAAGAAGGTGTGTGGTGTTTGTGAAGGTTAGCATTTTAAATAAAGCCAGCGTTTATGCTTTAAGTTACTTTAATTGAGAAATCCTTGAAAAAAATCCATTTAATGAATGAAGTTGGGATGGCTCAAGCAGGCACTATTGCTTTGGGGAATTCACTTTACTTTTGAGAGTTTGTTCTCCTCTTGTAGGGAAGATGCAGGATGTTTGTCATAGAATCATAGAATCACAAGGTTAGAAATGACCTGCGAGACCATCTAGTCCAACCGTCCTCCCATCACCATTACTGCCATAAGCACTAAACCATATCTCATAGCTACTTATCCAGACTCCTCTTGAACACTGCCAGGGACGGCGACTCCACCACCTCCCTGGGCAGCCATTCCGTTGCCTGACCACTCTCTGAGAGAAGAAGTTCTTCCTTATGTCTAACCTAAACCTCCTCAGGTACAACTTGCGGCCATTTCCTCGGGTCCTGTTTGTTGCCTGGGAGAAGAGGCCAAAGCCCTCCTCACCACAACCTCCCTTCAGGAAGTTGTAGAGCGCACTGAGGTCTCCCCTGAGCTCCTCTTCTCCACACTGAACAATCCCAGTTCCCTCAGTCGCTCCTCATAAGACTTGTGCTCCAGACCCCTCACCAGTTTCATTGCCCTTCTCCGGACACGTTCCAGAGCATCAATGTCTTTCTTGTAGTGAGGGGCCCAAAACTGAGCACAGCAATCAAGGTGCAGCCTCCCCACGCTGAGTACAGGTGGATGATCACCTCCCTGCTCTTGCTGGCCACACCATTTCTAATGCAGGCCAGTATGCCGTTGGCCCTCTTGGCCACCTGGGCACACTGTCAGCTCATGTTCAGCCGAGCATCAACCAACACCCCCAGGTCCTTCTCTTCTTCACACTCATCCAGCCACTCATCCCCAAGCCTATAGTGCTGCATGGGGCTGTTGTGCCCAAAGTGCAGCACCCGGCACCTGGCCTTGTTGAACCTCATCCCATTCACCTCAGCCCAGCGATCCAGCTTATCCAGATCCTCCTGAAGGGCCTCCCTACCCTCAGGCAGATCGACACCATCTCCCAACTTGGTGTCATCTGCAAACTTACTGAGGGTGCACTCAATGCCCTCATCTAGGTCATCAACAAAGATATTAAACAAGATGGACCCCAGTACCAACCCCTGGGAGACTCCACTTGAAACAGGTCACCAGTTAGATTTCACTCCATTCACCACTACCTGCTGGGCACGGCCCTCTAGCCAGTTCCTTACCCAAAGCATGGTGTACCTGTCCAGGCCACGGGCAGCCAGTTCCCCCAGGAGAATATTGTGAGAGACTGTGTCAAAGGCTTTGCTGAAGTCTAGGTAGACTACATCAACACCTTTCCCTTGTCTACCAGTCTGGTCACCCAGTCATAGAAGGAGATGAGGTTGGTCAAACACAGCCTGCCTTTCATGAACCTGTGTTGGCTGGGTCTGATCCCCTGGATGCCACGCACGTGCTGTGTGATCTCACCCACGATGATTTGCTCTGTAACTTTCCCTGGTACCGGGGTCAGGCTGACAGGCCTGTAGTTCCTCAGATCCTCCCTAAATGTCCATTGCGGTTGGCATGCTTGTAGGACTGGATGTGACGTATGAGGCTGGAGCATCATTGCCTTTTGACATTCGTAGGAAAAGAGGATAGCTAAACCCCTGCAAATCCCAAACACCAGGCAAACGTTCATACAACAGTCATTGCTATGTTGTTGTGGCATTGTACATTTCTCCATACTGAAAAAAAGGCCATTACTGAATATACAGCTTTGAAGGTAATGCCCAAAGTAAACCTCATTACCCATAAAACCGAAGCTCATAAACTGTGAGAATAAGCTACAAGGATAACTAGTTACAAGGACAGAGTTTTAGGGGATAGCTTTCCGTAGGCCTACGAATAGGTATCAGTGAAAGACAGAGCTGTGCTTCTGGATTTGGCGTGTGACTGAAGCAGGATTCATGCATGCTGTGAGGACTCACATACAGCAGCACAGCTCCCAGGTGGTGATGAGAGGTGAAGTTGTCAATGGCTCTCTAGCACACCTCCCTGTTCAAGTGAGAAGCCCCTTCATTTGTATCGTGTAGTGTCATTGGAAACGTGATTCATTGCTGGGGAATTTTTAGTATGGAGTGAAGAGGCAATCATATATTGCTGCAAGAAACTTCACTGCAGTGCCCAGATTCTGTATTGGGAAACTTTATGAGCTCTGTTCACAGGCTGGAAGTTCTATTCAGCACCAGTTAGACACGGCTCTGTACAAAGTGCTTAAGAACAGCTGTACTGGATCAGATCAGAGCTCATTTAGCGCAGACTCCTGTCTTTGGCAATAGCCAAAAATAGTTCCACAGACAAAGGGTGCTGCAGTTTATTATATTCCTTTGCTTTTAGTTTCCCTAAAGTAAAGTTGTGATTTTAAGACTAAAGTTGTGATTTTAAGACAGCTCCTCCGTTCAGCTTTGAGATTCATCTTGAGATAATTTGACTTTTTTATGCCTTACCCTTGAGGACTGCTCATTTATTGCGTGAAAAAGTTGACACTATAATGCTAGCAAGTCTGTTAGATTAGTCTTTCTTTACTAACTGGAGTATTTCAGTATAATAAAATGAATGATAATTTATCCTGGGTTGTTTTATAGTGTGACCAGAAGTGTTTTACACAGTATTGACTATGTAAGTTCCTTCACAGAACAGTATATAAATGTTTTCACAAGGGTAATTTAGTGAAGTAATAGCTGTTACAACTTGTTCATCTCGTATGAGCTGTAACATAAGTTTTTGAAACGTCCTCTTTGGTATTCTCCATTCCCTTCTTCAAGCAAAAGGGAAAAAACATCTTTTTCCTTTAAAATTTATGGGTTTTGCCCTAAAGTGGGGTTGGGTGTCCATTAGCAAAGAACATGTAATGACACTTTATAGTTCACATACGGATAACACCAGGGGAATGTATTTCCATTGAATCACCGTAGCAGTTCTAACAAAACTGTAAAAATTGTTCTTGGTGGTGTTTGGGTGAGGCTTCTTGGTTCTTGAATCAGTGTGAAACTTTAAAGCACTGTGGTAATTTTCTAGGATAACAGCAACTAAATACACGGTGATTACATGATTGCTTCTTTGTGTGGAAAAGCAGATCTGTTTAATACATCTTAGAGTTTTGTATTTGATGTCTTCCCTACTTCTAGATGGAAAATTTGTTCCAACATTTTTCCTCAATATTTTGAGCCTTGCAACTGTTCATAAGTTGTTGACATCATTAAACCAGAGCTCTTATTTCATGTCTGCTATTTTTCCCCCCATCTAAAATGTTTTTCAATATGCCAGAGGAAATAAAATTAAAGCCTTTTACCTTGAAATAGAGAGTATGGGATGTGATGGTAACTAGCTATAATAGAAGGGTAATGTTACTAAATAAGGAAGAGCAGCAGGGATCTCTCTTTGGTCCATTAGAAAACAGAGAAGTATGTCTTTTGAATGAGTCAAACATATTATTATGAACTAGTTTTTTTGGATTGCTGTTTATACTTCTGTTACTTTTCAAGAAGGGCACTAAGGCTGTTGTGCAGACTGTCCTCCAAACGAGGCCAAGGTGCACAGCTGACTGCTGGTTCTGGTCTGATCTTTACCTGTCACCTGCATGGAGAAAAAGCTTTAAAAGTAGTTTCAAAGTAGGTCTCTATAAAAACATGCATTTTTTCCAAGGTAGTTTTCACCTCTGTTGTTTGGACCTTTCACAGAATGGTTGTAGTGTTGTTATACTCCCCTCAAAGCACTGATTTGACCCGACTTTTGGTCTTCCACAACTTGATAGCGTAACTATTTTTTCACAGTGGAGAGTTATATAAAAGTTACAACACGTGCTGATACTGCGTGCTCATTTTGTTTCATGCCTTTAAACAGAAGTTACCCTTTGCAGGTTGTTTCAAACTAAAAAGTCTAAAGAGGCATTACCTTTTGGCTCCATTGTGCCAGCAGCTTCCACTGAGTAGAAGCTTTCATGGATTACATTAGGAAGCTTCCAGCTTGCAGACTACCAGATATCTTACAGCTCTACAAATATGCAATCTGCAGGCTTGTTTGTTGAAAATTGCTTCATATATACAGTTATCACATTATCATGTAGGATTATTTTGGTAGTATTATTTCATATTTGTAACATTTTACTGGACGTAGTTTTGTATTCTCTGAAAAAAAAAACGTACATTCGAATGTAAATATAGAATTTCAAATTAGAAAATGTTTTCTCATTTAGAGAAAATGAGAGTTTAGGCTAGTTGACATTTGTATTACTGCACAACAGAGATGATCTGTTTGTTTTGTTGCCAGGATATAGCTGTTTTTAAAGTTTCCCCCATAAGAGAGATGTTACAATTTCATTTATTTCTTTCTGCAAAACAGCAGCCAAAACATGGGGAGAGAAATGATGAACTCGTGCTTTCCAGTTCTGATTACTGAACACTAAGATCTTTTTTCAGTATGTGCCAGTGTGATGCTTGCAGAATCGAAGTTTGGGAATGGTGTCAGCCACTCTCTGTTGTGCTATGTGAAACAGTGCCCTGGGTGACATTCAATTTGTTTTCTTGGGTCATTACAGAGCTGGAAGTCACGCCTCAAACCTTCTCTTGAGGCAAAGCTCAGTGATTTGTAACCTTGACAGGAGGAAATCTCTTCATTCTTTTTTCAGTTGAAATGGAAAATGGAGAACTGTGGAGAATGGTATGTACTGTGAGCTGTACGTTTTTGGGAATGCAAAGGTTCTAATGGCTGAAACATGTGGAATAATTAATAGTGCTCTCATTTCATGCAAGTGAGATGGCTATTGCTTTTCTGAAAAGTTTTTGAAGAAAGTGCCTGTACCTTGTATTGGAGGAAGCCTTGACTCTAGGTGTTGCCTCAAATTCAGAAAGCTATCCAATCCTCTGTGGTAACAGACTTATCTGCTGGATGCATTAGCAGTGCATGTCCCTGTCTGTCCGGTCTTAGCAACCTGCAGTTTGTTCTCACTTGAATCTCTGGGTCAATACAAATGCACCTATGTCTGCATCTGGAAAACAAGAGAAAGAAGAGCATTTCTCTGCATCCACCCACATCTGATTTTGGTTCAAAACTGTTGCTTGATTTGTGAGTTTGTGCTGACTGAATTTCTGCGGGCAGTCATGATTCCACCTGTCTAGGAATAACGTGGAGTCCCTGCAAGCATCTCAGCTGAGCTTCCTGTTGGACTAAAAGATCAAATGGTGCCAACTTCCGTAAAATTTAGCAGATTTTTGAAGTATTACTGTTGGCTCAAACAAAATGTTTCAATTCCTCAAGAACATTAAATAAAAAAAAAAGGTGTTATGGTGTTTGATCCATAGTAGCTTTATAAAAGCCTTCTGAGACTGATAATGCTTTCACAGAACTATATTCTAGTCTTAATGTCTACTGAAGTATTTCATTACAATGCAAATCTGCAAAAATGATTTACTCAAATATATTGCAGGGACGACACAGTAACTGTAGGGTTGCTTTTTTGTTTTGTATTTTTTGCTGCCTGTCGGATATTTACCATGCTGGTGGTCAAAAGATTCTCAGTATGTTCCCCTATTTTTCTGGACCAAGAATGATGAGGTCTCGTCTGTCTCATTGTCACAAGATATGCAATGGTTATCATCCTGTTCACTTTGTTTATAAAATCCTTTGAGGTTCCCTGTTGCAAAATAGTAAGATTTATTCATTTTATAATAAAGCCTATTTTACCTTCATTATAGTTTCTAATTTAGAAGAATGAACAGACTAAAACTGCTTGTGTTTGACATATGAAAATGTTATCCAAATTTAATTTCCAATGTATTTTTAAGTGAATATCCATCCATTTGTTGCATAACTTCTATCCCTTGACTTTTTTCCCTTTCTTGGTCTTCTGTCTCTGTTACTGCTCTGTTCTGACTCCAGAATTGTTTTCCTTCAGTCTCTCTGTTTCTGCAGCATTATGTTAGCATCATAACTTTAAAATCATGTTTTGTTATCAAGTGCTTCTTGTATGAACAACTTAGATGCTAAATAAGCTTGAGATGCATTGTATTACGTGACCAGAGGAAAAAATCTTAGACAAAAGATTTGCATAAAATCCAGTTTTATGATATCTTAAAAGTGAAAAAGCACATATTGGAGATACAAATCACTACAATATGACTTCTGAACATACTTGACCAAACAAAACATCCAAAGCAATTGTTTTACAGAAGTCCACATACCTTAGGAATGTTTCTTACATGGAGGTTATATTTTGACTCCCTGCACAATGGTAACGCTGTGCTTTGCAGGTGATGATTTATTTGGATGAGAGAACTTTGACTTTGAACTATGCAATTTTGTGTTTATTGTTGTTGTTTAGCTTCAGAGAAAATAGAATTCAGGAGGTTTCTGTATATTTTCTGTGTGTTCTGTGTATCTCTGTATCTGGAATGAGCTGAAATGTCTGTGTTTTGAGGGCAACCACCTTTGCTGTTAAATGGCCACGAACAATGTATTTATGCTGATTACACAGTGTTTGCTGGCAGAAGATTGAGATATTTGGGAAACCATTTTCAGAGTGAGGGAAAGAATTACAGTTCAGTAGTTGGTATGTATCCCCTGAGGGTTTGTATGGTATGCAGTTGTTTACAGCTTTTATGTGCCTTTTAAAATGTCCCAAATGTCAAAATGTCAACATTTCAAGCCATTTCATCCTTTGTTCCCATCCATTCTGAAGAAGATATAATCAAGCAGCAAAAACCTATAGTACTGGGGAAAAAAAGAGTAAATGTTGTTATTTCTTGCAGAATAGCCCAAGAAAAAATGGAAAGTAATTGCATGAAAAATAATGACCTGTCAGTCACCTCTGATCTTTTATTGTCAGCAGCCCACTCTTTCAAGAAAATACTGTCGAATTTAATGAATATGGAAGCTGTTGAAATTACTTTCAATTTTCATGGAATATATTCTTTAAAAGAAAAATATTAACTGTTTTCTATCAAAAATTTAGACCACTTTATAGAAAGAATGTTATACTAAAGTTGGAGCAGAATATTAATTTTGTTTGTTTTTAAATCTTTGAGAGAATAAACCAACTTCTAGGGAAACATCCAACTGTAAGAATGTACTTGTACACCCACGTGGACATTAATATCAAGTATAAAATTGAAATGGCTTCATCAGTATCATCTCTACTGGGGTGATTTAAGACTATCAGTAAGATTTCAGTTAACAACAAACTGGATTTTTGGAAGTTTCAAGAATATCTGTCCAGCCATCAAAATAGACAAC
The DNA here is from genome assembly GCF_023343835.1 of Lagopus muta. NCBI lineage: Eukaryota > Metazoa > Chordata > Aves > Galliformes > Phasianidae > Lagopus > Lagopus muta. Next base: position 3,320,971 of record NC_064443.1, on the reverse strand, counting down.
ATGGTCTGGGCAGTGTAAAAATCTGAGCCAAGTAAGGATTGTCCAAGCGAAGCGGACCAGCCGCCCTTTTTTCTTTTTTTTCTTTGTTTGAAAAGACAAAAATAATAATCCAGGCAGAAGTTAATTGCTCTAACTTGTCAAATTCCGTGTTTGAAGACTGGAAGTTTTCACTGTCCCATGTTTTGAAAAGAATTGAATGCTTTTCCAATGAAATTTCAGATGGAAATTGGGTAGATTTTCTCTATTACTGCGTGCGTATGAAGAAATTTGATTCTTGCACTACAGAATGTTTGTAGTTCAAGGTCTTTCATTGGTATCATTTTTGAAACTAATGATACCATTTAAAATGGTTTAAATTCAGTTAATCGGATCAGATTGGACCAAGCTGGCTGCTCAGCTCTATTCTCTTCTGAAATTTGGTGTTGTGGGGCTGTGTCTGAGGTCACAGTTTTGTCTACTGTATTTAAGTAGAAGTTTTGTTGGTAGAAATAAAGATTTGACGGGTTTGAGCTTCTGTTTTTACATTTAATATTTGCATAGTGGAACAATATTAAGAAATACAATTCTACCTTTGGTAAATAATGTCTTCTATCTTATTTGTAGTAGTAAGGGGGGTTAGAGAGAAATAAGCAGGCATGTTAGTGGCAGAGAATAAATAAACCTGTTTTTCTAGAAAGGCGTTCTGCAGTGCCAAAGTTGGGTATTTATTTGGTCTTCTGTGGTTTAAGAACAACGCTGCAGTAGGATCTTATGCATGAGAACGAATGTGGTGATAGCTGTCTTGTGTTGATGTAATTGTGCTCAAGATGAACGTGTTCCAAACGTGAATCTTCACCCTCGTCCTCTTCACTGTTGTAGTGAACATCATCATCGTGGAGGGGGGTCCTGCAGATGCGTTCTGGAGGGACCGTCCTGTGACAGTGTGGGAGGAATTAGATTGATTAAAACAACTCGTAACTTCTTCATTTAATTTAGAAATGCAATTTATTAATATTTCAATATGTTTATCAATATGTTTTTTTAAGTAATCATTGAAGACTTTTGAAGTCATTCTCCCTTAGATTTTCCCCTTGCATTTTCTCATTTATATCATATACTTTTTTTGAGAAAAGTATTGCCAGCTTGCATGAAAGCGTAAACTTTCTGCATGACATACATAAACCCCTTTTACTTTGTTTTGAAAGGAGAGTAGAAAGGAATTAAAGAAAATGCCTGACTTCACAGCTGGAACTGACTGAAAAATGCTCAAAAGGCTTTCAGCTGAAGGTTCTTTTCAGTTTTTGTTGCTTCTGGGCTTTTTTGGTGAACTGGTTGGTCTGCCGTTCAAGAGCAGCAAGAAGGAGATGTACTTTGCTGTGTGCATCCAGTTGTGGCTGCCTTGGTGGGAATGTGGCCCAAGCAACATTAGGGATTGCTTTTCTAGAGAGAAATGCTGCTCAGCATCTCTGCAGCATTTTCACAAATAGGATAAAGGGTGAAACTATAGTTTTCTCCCTTTATGTGCAGAAGAAATACTGCAGTGGAAGACTCAGGATTTAGCTCCTCCTTCAAAATTTACGAGATGATTATTTACTAAATGCGAAAAGCTCTGGAAAGAAAGCACATCTTGTAAAACTTTCATGACATTAAGCTTGCATTTACCTTATTTTGTTGTTGTTTAGTCTTAGAAAACGTAATTTTCTCATTTCTCCAATTCCAAATGGTACAGACTTTAAATCATTGTGATCCAAAAACAACTCTCTCAGAGAGTGGTATGCTCCAAAAAATGACACTGGATCTATTCCATCATCAGTAAGCTTGTTGAAGGACAGGTAGAGATACTCCAAACCTGGCTTCATATGACCAAAGACATATCCTGGAATCCTTTCAATCTGATTTCCTATCAGTATCAGGTGGAGTAAAGATTTTGGCAGGTAGGAGGGAACGTGATACAGCTTATTGTATGAGAGATCAATTGATTCCAGGTTTCTGCATGAAAGGAGAAAGAAAATGGGACAGAAACATCATAGCGTGCTGCATTATTAATGCTACATTCTGTACAAAATGACTGACAGGAATGAGTAGAGATTGCTTGAACAGAGGAAACTGGGGAAGTAGTTTGTGATTTAAAAGCACTGAGAATTGCAATTAAAAATTATGTCAGGATATTCATAATAAGCTTGGACATTTACTGTTCATCTCATTGGCCTGGATTTTTAAGTTTTATTCTAGATCCCATCTGAAACTGTAGCACTGTGTGAGTGGCTGCTTCAGCATCATTCCAGAAGCTAGTAAAGTTAGTAAAGGCATGGTTCTTTTCAGATGAAACTGTGTGTGAATCCAGAAAAGAACTGTGGCTTACAGGCTATGGCAAGGCATGCTATGTGACTTTGCAAGTAATTTTCCTTGGAAACTGCTTGTGTGCTCCTTGAACTTTGAGTAGTGAAACTGTAAGTATCATTAACTTCTATGTGACAGAAGAGTGATTTGGACTGCAGGCTTACTTTAGTGAGAATCATTCTTCTGAACTTCAGAATCATCCCACTGTTTCTGTAATGAGGCCTACTTAATTACTGAATGTTCAGATGGTTGATGACATGCTCTGCTCATATTCTGCTCTTGCATGATAGGAATGCACAGTCTTCTCTTTGTTTACTTTTGCAGTTTTTAATCTAACATGAAATTAGGCTAGAACGACATTTAATTATTTTGAATTACCTCTGAGATAATGATTTATTGATTCAAAATTATAATTGTATAGAGTATTATTGGTAATATTCGTTTTTGATTGAATAATCAGAAAAAAAGTGTTTACTCTTCATGTTAATACAGCACAGATTTGAGATGTTAAGGTAATTTTTGTTTTAAAGTTGACAAAATATTTCCTAGATTATACAATTTCAGGAAAGGAAATTAAGAAAAAAATAGACAATTAGCAAATTGAAAGATAATTTAAAGTTAAAAGTTATGACATATAACTATTAATTTCATTATCCGACTCATTCATAACAGAAAGAAATAAAGTATTTGAAATGTTTTATACTCACTCTTGGTTTATCCAAGCCAAAGGTGCTATTCTGTGTTCTTCTAATTTGTTGTGCTTTAGCACAATGACATTTATTTTTCTTGTATGATTAAAGCAAATTTCTGACACTTCTTCAATTTGATTGTTTTCAAGGTATAGCTCCTATAAGTGCATTTAGAAAGAAAATTTGTGAAAGCAAAATATGCTCTTATTTCCCATTGCAAAGTAAAAAGGTAGTTGTTAAAGGTCCTTCGTATTACGTGGTAAATATTTTAATTTGTGGATAAAAAGCAAATAATCTGAACCAGAGTTTGTAGACGTAACACAACTTGTGGTAAACAGTGATTTTCAAAGCAGATGGTTTTCCTCATTTGTGAGAGCGCAAATTGCTTTGAAAGATGAAACAGAATAGCAGTGCTTTAATTTGTCCTGCCAGAAGTTGCATGCTTTGTGATGAGGGATTGATGAGATTGATAGGAAGCAGGTAAATATGTGTATTTCTTCTTCTGAAAAGCCGTTAGTGGGAAAAACATCACAAATTTTTACTTTCTTAATATACTTGCTGGGTACCAGTGAGCTGTGAAACTTTTAAATTTAAAGGAAAATTAAAATGTTAATGTTTTACAAAGCTTAGTGCTTTGAGTCTGCAATGTATCAAAAGTATGTTTTACAAAACCATAGATTGACTTCCCAATGCCTTGTAAAGGAAGATAAACATGTCACAAACCAAAAGTGAGCAACAGCTGAAGTATGTATAGGACCTGAATAAACAGGAACAAACAAAAGAAGTTCAAACTCTGGCAGGGGAATGGGATAGGAGACTCCTGGAAGAAGAAACTTCTTCATTAAAAATCAAGGGAGGATGAAATTGTTCAGGGCAGGAGTCTTGTTCAGCCCCTCCAGTTCTGGAGGAATTCTGCAAAGGTTTGGAAAATTGAGACATAGAACAGCCAAAAAAATAGAAGAGGACAGTTAGCCATAGGCATCAAAAGAATGTTTTTATTTTCTCTCTCTCTCTGAGTCTATACAACCTTGGTTTCTTCAGTTTTTCACTATGAAACAGGCTTTTCTAGTTTGGTCGTTATTCTTGCTGCTCTCTCATGAATAATGTTTTTTCATTAAAACTATCTCTATTAGATTATGACTGCTGCATGGATGAAGAGGCAGAACTGATGGTTTTAAATGTTAATGTTCTTACAGCCATGGTATTTTGTGAGAGCATACGAGAGAAATTCGGACTTGAGACATCCTACTGGGACAGAGTCAGTGAATAAATATGTTTCTATGAATAAGAATTAGTGTACCTCGAAACAAAATCACACAGTTTGGACCAACTTTGTCTGATGATAGTAAAGTAGGGAAAGAAATAACAGTTACTGAAAATGGATGAAAAAATAAAGCTGTTTTTTTTTTCTTTTTTGCTTTACCTCAAGTGTGGTGGGAAGGCCTTGAGGGATAATCCTAAACTTATTTCTTCCCAGTCGCAAATAAGAGAGGCTTTTCAAGGGGTAGAAGGCCAAAGGACTGACGTTTGCTTCACTGAGTTTATTTCCTTCCAATTCCAAGGTGACCAGGTTCTTTAAACCTGAGGAGAAAAGGTTTGAATTTCTGTTAGTGACTGCCATCTCAATCTAGTTAATTTTAAGTTTAAAATTTACCCATCTTAGACATCACAACGATCACAGTAATGAAAAATCATAATGTCTTCCTGAATGGGTTTAAATTCATTATCTCATTGGCATAGAATTGTATTTTTAATTGGTTTAGTGCAAAATGAGGTTTTTCAGCTGCAAGAGCTGTGGGTAGTTCTACCCTTTAGGCCTCATTACTCAATCAGCAGACGCTTGCAATGCCGTGTTGGGGCTGACCTCTGTGCAGTCAGTTGCCCAATGATCCCCAGTCCCCACTCACTTATGTGACAGTGGGTACATCACCCTTGCTTACTCATACCTTCCCCTCCCCACTGGATGCCATTCAACCACTTGCTGTACCAAGTGTTGAGAGCTCTTCACAGATTATATACTGTTCCTCTTCCTGAAGGAACAGACCACGTAGATCTCAGACATCCAAATGCAGGCGACAGAAGAAAGCACTGATTGGTGTACGTTAACAAGAAATACTATTTCATATGAGGTTCCTCATTCACAAAGAAACCTACTATTGTGCTTGGTTTTGTTTTAACAGAAGCTTTGATCATTTTAAACTAAAAGGCTCTTGTAGCCCGTTGGCCTACATTTCCTTTCTCAGCTCCAGCATTTATATTGCTCCACAGAGAGCTGTGTCACCAAACCATTCCAGTTTCCATGGGGACCCTTTTGGCAGAAGAGGAAAGGGATCAGAAAGTTCAGCTGAAGTTATGGCATGGATCAGCCCACATTTAGCTTTGCTAAAAATGGTTGTGAGTTGCTCTGATTATGTTATGAGACACAGAGTGGTCAGATTACGGTTCAGTAGTGAAGGTGTCTTCAGCACAGTCCAAATCAACCTCTACTTAGTAACCGTAAGCCTGAAGTGTTACTTTGTTGAGTGGTGGTTCCCTAAGAAGGGAAAATGCAATATTTCAAAACTCAGTCATGCAAAACTTTTCGCTTTTATTTTTTGCCTTATGGAAACATGGCACTCTCATTATATCTAATCAGATGCGCTTGTTTGAACAGTTTGCTTTCCAAATGTATCTTTTCATGTGATTGGTATTATTTTCCTAGATACCTTGCAAGGCCTCTTCATCAATGGCATGGAGTTGGTTGTCATTTATTTTTATTTCTTCCAAAGTTGATGGCAGTTCAGAGGGAATATGTACCAGCATGTTTCCATCCAAATACAAACGCTTCAGCTTTTTCAGGGTCTCAATTAAAAGGATGAGTAAGAGAATACAGGTCATGAAGGTGTAAATTACATGGGTAAACATACATTATGATCAGTTACCATTTGAAAACTTCTAAGCAGCAGTGCAGTAATGTGTAGTGCTTCTCATGAGTGCTTAACATTTAATGCTTGGTTTACGTCATTTAAAAATCTCTAGTTATTCCTGATTGCAAGAGAAATTCCTTGAAATAGCCAAGTTTTAACTGCATTGTAAATATACAGTGATTACTTAGATAAGTTTTAGATCCAGAGAATTAAAACTGGAAAAACTTCAGGTATTATTCAGCCATAAGATAACAGAAAAGTTGGGCTTTCTTACCTTGAATGCACGTGGACCAATGCCAGAAGAGGAAATATTATTTTTACTTAAATCAATCCATTCCAAATTAGGTATCCCATTGAATGCTTCATTGGAGATGGTGGTAATAATGTTTCCTAGGAAATAATTCAATAACGTAGTTTGGGTTATGAAGTACAGTATGTGTTGAGTTGTGTAGTGTTGTACATATAAAAATATAACACTATTTTATTGTGTAAAATATTTGTGGATATCTATATTCATATTAATGTTTAAATTCTAGTGTAAGCAAATTAGCATATCTTAGCAGTTATAATTTATGGCGTTAAGAATCCCAGCTGTAAAGTAATTAATACATTTATATGACAGGAAATTACAGTGTATTAATGCTACTGCTGACTTGAATATTAGGTAATATATAGGTAATATTAATTTAAGAGAACAAATAATGTAAATTACACCCACTAATTACCTGTAAGGTCTAGACTTGCTAGGTCTGGATCTGAGATAGGCGGTATTTGTGTAAGCTTGGCGTTAATACAGCTTACTGTGGATTCTGAGGTGGAACACGCAGCTGGCAAAGGAGGAGCTTCTATCGGAGGAACAGGAATGGGGAAAGTTCCATCATCTTCATCACTTTCATACTGTTCCTCTGCATCTCTCTCTCTTGTTCTTGCTCCTTGCCTCTTCTTTATTACTTCTTTTTCAAGTTGCAGCTCTTCCTCTTCAAACAATCTCCTTCTTTCTTCATCCTTCATTCCATCGGGCTTCTCTTCCTTCTGATGAGCTTTATACTTCTGTTGATTTTTTTTGCCTTTCTTTTTTCTCCTCTTCTCACCCTTCTTATGAACCTCTTTGTCTTTAATCTCTACCACTTCTGTTCTAAGCAGTCCATCCATTTCAGTTTCAGTACGTGCAGATGACAGCACGTTGGGGTTGTTGTCGAGGTTGTTGGGTTCTGGCGAATCACCAGACAATTCAATTATATCATCCAGTGAAACAATATTTGAATCCAATGGGGAGGCTGACCAGGTAATGAGAATTAAAAAAAACAACAACAAAACAATCTGTTACAGTTTCAGTAATTCTTCCTTTCATATAGTAAAAAGATGGTCACTGTAGAACGGCAGTATTCTCCTCAAGTGATGAGTCAAGAATGAAAATATTCCTTTATATTCCTGCTTGACAGAGGAGTCAGCCTGTGCTGAATGATTAAACCAGCTATGCAAAACCTTCTGTAGGTGGGTATGACTCCCTGCATTTCCAGAACAAAGGGTGAAAATTTGAACATAGCCTTTCTTACCTTCCTTTTTGAATTAGTATACCTATTTATTCATTTACTTATTTTATGTTGGTGCAGGGTTCTAAAGAGGTGAAAAAATTTGCGGGAATGACAGAAAGGGAATTTGAATAAAACTCAAAAAGGCTACAGCTGGTTCTCCTGTGCAAGGGACTGCCAAGGGTAGAGATGGATGTAGATGTAGAGTAACAAGGGAAAGGCATTCACTCAATTACCAGAGGTTTCACTTGCCCAGCAGGGCAATTCCCGTAAAGAGAGTGTAATTGTTTCAAATAACTTCTTGTTCTCCAGTTAATTTCTCTTGTGTCCCAGTGCATTTCTATGTGTGTGTGTGTTACACAGCTGCACAGACAAAAAGGCTAAATATTTTTACAGTAAGAGAAGGTTAGGTATGGGGAATGGGAAAAAGAAATCACAGTCTCCTCTATTTTTCATTTTAAAAAAAAGCTTTTATGTAATTTCTTCAATGAAGCACAAGTGTGATTGTAGTCCTATTGTTTCTCTTAACTTTCCTCTCTGCAGTCAGCTAGGTGCACGTGTTTTTACACTTTCCACAGATATTTACCAGACTTTACCAGACTTTATGTTCGTGAGTGCTAGTAGTTAATTATCAATCCTTTGTAAGTAAAAGTGGGATATAAAATGTAACCGGATGTTTTCTTTCTTGATCTATTTACCAAATTTTTATACAGGGGAAGAAAAGCAAAAAAGGGGAAAAATAGAATTAAAATGATCTTCTTTACATATTTTCTAAAAATTAAAACAAACTCACCTAGAGCTGCTCTTACCACATAATTCAGGGCTTTTTTTCTCTACAGAAGTATTATGTGTACCAGGTAATCCTTGATATTATTAAGTGTATATTTTATGTAAGGTTTTGCTTGAGGTAGTTTTAAAATAGTAAAAATATGTACTATACCAGTATCAGAACAAACTGGGCAGCATTCTCCTGCAGGTATGATGGTCTGGGGACATTTCAGCGGATGGCACATGGTTGTGTCACAGATCACTTCTCCTTTTGAACAGAGACATGTAATGCAGGGCTTGGGAGACCAGACAGCTTTATCGAACATGATCATCCCATTAGCTGTGCACTGCCCCTTCTTTCCTATGAGAGACAGAAAAAACGGAGTTAAATAGCTTCAACAGAATTACAAGCAACAGTGTTTATTTAAAACTTTGCAAAAAAGCACTGCTATTTTGTTCACATCTTGAAAGCACATGAAATACTCCCTATTCTAAGTATCTTATGCTTATCCCTTGGTTTTCTTGACCTTATCGTCTTCGGCTCATTAGCAGTCTCTAATCTCTCCTTGATTCTTGGCCTCAGCTGTGAAGGCAGCCAAGGGGGAGAAACACAATTAAGGTGTGTGTAGCTGTTACCTGCTTACAGCTTCCTGTCAGCAGAGTGCAGGCTTTCTGTCCCTCTATCTGCTCGCCCCTTTCAGGCAGTTGCCATAACCGTTCATTTCCTTCTCTTCCTGGCCAGCTGATGAAATGCCCTACCAGCTTTGTCTTCTGGAAAAGCTTTTGAATTCAACTTCAGAGATATTCTTAAAACAGGAAAATTAGATCTAAATGGTGAATGTCTGAGAGTCTTGTGCATGGCAGCTCCTCCTTCCTCCCCATCCTTAGAAATCAGAAGCAGAAATCACAGACTTCAATGAAAGCTGTGCATAGATTGAGTGGAGAAAGAAGCAAAAGTTCTCTTCATCACAGTGATATTAAAACAAATCATGCAGAACATGAGAATAAGTTTTTCCAGGTCTCCCTTTATTTATCTCTTGTGCGAGTGACATACCCACTGATGTTTTGTATGCTGAATGAGAAAGCTTTCTTAAGGCTCTGTGGAAGCAGGAGGATGTCAGTATTCACTGTATAGTGACTGTTCACAGGCTTAATGCAAGGAAAATCTGTTCTGTAACAGCTTGTAAGATGGCAAGCATCATCTCTCCTTGTACCTTTCTTTATCTGAAAAAAAAACCCACCTCTTTGCTTAGAAAATAGCCAGGTTTGTGCAACTTCTTGTACTAATAAGTACTTTCTCCAAGGATTCTGAATGTGAACCTAATGAAAAAGAGATTTCCTTGGAGTAGTAGTTGAATATTCCAGGAAGAAATGTATAAAGATTGCAAGCTACACTCATATATTCAGTAGGCAAATTGTTCAGGGAGCATGAAGAGACTGCTCCAAGTCTCTCTCTTTCCTTCCAGTGGTGGAATCTACCTCAGCAAATATTTCCCTAGGCAGCTGTCATCCAGGCTCCAGGATAAACATTGTGCTTTAGCATGACGTTTTTGTTGTGGGATTTTTTTTCCTTTTAAGCAAGGAAAGGCCAAGACAGAGATTCTTTATCCCATGCAGTTCTTTTGCTATTTGCAAGCATGTTTCTGAACCTAGTGAGAAACTCTACTGAACACATCTTCCTTTTCTCTGCCTAATTAATGAAATAATGTATTGCTGAGGGGTTCATTTCAGGCTGAAGTTTCTTTGCACTTTCCTGTGTACAAAGAGAAAATTTCCTCTTTGTTTAGGGATGGTTTGACTTTCTCCTTCAGCCAGTATAAATATTTTCCAATACAGTGGAAAATTTTTGTCTCAACTGAGTTCACATGTGAGAGGCTTGTCTATCCTTTGAGATGGACAGTGTCTCTGTAAGGATTGTGTGCAGCATTAGTTGCCCCACTATCTGCCTGGTCCATGCTTGGTTGTTCAGTTGTAAAGGGAGAGCATTCAGGATTCTCCGTGACCATCCTGGCAAGATCCCTATAGATCTGATTCAAATAAAAGCCTGAAATATCTCTGATATTAATATTTAACTCAAAATCCATCATTTTGTGAAATCCTTAAAGGCATTTCAAGTCTCAACTTCATAAAAAGGTATTCCTGTTGTTCATATCCTGTTGGATATGAACTTGTCTTCTAGGATAGAGGTTATCAGATTCATTCTGTGATTGGCTGATAGAAAGGAGGAGGAATTAAAAATTTGCATTTGTGATTTTCAAGGGGCCGATTAGTCCAAGTTGTGTATGTATGGCTTCTGCTGCACAAAGTTCTGCTCTCGTTAACTCAAGCCATGTTAACTGAAGGATATGAGTTAGCCCAGGGCAGATGTTACTTGGCTGTAAGTCCGTCACTGTTTGCTTCTTCCTGTCTTCTGTTTTTTATGTGCTTGCCAATAAGCCACTATTTTTGTTTGAAATAATCTGCAAAGGAAACGCATGCCTTTGGAATTCACATATGAGAGGGAGTAAAGACTGGGTTGAGATTCCCCTTAAACTTCCTATCCATTGAGTAACCTCAGTATAGTAGCATGCGTAGGAAGAGGTGAGATTTATGAGATGTTAGGAATAATGCCACCGTGTACCTGTGATTCTCTGCTTAATAGGGAAACCATAGTCTGAGTTGTTTTATGTTGTGGTGAATTGTTTGATTTGAGTTTGTGTGATGTTTATAGGGAGGAAAGAGAGATGTCCAGCTGCCGTGAAACCTCTATTTAAGCTGCTAATTTTCAGCCTGCAAATTCTATTTGTAAGTTGTTTCTTTTTTCAGGCTTCTAACAGCAGATTAAGTAGCTAGAAGAGTGAAAATTTGGTTCTGGTCTTTGGATTGCATTTTTTTTCTGTTTTGACACATGATTAATAGTAGTGTTCTATTATTTAATAGGTTCTGTTTTTTCCAAATCTGACATTAACTTGCAAAAATCTTGAACTTTAAAAGCTAGACTGAAAAATACCTTGTGGTTGAAGTCTTTGGCATGTAAGCACAAGACTTTTAACCTTTGGAAATATGGTGTAAATCCAGCATGAGGTTCCAAATAAAATGAGTTCAGTGGTTTTAGCTCAGCTTTTGGATGGGAGTCCACATAGAGGGAAAGAAACGAGGAGGTGGCGGGGGAGGGACCATGCATTATTTCAGCATGACTGATGGTCTCTGATAGACTGGAATATCTTACATAAAGTGTATGCTATTTATGTGGTATTTTCCTCTGTTTAACTTTAAAATACATTTTTAATTAAACAGTTTATATGAGTGGTATTTTAGTATGTGTTAAAATATTACAGTCAAGAGTTTTTCTAGTTTCCCAATTAAAACTCCTTACTTAAAAATATTTTATTTGAAATGGGAACCTCCTCTAGGGCTCCTGCTTTAGCAGAGGGGTTGGACTGGATGATCTCCAGAGGTCCCATCCAGCCTACAGTTCTGTGACTGACCTAGAGCTCGTGCCTCATGTGATGCACTACAAAGCATTCTGCCTATAGAAATAGAGTATTATTTTATGGAGAAAAGAGGTAACCAGGGCTTTCTTGTTTTGTTCATAAAATTGCATATGATACTTTTATTTCATGTGTGACCTTTCAGTGCTGGAATAGAAGTTTTTACACCTTTATATCATTCATGAGCTGTTAGTGGACATGCCCCTGTACTGGTGGTGTTACACAGTACCTCAGTGTCTCCTCTTCAACCTTTGAACTTCTTGCTACGGAAAGAAATGAGGCACTGTATTATCTCCATGATTATTTAATTGGTTACAAACTGGATTCAGAATACATCTATTTTTAGACTCTGTTGAATCTTAATTTCCCATTTGTGACATTGTGAAGTTGCAGACATTGCAGAGCAAGACTTCTCTCTTCCCTTACTGCATCAAAGATCAAAAAGATACTTTACAACTCCCTGTTTTCAAGTACTTGCTAGTCCTGCATTCTATGAGGAGTCTGTAGAGTGTCACGCTACAATTACTGGGGTAGGTTTTAGTAAAGACCAATGAAATTATGATTGTTTTGGTGTTTTTTAAGACATAAAGTTCTCATGCAGCTATTACTGTTATTGCTTTATTTACAGAGCCAATAATTATTCCCAAACTATTGCACATAGATGCTGTTTTTCAAGCACGACAAAAGTTTAAGAGCTTAATAGTTGTGTTATTGGTGTTAGGGCCTAAGTGAAATGTTGTTAATTGACTTAGGAGGTGAGCAGGGAGTTCTTCAAATGGGCCTTCAATCCTCCTACACATTTGAAGTTATGAAACTATTATTCCAGCTAAATTTTTATTAGATGTAATGGAGCGAGAGTGCAGAAAATATTACTGTGATGTGGCTGAGTAGGCTTTTCTGTAAAGATTAAGCATAGGAGATTAAAAAGCTTCCTATACTAAACACAAAATTACTATAAAAGGCAGTAAAATTAGGTTAGAAAAGGTAACGAGGTCTTACTTCAGTGTGTGTTGCAAGTAGAGCTGAAGCAAAGCTTTAAGGAGTTTAATCTGAAAACGAGAGAAATTTAGCCCAATCCAAGTAGTAGAAGTTCCATTCTTACCTGGTAAGACACTGTAACTGGATTCATGTCCACCCAAACCTATGAGCGAGTCAAATACTCCCACGACACCATCATCAATGTTAATGAGAGGTATGCTGGGTGCTGCAGGAGCTGGAGGCCTCATCCTTGGCTGTCTGAGGAGCCGGCGCCCTGCGTAGGAGCCCTTCCTCAGCCCTCTGTGTCTCATTCTTCTCCTCTGCCTCCTAAGGGCTGCACTTGTTTCATTTTGTGACAAATCAATACACAGTGAAACAAGCAGGAAATAATAGATGAATGACGAGGCCTGCATGTTTTTGAGTGGCTTGGAAAGAGTCCTGAAATGGGGAAAAAGTAGACAGTTAGCTATCTGGAGAGCTTTATTAAGATGTCAGAAACATGGTGTACTGCTTACAGCAAGAGGACCAACGTATGGTACATCCATATAACCAAGTTTCCTCTTGGAAACAAATTGCCCTGAGACCTCATTTAAGCAGTTTAACCTTTGTGTTCTCTGTGCTTGTGCACAGCACTCAAATTCAGTCATGCAGTTGGACAGAGAGAGAATTTATCAGCTGACTGCTGAGTGAGTCAAGTTGAGCATGAAAGTGTATCTTTTTCAATCAATATTAATCATTAATCCAAAAAGATGGTTGCTTTGCATTTGGGGGTTGCATTTTTACAGGTACTTCAGATGCACAGAGCCAGCAGGCATTTCTAGTTTAGCAATCGTTGCTGCTTCCAGCAAGAGAGTTCCTGAGAGCTATAAATTTTCTGCTTTATTTTGGTTGTTAATATTTCCTTCATGTTGCTGAAACTTCTGAAAGCTTTTATTAATTGTACGTAGTCTAAAAATGATGGGTTGCGTTCTGCATTTACTTTCCAAGAAATTGAGAATGACTGCATATCTGGAGCCCTCTTGCAATCCATCACTTCCACTGCACGTACTGTCACCAATAGGTGGCATTCCAGAGCAGAGCGCTCAGGACCCAGCAGTATGCAGGGGAACAACATGAAGCATGGCTGTGCCACTGTGGTAGCCAGTCTGTGCGTGCCCAAAGTTAATACTGATTATGATAGCATTATTTTTTGAGAAAGGAAACTCTTGTCCTGTGACCTCTGTAACTGAGACTAAAGACACCGGTGTTCTTGTAATGCTGAGAGCTAACGATTGCTGATGAGAGTTGGAGATTTGGAGCACCTGGTCATTGTGTCTCAGACACAGCTTACAGTATGTCCATGGTTTTAGTCTAAGGAACTCTAAAGGGGATTCAAATGGCTTTTTTTCTTAATGTCGGCCCAGCTTTATGTGGAGCTTTTCACCTTGGAGATACTCGTTGTATAAACACTAGATAGAAATGCAAGTAGATACTGTGATTCTGCCTGAATTTTTTTTGGTTGTATGTTTTTACGCCCTTTGATATTTCCTGCTTCATATAATGGGTTAAGGTCTTGGGACAAGTTTCCTAATTTTTTCTGTGACATAAGGCATATTGGGATTTTGTGCTTTTGATGCTTTCCGTGGCATAATTCTCATATTCTGTTTTCAAACGTGAAGTTGGCAGTAGATGAGCTTATAAACAGCATAGTTTTACTCTTTCCCAGTACTGCAGTTTTTATGTTCAACTGATTTAATTTTAAAGTATTGCAGCAAATATATATTTACTTGCAGATTTTTATTAAGCTAAGCCAATACTCCCATATTAAGAGAACTTGAGATGGAGGTGTCTCACACAGGTTCCTATAAAGTCCCCTGCAAGCAAAACAACCCGGGCTGTACATTACTCATTTCTCTTCCTACCCACCAGAAATCTGTTGTTCCAAAATGCCAGATAGGTCTATCCCAACCTTTTCTTTAACGAAATGACTGTCAGCTAACGTTTCAAATAGAAGCAGAAGCCTGCACTGTGCACTGGTGATCTGTTCTTTTTCAGGAAGCGCTTGCCTCTTAGCACCTAGTCCTGCGGGACAGATGGCCTAATGGCTTTGGTTTCTAACTTTCTCGCATGGTAATGACTGACTATAAAATTGCACAGTAAACTTCTGTTCTGTGTGTTTGCATTGAAAGCAGAAGGAGCCTTCAGGGAAAACTGAGTACACAAAGAAAATCCTTGAACATGTGTATTCATTCTGTTGAGTTAGTGACATCTCCATTAGGGTTACATTTTATAGTGCACTTTATAATAACACCATAGCTATGTAGTTGCAATGTTGGTACATGACATTTGTGCACTTTAATGTTTAACCATTTCTTCCTGTGACCAGAGTTACACAGCAACGTGACTGAAATACTTTTCCATTCTCAATACAGGTATTTTTGCATCTCAGTATTTTTGCTGTTAACCTCCATATTAATAATAAAACTAAAGTAAGTTCCATCATTACAAAGTGCAGGCACTTCTCATAAAATACTAGAATTACAAATTTACAAAGAAAAAACCAGACACCTTTCCACCCAAGGGACGTCTTTCAGGCCAGCCCTGTTCACATGAGTCCGCATGCTGTATTTTTACAGCAGCTCTTCACTAGTGAACACTCAGTGCTACTCCTTAAGGCCAAAGAGTGTTCCTCACACACAAAATACTGAAATATGTCTTTGTTTCTTACACTGACTTATCAAATAAGAGATATCTCACATTTTCAGGCCCAGATTTTGAATGTCATGACTTAAGTTTGCTGGGCTTTGTCGACCCATGAGTAGAATGCTCAGATTTCAGGAAGTTACAATTAGTTGAGTGCCAGACAACATCTAATTTGGGGAAAATGCAGCCTATTCATCTTATAAGGCTTTTGCAATAAAAAGATTAGGCTTCAAAATAGAATTATAGATGGCTAATAAATTGAACTTGCTATGTTATTTTGTTGCCAGGCACACTCACTATGACTACACCTTTCTGATTTTACCCATGAACATTTAGATCATGCATGCTATGTGCAAGCATTCTTAAAACCTTTATCGTGTAACACGTTCAGTAGTTTGTAACTTTCAGAATGTTTATCTTCAGTAAGTTCGATAACAGTTATTTTGCTGCCATGGTAATGGAAAGGGTTAATTTTTAAAGCAGCAATCCTTCAGTACCAGAATATCAGGATTTATTCAATAATCTTCCTTTGTCTAGTCAGTCTATATTCAAATGCCTTTCTCGGTTGTCCTGGTCATTTCTCATGATACACAGGAGTTAAACTGGTTTACCAAGGCTTTTCACATTCTCCTCTTTAAATTGCTTGCATAGAAATGAGTTACATTCAGCCATACCTGCAGAACTAATTGCACTTTCAGTTAGTTTAAGCTCAAAGTGTATGGCACGCATTCACACCGAACAAAAAGCAGATCAACGGGTATTGCATAGTTTATCTAGAAAAGCATTCATGTTCAGTATTGCCAAATATAGCTAGTATTATTTCATACATATTTGCAAAGTTAACAAGTAGTTTAAGCCATTCAACGCCACGCTTTAAGCAGTAATTTAAAACGTAAAACATTTTACCTTGTAATCTAACCTAACAGCAGAATCTGCTTGGTGTCATTTAGTCTCCAGTTGCAAATGAAATAAAATCACACTGATATCTTTAAAACAAACAGAGAAACAGTAGGGGTTGTTGAAACACGTTAGATGATTCCTTAGTTAAGTCTGAAATCGCTTCGTTCCCTGGGGACAAAGCGCTGCTCTGCTCTGTGTGCAGAGAATCGGCTGGAGCTCTTACTTGGGGAACTGAAAACCTCCGCTAAGCGAAATGAAAAGCAGCACAATGTGTTCGGTCCGTAGGCTGACAAGGCACAGCTGGAAATTCTCTCCCACTACTTACAGTTGCATAAGGAACAAGAAAATTGAGTGTTTTCAAAAGACCTGAAAAATGTGCGTTCGGTTCTGTTTTATGTGCTTAGAAAAATAGTTTCCAGGTGGTGCAGTTTTAGTGCAGATTTACTGATTTGCAGAGATAACATATATTTTGGCAAGCATAAACTTAATGCAAAAACATCTATTAAAATTAAAGCGTTTTTCCTAAAATCTTTTTTCTTAATCCTCTCCTGCAATGTGTAGCCTATAATCTATCAGAACCAAAGCTTTATATTGAAGTCTTAGCATGGAAATGTTTTCTTTTGTCCATTTACAGCAATGATTTCACCATAAGTTGCAGCTTATGCATGGAAAATAGAGTCACTTAAGCATTTTCCCTTCATTTTTTGTAAGGGTAATTACATCCTGAAACATGATACAGAGGCACAGCAATCCAGAAGTAATCCAAATATGAGAGCTGAGCATGGGGGAAGGGAGGGGAAAAAACGGTACATTACCACACGTCCTTTGTGTGCCAGCAGAGCCCTTTCCTTCATCCTCAGATAGAGCTGCTGCCGTGTGCCATTCTTCGAGGAGACGATGAGTCTGCTCAGCTCCAGAAATGACAAACGTACCTGCTGGATGAAGTGAGGCGTCTGAGTCCTTCTGACGTTAACGATTTGTTGTTTGCTTGAATTCACACTCTGAGGAATGCTCAGACAGATAGTCACAGAATGGTACAGCCATTGCGTTAACCATAATTGTTAGCCTGTACGTGGAGGAAAGATGCTGGGAGAATGCATTGTCTCTTGAAATAGTGATTTGGTGTCCGGCGTGCTTTGCTCTGCAAAGTCAAAAGTAGAAATAACAAACTTTTGTGGCTTAGCTGCAGCTGCTTAAGAAGAATGGAGATGGTTATACTTAACGAATGGGACTAGAATCTGAAATGAGATAGCTGGGCTCAGTTCCTGTGCTAAAAACATTGATTTGTATATAGAGCAGGTCAAACAGTAGGACAGCAGGTGACAGAAAAGGATGTGTGTGCCAGGTAAAAGACTTTATGCATATGGTACCTACAAAAGACAAAGTGGTGGCACTCACTTCTTTGCATGTTTAAATGCTACTACTTATGCTTCTGACCATTGGCTTGGGATCACCTGCTGATGCTCAGCTCAGGCATCTCCTGAAAGCCTGCTGAGCAGGGACACAAGGCTGCCTGCTAGTGGCCAATATGGGGGATCTGGCCAACCTTGCTCACCTTTGCAACCTTGCAAAATTCTGGTTTAATGCATCCACTTTGGATGTGGCTGAATTCTATCTAGTAAATCCCCCAAGTTGGGCTTTTAGAGTGATGTCACCAATGTATTTTTGGCTAGAGTGGTCTTGTAAATTATTTCAGACACCTGCAGCTAATTGGTCTTTTATCTTTTAAAAGTAGTATCCTGAGAGATCTAATATTTACTGTATTCGTGTGAATTATTCACTCTGCTTCATCTCCAAGTACAGTTCTGTATATCAACCTCAAATGCATTGCTACTCACGACATGAGTGAGCTGTGCAACATGCATGCTGTTGTCCATTAAGATGTTATAATGCAGATTTATCTCCTTTGAAAACTGAAGAGACAAACATTAAGCAGCAATGAATAAAGTCATTTTTAACTCTTCTATCTTACGGCAAACTGCCTCCACTGTTACACCATAAAATGTGTGAGCTGACTGTGGAAGTGTGGAGCCCTTCGTGTGGATTCCTCATGAAATGCAGGCTGACCTTGTCCTCAGAGCTTGTCATTCGTAGAGGGAACAGCTTTCCCTCTCCCTTTGCTGAAACTAGCCAGTGGAAATTCTTCAAGGAAATCATCAGTGAAACAGAGGGGCTGGAATTTAGCTTGGCATCAAGCTTGTTTATAGTGGTAAAGGCAGGTTTTTATAACATCTCTATTACCTATTAGATGACAAGCGGCATTGGAAGTAGGCTTTAAGATATTTGATATGGTTGGAATAAGTGGTTGTTTTCTATTTCTGCCTCAGAAGACACTCTTTTCAAACACTGATCTCACTTCTGTGAGTATAATGGATCCCGTGAGTTAAGGCAGCTACACTTCTGAACCGCTGTATTAGTATAGCTTCTGAATTTTAATTATGTGAGGCTTTTAATCCATTGCCACATTAAGAGGAAATTTTGTAAATAATTACAACTATAGCTTTTTGTCCCAAAAGTTGGATTCTTTAAGTATCAGTGGTTTCAGTACGGTGTGGTTTCTTCTTTCTGACTAATAGCTGAAGGCAATACATGAACACCCTTCAGTGAGCTGATTTAATGCTACGTGTGAGCTAGCTTATCATAGTAAGGCGAAGAATGATTTATTTTAGGCAACTGCCTATAATTGATGATATTGCTTAAATTAACTTCTTAACTTACTGTAGAAGTGTACATCTGGATGTGGTAGAAATCATAAAATTATGGAGCAATTCATGTCTGAGGCGACCTCAGGAGATCAGACCAGGTTTTGTCCAGCTGGTCTCAAAAGGCATTCACAGAGTTTACCCAGCTTCTCTTGGCTGCCATGTCCCATTGCCCTCAGTGAGTTTGTCTCTCACACTTCTGATGTTCACCTCGTTGACGAGCTGTGCTTTGTGTTCTCCTAGATATAGCAAGGCTGCTCTTAGGATTTCCCTGAGCTGCCTTTCCTCCAGACTGAACCAGCATCTTTTTTCTATTAATAGTTAGCAAACCCCAAGGAATTTGGAAGTGGTTCAGAAGGGGATATAGCATTCTTGGTTATGAAATGTCATTGGAAACATTGAAATAAGCTTCTCAAAAAATAAAATAAAATTAAGGTCTGCTTCGAATGGATATGTTTTCCTGATGTATGTAACTCTTCTCTTATTCCGTGTATTCTAAACAAGATTAAAGAAGAGGCTGGCATGTCTGCATGCTGGCATCATTGGCTGTCTGAGTGCAGCTGGCTCTGAGCTCTCCTTGACTAGGTCTCCATCAGGATTGCTCCCAGTGCTGACTCTGGCTGGTGAGGGGTTGCCAAGTTAAAACCAGGCAGACAATGTATACAGCAGGCATGCAGTACAAGCTCTGTTGTTTCTGGGGTTAGAGTAAACACAGAGGAAATTATGACCATAAAGACAGAAACTGTGCGAGTGGAAAGCACTGCAGCTTTCTCATTTCTGAAGTTGTTACGCTCTTTCTGTAATTTGTGCCAAAAAGCCCCCAGTGATGGGGCCGTGTTGTTATGTGCTGTGAGCATTTGGGGTTTTGTGAACTTTGCATATGGAGTACACGCACGGCGTTTTAATTTTCTTCTTTCTTTTCTCTTCTTTTTTTTTCAGTTCCTACTAAAATTAAATCTGGAAACCTTCCCAAAAGAACTTCACAATGTTATTTGTAACATGAGTCTCCATTTCTCTTTTTTTTTTCTGAAGTTATTTCAGAATTATCTGATAGAATTTTATAGTCTGTCCTGAGATGATTAATTATGTTTAGGTAGCAGTATATCTTATTCTATATATTGATGTTCTGTTGAACATTATTAAATGAATGATGTAATGTTTCCAGCAAAACATCAAGTTTAATTTTTTTCTTTATTCTACAGTTAGAAACTTATTTTAAGAAATATAATAAGAAATTTTGGAAAGACCACATCTTCTGCATGACTTATCCAATATCAGAAAGAAGTAAGTTTTTTTTCTTAAGAACACCTAAAGTTACACAGTGGGTGGATTTTTCTTCCTTGCTAAGGTGTAGATCATGTTGTTGTAGGGACCATCCGTCACTTCAGCTCCATTTTTTCTCCTGAAGCTGTTAGGATGAGGTTGTTGGGATGTTCCATGTTTCTTTTTACATCCATACTGTTTTTAAACTTTCTAGATTTCAGTGCTTTTACAAAAGGCATCCATCAGCCACGTACTGGCCGTATATTAATCTCCTGAGCAGTACGCTTCAAGTTGTGACGACTGTGCCAGGGGTATCGAGTACCTGCAGTAGGTTAAGTGACGTGTCTTGGATAAGACCTGCTGTGTATTCTTAGTAAGCTGTGCCAGCCAGGGCAGTGAGGAGATCTCCTCTGTGTCACTGGCCAAGCTTTAGGTGTTTAATCAAGATCATTAAGACTGTTGTGGTATTATTGCCTTCCACTCTGTTCTTCTGCATGGGCACTGTTGAATCACGGCCTGAACCTCTGATTGACCACGTGAGGTGAGCACTGGGTCAGCCTTGGGAGCACAGGTGAAGGCAATTCACCTGTGTGATCAGAAGGGGTGGAGCCTGGCTGCACCTCTCCTACAGCCATTTAGGGGCTGATTGCCCCTGAGGAAGGGTCTCTCTCTGGAGATCGCTCCTTGTGGAGTTTCTTGGGTGCCTACAACACTGGTGAGCGCTTTTCATTTAATCTCTGATTATCCTTTCCAGTGTGCTAATCTTACCAGCCTAACTTCTGAGTATGCTTATGGATCGTGCAGTACTTTACAACACCTGTATACTTATTGATCTTGCATCTTCAAACTGGACTGGCAAGTGAGAGTAACGGCTCAGTGCTTGGTAGTTTTCTCTCTTGCACTTACTAACAGATGTTTCCTGATGCCTCCTGTTGTACTGCACTGTTTAGAGAAGGGTTCTGTTGAAGTAGGCCCCGTTGTTGAATTGATCCCAAAAGCACTGCTTTAGATGTTATCCCTGTGTGTCACGTAGCACATCCACATGCATTTAATGCTATTGCTGCTTTGTTCAAGAATCTGAAGGAAAGGAGGCAGCACTGAAAATCACTACAGCTTTTTCTTTTTAAAGCTTTCAGTAAAAGAACACAATGAGTTCTTGAAGTTGTTTTGCTCTTGGTTGTCGTGATGGATCTTTGCAGTTGGGGCTTTATGACCAGAGACAAAGATGGAATCCTAAACTTTGGGCTTAACCAACGTGTTGGTTTAGGTTTTTTTTATAAAATAAAACACATGATTTTATAATTGGAAAGAATAGCAGTGGGAGAAAACAAATGGTAACTGCTAAAGTCAGCACAAAACATGAGGAGGGGAATCTGGGATTGGCAGTACACTAAATTTCTAAAACCTATAGCAGTTACTGCATTCCTTTTTGTAATCAGTGGTAACCAATATTGTTAAGGAAAAAAGCATCAGAGAAGGAAAAAATGTCGCTGGGAAACATTAGAGGAAACTAAAAACAGATTGTTCTTACATGTTTAAAAATACTAACTTCATTACAAAATGCGTTTAGGTGAGAATAAACCTAAATGTGCAATATGAGATGCATGTAGCATTTTTTTTGCATTAAAAAAAATTGCAATTCACTTTCAATGGCATCCCAATTCCAGTTCTTCACTGAAGTGCATAGAAGAGGTACAATACTCGCTTCCTCTTGCCACAGCTCAGTGCCTTTTGGTTGGGTTTACGTTCAGTATTGTAGCATTGCTTTTAGTTTGAGAAAAGTTTTTCTCACTTCAAAATGGCAGCGTGACAGAAGATAGAGGAAAGGTTCACGAGTTGTTTCGATCTGGCAAAGATGTTTTTGCTGCTGATAAGGAGCACAGGCTGTACCTCACTTCTGGCTTGAGGATTTGCCTACGTATGGGTTGTACTGTAATGACTGCTTCTGTCTGTTACAGAGTATTTTGTAGGTCTGCTTGCATTTATGCAGCTTTGGTTGCCTGCTTTCTGGCAAGTGTTTTGGTAGTGGAGGAAGATACAGTAGGTACTAATAGCCTTTAAGAGAAGCAGCCAGCTGAAGATTGAGGCTGATGTGTTTTACCCATTGCCTTTAACTCTGTGATCTGTGAGTAAATGCAGTGGAGCTGTCAATATTTCGTAATCTGAAGCCTATTCCCGGTGGAGTTTTGATGCAAAGTGTCCACCAAGCTTTACTAATATGACTGCAAAACACTGAATGTTGTAGTAAACATAAATATTAACTATATTCCTGTCTTTCAAATAATATAATGTTATTTTTCAGGTTTGGATTCTGGCATCTCCTTTCATGCTGAATAATGATGTTTCAGCAGTTTTCATTTGCAGACTTGTAGTTTTCCAAAACATTCAGCTTTGCAGTTGAGCGTGTCTTCTGCATGGTTAAAATAGCACCAGGATCTTCATTTGGGGGTTGGCTTTTTTCATGCACCAGTATTCAGTATTGGTGCTTATCAATATATTTGAGGTTTCTCATTTTTTTTTCAAAGGTGATCACATCTTTAAGCACAAAAGGCAAATGTTTTCTCTTGTTCTTGCCGTAGTTCATACAATAACATCCCTGACTTCTATATGAAATACATTTCCCTAATATTTTCAGATGTTGCAAGTTGTTTTTGTTCTGGGAGAGCCCATGATATTGTCAGTATCATTCTGATATATTTGAAGTCCTCTTTTCAGTTCTGGGTCCTCAGTAATGCTTTGTGTTTAAGAGATTCTCTTCTGTTTATTTCTTTCATAAAATAGTTGGCCTTCTTTTCTACTGGAAGCTGGGAATGGAGAATTCAGAAGGATCCAAAATAGGATTTGAAAGGTCACAGCAACTGAAACAGTTGTTAAATTTCTGGCAGACAGACATAAGCCTATGGGGCTTTCATTCACATCCTGCTATTGCTTCTTCAGTGCAGCCCTTTTTACAATCCCATGCATACCTTTCCCAGAACCAAAGAGACAACGCTTCTTCTATGCCATTTAAGTAAAGATTGAACTAAAATGAAGATACAGATGTCTATCTTTCAAATATAGAATATTGGAAAGATTTTATCTGTGTATAAATACTGTAAATAGATTTTTAGGATTCACTAAAATTGTGAATATGTAGTTATTAGAATGACCTTTCCCTATTTGCTTGCAATGATTTACTTTCCATTTACTTGATCAGGCTAGGTTACTCTTGCCAAGTATAGGTAGAATGGCAAGGAAAGTGTTGATATAGAACACTGGACATTTCTCTGACAGGTAACACATTTCCTTAATAAACTTCTTTTCTAAATTATTGCCATCTTGTATCAAAGTGAAATAATGTCAAATATACGTGGATATTACAGATAAACACGAGCTTTCACCTGATGGGCAGACAGCAGGGTTCCTGCCGCTGGTTTCTTACACTGCTTGCTTGTTGCCTGAGGCATTTTCACATCTGTTGGGTTGAATATTAACCAGAAAATAATAACAGGATGCCTCACCACTGTGTGACTGTCTCAGGAAGGAGAGGTAAACTGAGGAGACAAGTATTTTGGAGCTTTGTAGTTAAAATGAAGGGTTTATTGGCAGCTGGAAAGAGAAAACACCGAGGAAAATAATGCAGTTTGCCTGCGGTTTCCTTTTAAATCTAAGAAGTAGTTGTCATTGCCTGCTGATTCATGTTTTCTCCATTACAAGCAGTGGAACCAAGTGATTTGTTTGGGTTAATTAGCGGAAAATGGCAAAAATTACTTGTGCAGTAATTCTGTTATGAGCTACCAGCGAGAGTTTGAGGGGAAGAATGAAAAGCATATATCTATGTTTGTGTGTGTGAAGAGCTAACTTTTATTTGATTTTTTAATATAGCATTGATATTTTTAATGATTATGTCATTTCTTGAGATATGCAATTTCACAGCAAACATAATTGAGGATTGAGTGTAAGCTGAAAGCACCTTGTGAAGTAATTACTTGTGTTTGCTTTATGATGAGAGCAGCAGTCGTGGCCCCGTTTGTGCAGACTGGGAGCTGCTATTTCCTGGAACTCCAGCAATGTTCCCCCTTGTGTTCTCTTACAGAACAGGTTGGGCTAAAAACAAAAATCTGTAATTCTACAGAACGTGCTGTTGTGGAGGAATGCATTTGTGTTGTGTAGCAACTTGCCTCGTTGAAGCAGAACTTCAGTGTTGGAACTCTTTCAAAGCTCAGACAGACTTTTCCAGTTCACCTGTTTTACTGTAATTTCTGCCTCCTCTTTGCCATACACTCTTTGCATTCTCTTTCCTTTATTATCTGGAAGACTGGTGAAATGACTGGAGCAGTTATTTTTGAGAGCCTTGCTGAATCTGTCTCTGAAATGTCTTCATGACACAAGGTAGGTGGCAGAAACTTGCAGCTGAGGGATGCTCTCCCTGCAACAGATGATCACTTATGGCATTGCATCCCCTCTGCAGGGGCTGCAGGCCTCGCTGTACCCTCTGGGTCAGTGCTTGCACAGCTCAGGGCTTTTTGCTTCAAAACCAGTGGTTTCCTCTTCTGGAAAATGGCAACCTCATCAGCCAACAATTTCAGGACTGGGATACTGTTTATTGCAATAGCAGGAGCCTCAGACGTTATGTTGTAGTCTTAGCCAAAAACTTATCACTTAACTCCCATAGATACCGGGCTCTTTCTTCATCAAGGTGCTTTATTTCTTGGCACCATGGGTTAGGAAGCTGTTTGGTACGGAAGCTGTGCAGTTCTTGATGCACTAGTACTTGCCTCTAGCTAGTTCCAATGCTCCAGCAGCTCTCCAACTGTTCTTTTATCCTGCTTGCTCACTTTACAACAGCTGTTTGCCCGAAATAGTCAGTGTCAGGAGATGAAATCTTTGGTGGCAACATTATTCATTCTTGCTTCAGTGCTGTGATGCACTGTCTGCAGATTGTTTTGCTGCTACTGATTTTGTGGCTGGGCCATTAGTCACAATGAGGAAACAATCCTTTTTTTCCATGCCTTCTCCTTTCTGGTCAGATACGCTGCAGCTGCCCAAGCAACTCTGCTGGCAGATGTGGGGCTGTCGGTAGCTGCTGGAAGGAAAATGGGGGCAGGAAGGACAGGCCCGGATTAAGTGGCCCAGGATAGTTGTCTTATGAAACTGTGTTTCAAAACAGGAACAGAAAAACAGAAATAACCTGACAGAATTATCTGTTCCACCAGCTGAAACGAGCTAATTCAACCCTAACCAAGAAGTAAGACATCTCCCATGGCTTGAAAGATCCTAGATGCTCTTAAGAAGCTTCTAATGAATCAGCAGTTCTATTTCATTGTCTTTACCTTCACTTCTTTCCTTGAATGCTGTGCCACTGGTGCAGCATCCTCTGTTATGGGCCCCAAGTGACATCAGGCTGCTGCTACTGAATGCATGTTGTGAGCCGGGACTGACTTGAGAGATTTTGGTTTTCCTGTATGCATTCAACCTAGCCACAGCCTCTCTAATCAGTGAGTTCCAATCAATGTGATTATTATGGGATGCAGAAGCACTGTTTTTTTTACTCTTTCAAAACTGATGAATTACATAACAATGTTGGAGGCTGGCTCACTTAGGTTTGTTTCAAGTCAAATACACATAGGACAATTTTGTGTGGGGTTGTTTAACTTAACTGATATTTTCCTCAGCTTCTGTGAAGACTTTTGAAAAACACAGCAATGTATTCCACCCAGCAGATCAAAGTGATCCTGCCTTGGTATATTATTACTTGTAATATTAGTAAGGCACGGTGATCCAAATATGATGAGCATAGGAGCCAAAAGAGTTTGCAGTGCTGTGGTAGTTTCAGCCTGGTAATAGCACAGGTTGAAGGCAACCCATGTGAGTTGAACTGCCCAGGTGGCTGAAATGCTTTCATTGCTCCTTTTCCTTTCAAGAGTGGATTTGAAAAGATTGAGTTCTCTAAAGCTAACGTGTAGTAATTTGCAATAGTGCTAAGGTTATTTTTAATTAATAAGCATTAACCAGCTTTGATTAAAGCAAGCCGTATTTTAGCCCAGCAGTTCTTTGAACAGTGCTGTCATTTAAAAATCAGAAGATTTCTTTAAACCATCCCTTCAGAGGGTTAGAGAGCTCTGAAGGGGTGCAGGATGTTGGATTTTTGTTTTTTTCATTTGTTCTGTAAAGTTCTTACTGAAAATTTCTTAAGCCATTGTGTCTGACAGATTCCTCTAAACCTGAGTATTGTATATTTAAAAATAATTTTAAATCAGCTAAAATCTTTAGCAGGTTTGTCTGCATTTTATTCCTGTTTCAGTGAGGGAAGATGAGCAGAGCTCTCTCTGTGTGGGAGCTAGAGCAGCCAAGAGAAAACCTGGGATTGAAATCAACTCAGATATTTTTTTCTGTCTCTCTGCCTTCCAGTCTGTAAAGTCAACATCTATCCTTTCATCTTATGGGATGAAAATAATCATAAATAGAGTTAAGTGTTCCCCTGCATCAAAGAACTGGTACTTTTCGTACTAATTCAATGCCTCTATCTGCCACTATGCCCCAATGTGTTCTATGTATCTCACTTTTTGTGGAAACTGCAAGAAAATTACAGAATTGCTGGACATGCTTTAGCTGACTCCAAGCAGTGCACTGCTGCATGCTATGCATTGACAGCATCACTCTTGTGTGCAGCGTGACACTGGCCAAGGAATTTGGGATGAATGCACACAGGGAACAGAAGCTGCTTGTGCTTCCTCAGACACACTGGACAGGAACAAAGAGACAGTATGAGCAGCGTAGACTTCTACAAGAACGAGATTTATTGTTGCTGGCAGTTGTTTGAAATATTTCTGCAATGCCAGCCGTTTATATTCACACAGAATTGCCTCAGAGCTGCACTGACGGTGAATGAGTTACGCGGCAGCTCGTGCTGGTGTTACCACCTCTGCTTTGTTCTGCAGCAGTGCCTAGCAATAGTGCAAATATTTACACACACATCAGAGCGCATTCCTGCTGACTGCAGCTTTGGCACTGAAAAACCAAATAAGGTGTGTTATAAGTACAGTTTTGCCTGGCAACTGCAAGTGCTTTCTTGTAGTGGGTTTGCTAAGGAATTAGCATCGCTGCCCCAGAAGTTCTTCTGTAGTTGACAATAGAAAATGCTTATCTTCAAATCGTCCTTGCTCTGAGAGGTTTAGCCTATGGAGTCCTGCGGAGTTGCTGAGTAAATGGTGTTAGGGTGTTCTGATGTAATGATAGCTCCTCATTATGCTTTCTGGCTCTTTCTCTGTGATGTGTTTTGTAGCTCCAATTTGATGAGTTAATCATTTTTAACTGGTCTGTTATTGAGTTGGACACATTATACCTTTACACATACAGTAATTGTCAAAATATTAAATGCTTTTGAGTACCAAAAATCTCCTCCTGTCTGTGCTTGTATCTTCTCAAGTCTATTTCACTCTTGATTAAGATAAGAATGTGTTTGGTAAACTGAAGTGTTGGATTTTTTTAAATCCAGCTGTCCAAAGCACGTGTTTGGACAGATTAGAAAAGAATTCAGTGTATGATGTGTTAAATGAGAACAGATTAGTCCTACATATCTGTATGTTTAAGCACTGATCTGGCCCTTACGACAGCTAGACAAATGAGGGCTATTGTACTGCATGCATTAGGGAATGCTGTGGACGTGGATATCATCTGGGTGGAATTGAAAAATGAGCATGTTTTGATTCAAGTACCTATCACACAAAAGTTCTCATCTGTATTTGTGGAAACGCAGATTCACCTTCAATCCTGTTGCCCGGAGGAGGTGGCAGTACAGCTAGTGCATAAGGTACCTTAAGAAATGGAGGAGCTGGCTACCAATTGACCCAGATCTTCTCTGTTTGCCGTAAGTGATGAGAGGTTGACCTCTTAAACGCTTTATATCCCTCTCAGAGAAATGAAAAGTGGTATTTTAGGTGTTTCAAATGGGACATAAACATTCGTACTTGCTGAGACAAACGTTTGCCCACAGAGCAGTGAACAGCCCTTAGGGCTCTTCCAAAAAGGCCCTTCTCTGAGTTTTATCCTGCTTGCTCCTTCGTCAGGACATCTAATACCTTTCCTATCACTGGACTATCAGTTGGCAGTATTAAGGACTAATGATAACTGAAGTTTGTTAGAACATTTAACATCTTCCGTGTGTCATCCTTCTTGCTTGTAGTTTCTCTCTGCATAACCTGTATACAAAGGCAACTTGATGGAGGGATGGAAGTGGTAGTGCCACAGAGCAACTGGTAATATATACTTGAGTGTGTTGTATGTATTGGCTAATGAAATAAAAACCCTCCTATCACAGGTGTGTTTACATTAGAAGAACATATCTTAAAGAACTCAGTTACTGTACCAACGTGCAACAGTTCTTTTAATAGCAAAAGTGGAGTTCATCAATTACCAGTAGTTGAAGGCAGGCTCTTGTCCTTGCTGCAGTCAGAACGAAAGAACTGCAACAGTAAATACCAAGCAGAAACTGAATACCTTGTCTGGAAACTTTCTATAGTCAAGCTGTGAAGGCAGTCGATGCCTAACGCTGTGCTTATTGAGAAGAACTGGATGCTTTGGGTTATGTCCCATGATTTTTTTATTATTTTTTTTTTTAAAGCATCAGGGTTCTTGGAGAAAAGCTCACAGAGCTCTAGAGCCAAGACACTAACTAAATTCAGATGCTTTTATTTATGTAATGCTTACAAAGTGCTGTCTGGACTAGCTCGTTCTTGTGCAGTTTACATTATCAAGTTGGGCTACGCTTGATAATCAGCATCTCAGTGGTACATCAGATCCAAGCTGTGTTAGCCTTGCATTAAGGCATCTAAAGGCTTACAGAGAACCTGTAGCATCTTTCACAGAGAAAAATATTTAAGATCTATAGCGTAACTTGCTTTGCTTATACAGGAAGAAGACACAAACATAGCTTTATTTCTCTTCCATAAATGCCTTTCTTCTAGTCTGCATCTTTTGGATTATTGAATAACTGTGGGTCAGTTTTTTCTTCCCAGACTCATTCTTCACACTGCTTTTAATATGGCATCATTGCTCCTTTCTTGCAACCTTTTTGGTCTCTATAATGTCTTTGACTTATTAATTCTTTTACTAATTTAGACGCATCTGCTGCCTTTTGTACTGTGCCTCACACTGAGTTAATCATCAAAGAGCACTGAGTTAGCCACAGCAGTGGAGTGGGGGGGAGGGGGAGGTCAAAATACAGTGTAATAAATGGTGACTAATTGACAGCTGCTGCTTGTTATGTGCACCACACTACCTTGTTTTACCAAGCAGAAGGTGCTGCATTGCTTTAACCTTAGATCAGCTGGCACAAAAACATTGTGGCTATGTTACAATGTCTGGGTGCTTTTCTGATGTGTGCATATATATGCATACCAGCAGTAAGTTTGTGTTATAGGTGTACCAGCCTCTGTGGTCCTTGGGCAGGCAATAAGGAGAAGAATTCAGCTGACTTCAGTTATTCAGACTTCTGGCTAACAGCAGCACAGAAATGTGTGTAAAATTAAACAGGAATGGTAAAATTATTGGAAGGGAAACTGCTTTTCATTTGAGGAGAACGGTGACAAACTGAGTCATTGACTGCAGAAATCACAGTTGAATCAAGTATGAAAAATAATGTTATGGAAATGTGTAGAAGGAAAATAAACGGCAACGGAAATAGAGTGGCGGCCAACTGCAATCAACTGAAGGATAAAAACAAAGCAAAGAAACTTCCTTGTCCGTTTGCTTTTGCCACACAAGCTTAGGGCTGCTGCTGAGAGAGACCTCCCAGGCCCAGGGCGTTAGGCACTATTCTGCAGCGCTGACCTGAGCTCACAAGGTTGCTGTGTGCTCAGACACTGAGCCTTAGCCAAGGGATCTGCAGCTCCGGCCTGCTGGAAAAATACAGCTCTGAAACTGCTGGACACAGGGCAGTTCTCATGCTGTACGTGTCTGTGCAGCAGCACGTCTTGGTAAACTTCTGCAAAGATTTTCCCTGTCAGCAGTGCAATCCGTAATGCTGTTCTCTAACCGTCCCCCCAGGTTACCCTGTCCCCGCTTTCCTCTGCTATGAAGGAAACATGCATGTTATGGCATCGCTTCAGGCTGGCTTTAGTCTTTAGTCTGACAGAAGGCAAACAGGTTGCTGTGCCGTGGATAACGTGATGGTTACACAGAACTTTTGTGCACGTTTCTGTGCAGCTGTTCCTTGGTTCTGAGCACGCTGGAGGTTCTGTGTCACTCAGACCCCAGCAGGGCTGTTTTACTCAAGGAAAATGTTTAGTTAGGCAGCAACTGTGTTTGTCCTGAGATGTAATGGCAAGTGGTGAAGTTTCACCAATCCATTTGCAATTTGCAAACTGTTCATTTGCAGTGTATTTTGGTTGTGAGGGAAGAGTTGTTGTCTTTTCCTGGTTTCAGTTCCCTTAATTACACAAAATGAAACACCGTGTCACAACTTTTAAGGTCTGTTCTGCTTTCAACTCCCAAGTCTTTGTACTTTGGTCCTTGACTTTGGCTCTTTCAAAACTCTACCATTTCATTTTTATTGTTTCAAACACATTTTGCCAAAGTTTTTCTCAAGCAGTGGTAATAACTCATTTTCATAGCTGTAATTTACTGCATATTCTGATTGCTACAAATTGGTATTTAAGCTTATCCAAAAAGTATGCTGTAGTCTTTCTAAGTATGGGATGAAAATTGACCTCTGAGTTCTAACCATTTCTGTAGTTCTGTTTTAACTGAAATTTACTTAAACACACCATTTAGCTCCTTTAAAAAACAAAAACAATTGCCATTCTTTCCTCTAATTTAAATCGCTGTGCTCAGTAGCACAACTTACTTACAAGTCTCTGTATACAGCTCTTCTTACAGAATTTGAAGTGAGTGGTAATCCTGGAGCGTTGTTCCACCTATGAGCACAGTAGGACGTTTTCTTTGTCAGTGGTCTGGAAGGAAGTTTGCCTGCCTTGAGATAGCTGCTGCCCTGCCAGATCTGCTGTGCATTCCTAGCCAGGCCTCGTAAGCTAAACATATTGCAACTGTTTTCTTAGAAGAGTTTTCAATGCAGTTTTCAACAGTTTTTAAAGTATTTTAAGAGCACAGATTACAAGTTTACTTGCCCTGCTAGCTCTGTGTGTGTGTGCATGCAACATCTTTTGTGAGAGAGGGGAGATGGTGTGCTCAGTCATGATGGCTGTGCCTTCAGGATTGGAGGCTGTTTCTGTTTTAGGCACAAAGTTCCCATAGGATTCCCTGCTTGGAATCCTGAAGGGTCTGGGAAAACCGTTTCTGCCCAGAAGTAATAATAGCACGGGCTTTTATTTTTTGATCATGAACTGACATTTAAAAGTCATCTGGGGGAAGATGCTTCTTGATTGAAGACAGGCTTTGTTTCATGCAGCTGTAGCTGATCTTTCCCATCTGGTATCGCAGTACTTGGAGAGACATCTCCAGCTGAATGGGGTTTGTAGGGGTGACATTCCCAGGAGACCTGTGAGCAGATGGGGTTATTCTGCTGTGCTGCTCGCCTCTTGTCCCCAGGGGAACGCCTGGAAGAGTGGCAGCGGCTCAGCAGGGAACGTCAGCTGATAATTCAGAACCTCCCAAGTGTATTCTGAACTGTGGTGACGGAAGGACTTGTTGCAGCTCTTTCACACTGTGTGCCTAATGCTTCCACTTATGTGCCAGGTGTCCATGTTCTACCTGGGCGATATAGGCACCGTGTTTTAAACGTGGCATCTGAAAGGTGTCGCTGTTTCCTGCCTCCTATGCCCTCAGTGTTTAACGTTGCTCACTTCATCACGGCAGTTCAAGTTCCCACTGCAGCCCATTGTCATCCTGAGCAGCCATCCCAGCATAGGAACCCAGCCTTGCACAGCTCCTGGCGAGGTATTGCAGGCTCCAAAGCCTGTTGTCGCTTCAGGTTCAGAATGTAACACAACTGAAAAAGAGAAGTGGATGTTCCTATCTGGGCTTTTTTCCACATTTGGTGGATTGCTAAGATATGATCTTTCCTGCTAAGAAGCTGGATCTTATCCTGAATCCTGTGAGCTTCACACAAGATCAGATTCTCACAGCATTCAGACTGATTGCCAAAGCTCTTGCATTTATTAAGGCACAGAATAACTGCTTCTTGTGTGCAGAACTCACCAAAGCAGCCTTTCCCATGTACCAGGAAGCTGTTACACAACTGAAAACTGTATACTTTGTGCTCTGGTTTCTGTACAACATAAAATTGTTCCTCTGCTCTGTGCTGTGACACCACCTGGAGTGTTGTGTCCTGATGGGAGTCCTCAGCACAGGAGAGATGTGGGCCTGTTGGAGAGTGAGTGTCCAGGGGGCACAAATGACCCCAGGGATGGAGCACCTCCCTATGAGGGCAGGCTGAGAGCTGAGGCTGTGCAGCACGGAGAAGGGGAGGCTGCAGGGAGACACTTCAGTATCTAAAGGGGATGTAAGAAGAGACAGACTCCTTAGAAGGTCTGTTATGACAGGACAATTTTATGGTTTTTATGATGATATGATAAAATACCAGCAGTAAAAGGGTTGATTATGGCAGCTGCAGAGGTACTCATTCACAAACTACCACTTCCTCAAT
Organism: Lagopus muta; assembly: GCF_023343835.1. Classification (NCBI taxonomy): domain Eukaryota; kingdom Metazoa; phylum Chordata; class Aves; order Galliformes; family Phasianidae; genus Lagopus; species Lagopus muta. The sequence goes on along the minus strand of NC_064443.1, from coordinate 3,288,179 downwards.
ATTCTTTACTGAGAAAGAAGGCCTGAAAAACTTCTGGCATCAGAGGAGCACAATTCCACAAACAGTGAAGCTGAAGATACCACTGTGCTGCTAGGCTCGTGTCCTGAGAGCAGGCACGTTTTTGTGCTATAGCTACTATGCACTTTGTTTCCCTTTATACGTCTTTGTTTCCAGACTGTGGCCTTTATCCACATTATAAATACAGCACTGGATACTCTAAAAACTTAAATTGGCAAATTCCATGTGTTTTATGTCATCTGGCATTCTGCACAAACCCCCTTCAGTTTGTCATAAATTCCTAAAACAGAGCAAGGTCACATCTGGTAGCAATTTCAGTTTGCCAGATGAGGCATAATCCTATAAAACCAAACTCATTCTCTCCAGTGCCTTTCAGAGATGAGCCCTCCTGCTCCTTTTCCTAAGACATAACGCTTGCCCTGTGAGCTCTGCAGAATGACTTAGGCTGGCAGTCTGTTCACACTTCATATGAACTGCAGCGTTTGGAACACAGGTTGGTAAAAAGGACATAAGGCAGTCCAAGCAAGTAAGCGTGCTGAGGTCTCCAAGATACCAAGCTGTGTCTGGATTCTTTCCCTTTGCAATAGCATGTCCCTGCAGGATGCAGTCACAAGCGTTCCTCCTCAGTGTTTGGATGCATATGGACCTGCTCTTGCTCTGACTAAACTCCTCTTCCTTCACAGCACCCAAATGCACACATAGCTGCTAGTCTGCTTCTTTTACGTGCTGTAAGAATGCTTGCAGCAAAAGTTACATTCAAGGTAATTCAAGATATTATTGAAGACAAAACTATTAAGAGCCGTAACACGATGGGATGGCTGCTCACTGACTCTTAGCACACTGTAGAAGCTGTAAGCAGCCCTGTTTCCCACCGAAATGGACGTTCAGCAGCTGTCATTGGTGTTTTATCACTTTCTGCTGGCCCACCATATTTGGAAAAGCAGTTACATTGAAATCTCATTGCCTTTGCTATGTTAAGCTTTCAGAGCACTACATGGAGACGCTGATCCTGTTCCTCTAAAGGAACATCAATTGTGTCAAAGCAAAGTTTGCTAACTCACAAAGGTTTAGGTTGTGATTTTTTTTTTAATTTTTTTTGTGTGAAATGAGGCTGTATTACAGTGCATTACTAAGGAGAATTAACAGAACCTACCCACATTGTCACGCTTCTGTACCTCTTGCACGTGGACTTCCCAGACCTTTGTGAACAGGCCTGCCTTTTTCTCTGAGGTGACCGAGTTAAATGTCCCAAAATCATAATTAAAGAAGAATAATAGTTAAAAATTCTGATGGTGTTTGTGATTACTGTTAAAAATGTAAGTGTATTAACTAGCAGCACATTGCAACTGGACAGATCTCTCTGGAAGGCTTCTTGTCTGCTCCTGTGTCACCAAATTTATGCCTGTTTGAATGTGTTTACTTACAGACCAAATATCCCAACATCGTCATCCTTCCAGAAGGACAGGAGGGAGATCACATAATTCTAAGGAACCGTCAGCTTCCCGGGTAAGGCAATAAGAGGGATTTTGTGTTGTTTCTAAGCAAAAGGGACAGATTTTACTTGCAAAGAGGGGTGACTTATGCACAGTAATGATTTCCAATAGTCCTGCTTCAGTATTAAGGCACTCTTTGCTTTGCAGTAACTTCTCTAAACACACAGATGGGGCGATGCCTGTTACAGTTCAGTGTTACCATGGCACACTGAAAACTATCAGAGGCAGAGAGGGGAAAAAAATAAGAAATGCCTGTAGATGCTGCTTCTGTGTGGTCCTGGTAGGTAAGCCAGCTGCAAGGCCACCTTGAGTACCTGCTGCTGCATTTTAAGGAAAACAGCATGTGTTGGAAGCTCATTTTATAACAAATGATCTGAATTCCAAGTTCAGTAATGTGAGACACATCTTCCCTCCCGTGCAGCAGAAAATATGTCAAGTTCAAAGAGATTCATTTCATCTTGCCCTTCCTCTGCTGTTTGTTTGGGCTTCCTGGGCACAGCTGCACTTATTGCTGTGTGTGATCCTAAAAAGGCCAAAACCTCTGCAAGGGTGGATCTCACCCCCAGCCCAGAACATCATGCTCTGTACGGAAATGCTTGTGAAGTTGTTCTGTTGCTTTCATGCTGCATCTAAAACACCTGACCTGAAGTTGCAGAGAAATCTCTCTTCACTCTGCATAGCACCATTACCGCTGTGCTACAGAAACTTACCATTTATGAGACAAATACAAGAGCGGGAGGGGGAAGAAAATGTGGTGAGGTTGAGAAGTTGTATGTACCTGGAAATGAGTAACATCTCATCAGCAAATTACTGGTTTTCCTTGGCTCAAAAATGGAAGTATTTCTGATTCCCAAAAACAAAGATGTGAGTTGCATCACGTGATGTGATTCTATGATTCTATGTGAACTTTGTGCTCTTGAATGTTTTCTGCTTTGAAGAAACAAAGCCGGTTGCCTGGTTAGCATCTAACTTTCCTCTGGCTGTGTGCAGGTTTGAGTTGATGATTGTTTGGAAGATGCTCATCAGTGAAGAAGGGACAACTACGCCTGTTCTGGACCTCCTGCCCAAAGTACCAGAGCAAGGTAACACCGCTCCTTGCAGAGGCCATTTCTGAGCTTTTAAGAATGCCACCCTCCCCCCCCCTTTTTTTTTTTTTGGCCAGCTTGTCCTTAGATAAAATGGAAATGCAAGCTGCTGAGCTTCACCTCCAACATATTTTATTTAAAGCAACTACAAAAACAAGTACATCTTGTTTTAGGCAGCAGGCAATCTGTCCTACCCTGAAATGCAAGGCTGCCAGCTGCTGTAAGGAACAGCAAATGTGTGTGAAAGTAATGTTAATTTTCTGCATTCTTCTTGTAGTTGGTGAGCAGAAGAAAGCAGCTATTGACAATGCACCCACCTGCTTCCGAAGCATGCTGCTTCTGTTTGGGATTGAAACTGCTATTGAGAATCTGATTCAAGCATTCAGCTTGGAAAAATGAATACCAGCATCATGTACAACAGGTAGCAATTTCAAAAGTAGTTTTAATTAAGGTATTGTGTTACGCAGTCTATAATTTTATTGAATATAAACATTAAGTTATTCTCCATTTAGAAACCATACTCATAAAACATGCTATCTGTACAATTATGGCACGTTATATATAAATTGTCATGACATGAAAATAAATACAGCCATTTAAATACAAAAATGCCAAATAAAATAGTTACATGTACAGAGTGATTTCATTATAAACTTATCTTTTTTGAATCATTAATGTACCAGAGTGGTTTATCTTTTTAACATTTTCTAGATGCCTGGAAAGTGTTAAAAGATCATGCACTGTCAAAATCAAGTCCATAAAAAGTGGAAGTTCCATTTCACAGCTCTGTAAAAGTACAGTGATTTTAAAATGACTAGAGAACAGCAAGAGACTCCTAGAACAAAGAGTTGAGTAGCTTTCTTATTAAATTAGGCTGGAAGGAGGCAAATAGTTTGAAGATTTTGAAGAAATGTTATGCTTAATGCCACTGTATGAACTAACTCTTTTCCGTAGCGGTGTTGGGTGGAGATGGCATTAAATTAAAGCAGAAAGGCCCGTTCTGCTTTTGTAAAAGCCCATGGGTGAGTAGAGTACTGCTTGCTGTGAATGGTAGGTAATCCTCACACTTCTGGGGGGAATCTGAGTAGATAATATAATATAAAAGCACCACGTTTCACACCTTCCTCCCTGAAGAAACCAAACATTTGACAGACGTTTTGTCATCTTTCACTTCTACTCCATGTACCATTACCTCATCTGTGAGCTGTCAGCATTTTTCAGGAGTTCCTGCCCTGCTGTAGCTGTCACTCAACAGAGCTGTTCAAACCAAGGTGTACAATGTGAAGACACCTAATTTTTGGGCAGAGTAAGTTGTTCCTGGAATCAAGGGCCAAAGATGAGAACGATGTGGACTCCCAAATAATATTAGGAGGCCTTCCTTTTCAAGTCCATAGCTGCTGTAAGCATGCATAAGCAGTACAACTGCCTGCTCTGCACTTGAGTTATGACAAAGCATTATACAGCAATAGCAAAACAGCTGGGGAAACCAATCATTAAACCTACTAATTTCAAAGCAACAGTAGTTTTAATATTGCAACAGTCTCCTACTGCTCTGGAAGATTGGGAGAAACTAGTTTGTGTCAGAATCTACAGCAGAACAATGCCAGAGATTACATTTTGATGGACAGCAGCTCAATGAAATATCTTGGTAGATATAAGGCAGACTAATTTCAAGTTTGAAACCCAGTAGACAGGCAAAATTCATTGCTACTCTATCCACTGACATGTTACTGGCTTAGCTAGTTTTGTGCAATCTTTATTTCATCTTTAGTTTCTTCTTGCATGGCAATGAAACTTTTATCAACACGTACACTTCTATTTGCATATGAAATGTCTTTTGAAGTTACAGCATAAAAACCTTTTCAGCTGTGGATAATTCTTCCTCAACTTCTCTAACAGTTGCAGATTCTCTTGTTTTTAAAAACAGACCTCTTTTTTCCCTGGCTTTCTTACAAAAGCAGCAGTTACTCCTGCTGTTAACTACCAGCTCCTTACACTCGGTATCGCAGTGGAGTGAGAACAGCCCATGCCCCCTCTGCACAAAGGCAGACTGTCACCTGGAAGTGGAACACAAGAGATTGCAACATGGTGCCCTACTGCTATAGGTGTGGGGGTATTTTGCATTTCCCCTTTCTTCTTGAGTTGAGGCAACTTTACAGCAGTGTTTGATTCTGCTTTTTGAATTTCAGGTAACAAAACAGTTCAAACATCACACTGAGATCTCAATGTAAATATGTTTAAATATTAGCCTACGTTATTCTTGAAAAACATGACCAGTAAGCAGGCATTAATCACAGATAACAGCAGCTCACTGTAGCTTCAGTAGCACCTCTCTGCATTTTAGGGTTTGTAATCCCCACTCCTGGGGGGAAAGTGGCTGTGGATTTTATCACACTGCCCCAATTTTGAGTTTATCTTCAGTCTCTGAATCGGGATCTTCTTTGCAAATGGACTTCTGCAAAAATCACACAGGCTTCCAGCTGTGTGTACCCATGTTTACAAAGTAAAGCCATCAGTAAACTGCTGAAGTAGTGATATAAACTTAGCTGTAGTACTCAGCATGAGAAAGTGACCTCCTAAGCTTCAGAAAAGAAAATCAGAGACTGTCACCTCTTTTCTGTCACTTAAAAGAATGAGCCTTGAAAGCAGCTGCTCATGCTATGCAGTACGTGGGATGTCTGAGATAATGCCAACATCTGACATGATCTGAAAGACCCAAAGTAATATGGAAGATGTAGAATACGTTATTTCTGTCACTCAGTTTACATTAGGAAAGAGTGAGCTGTGGCTTCACCTTCAATAGCAGCACATAACATAGAAAATAAAAGACAAGTATGTCAGACGAGTTCAGCTATCACACAACATTCAGATATGCTTACCTTTAACCCTCTTCACTTAGTTTCAGAAGCTTTAGGTAGACAGAAAGTGATTGCAAAATTTCTGGAGGCTGTTGGGTTTTCTGAGCCTCATGCATTACTACTCGAGTGTTTGCAGTAAGGTGGTCAGTCCCATACATCAGTAACACTTGAAAGCCACGGCAGTTCTATTTTCAGTGGATTTAATGCTGAAGATTTCTATTAGGTTTTGTTAGAGCATTCCTTTCCCCTCTAGAAGGTAGGAGTGGGACTTAAAAGCACAAGCTTCAAGGCAATTCTCTTGTTAGCAATTAGGTTTTCAATGTTAGTGCAATATTTCAGGAAACCTTTACTTCTGTGCTATCTCAATTCTAAGGAAGTGGACTTTTTGTATTAAATTGATCTGTCCTCTAGTTGCAAGGTTTGGCACGTTATCTGTTCTGTCCTGTTAAGTACATTCAGTAAGGTTACACAGCCAATGCATGTTCTAGTGCTACCCCATGTCTTTTTAAAGGCATACCAATTAGAAGTCATTTCTTAAAGCAAAAACATTCACAGCTGAAAAATGCACTGAACACAATAGAAAAAAATCACCATAATTGTATTCCATTGATCTCTCACTTTCTAATGTGTTCTAAGAAAAGTTACACTTTGTGGAGAACTAACGTGCAGTCTTCATTCTCCTTGAAGAGACTGGACATAACTGGGTCATCTTTGGCCTGTACATTCTTCAAATAATAGTTTACTATCTTGCCATCCAGTTTGTACTGATGAGGAATGCTTTCATACGGTTTAAGATCGAGGTCCAGGACAGAAACAGAAAAGGTGAATCTTGTTTTGGATGCAAGTACCACAGGTCTTTGCTCAGAGCTGGAAAACAAAACCATATTGCACATCTGAGTCACTGAAATCAGTATTTTTCAGTCATGTATCTCAAGTCCCCTTGCAAAAGTGACTCTCGTTTCTTTTATGAATTCCATGAAAGCCAAGGCAAATAAACTTCATTCAGCGTGGCATTGAGAAACTGCAGCTCCAGATTAACAATTCTAAGGCAAATTTGTTGGTACTTCTTAGACACATTTTCCTTTTGGTTTCTACACAGCACAAGTTAAGACATTACTCACAATTGCTGCCTTTATAGCTAGTAAATATAATCCATCTCTAAGTGATGTTGCATACAAACCAGAACCCTTACTAACAAGCAGGAGCAATTACTGCAACTCCCTCTTAAGTTCAAGGTAATACAATTTAGAATCAGAACTGCTGCCCACACACACTGAAGGACAGAGAATTTACTAATAAGGCAGCCACTGCACATGCCATCTCCCTGCTGAGTGTTTTATTCAGGAACTGCAGCACAAATGCAGGAGGCTATATTCTCTAAAGCTTTGCAAAAGCAAACTGCCCTGTGTAAGAGCAAACTTGGTGCTGGCACAATCACAGAAGGCAATGCTGTGGCAAAGCCCCTTGCCTTACCATGCAAAATGTTCCCTCTCAATTATTGCCTTACTGATATGCTTAACACAGACTTGTGCTTTCTAATTAAGCAGTTCTGGGCAACTCATCTTGAAAAAGAAGTTTTTCCTATAAGGACACCATGGCAGAAAAATTCTAACTAGTCAAAACTAGAATTCTAGCTAGAGTTCTACACTGTGAACAATCAAAAAGGGAGTAAATATGAAAACTTGACCCATTTTATCAACATAAAATTCTTCACAGGTTGCTTCTACTCCTATCTTAAATTGGAATTCCAACTTATTAATATGCCCACAGCCAAACATTGGAGGCACCCCTCCCCAAAAACTCAACTGCTAAAGTTACATGAATCTACTGAACTGTGCTTCCCATTCATAATGATTTGAGTTGTTCTTACCACTCATCTTGAAGACAAGGTGAAAGGGCAATCATGATGGAGCAGTCTTTAGCAGTCATTGCAATTCTGTACTGTTGCACCTACACAATAAAGAAATACCTTCAATTCTCCATTAGGATTTGTATTTGTCTAGATATCAAGCATACAGCTCCTTATAAAAGGCTTTATAAGTGTACACAGTATTGTAGTAAGTTGTTTTAAGAGCTAGAAATGATCTCTACAGCAGATGTTTAGCAGAAAAGTAGGTGGTATTACAGCAACCTGTGTAAGAATCACCTTCATTTCCTACAGGTTCTGTTACTGAAGGCCAAAGAAGTACCTGGTCACATAAATGCCTCCTCAGCCTAGGAAGGAAATAGCTAGCTCTACTTCCCCCCCACACCTCCCTCTAACAACAGATGCTAAAAAATGTTTGGTTTCAACTACTTCTGCTATATAAACATACAGCCTTGCACACTGGCAGAATTACTCTTTTCCTGTAACAAGACAACAGTGATGCTAGCACTCTATGCCCTGATTTCAGTTAGGTGTTTATGACACTTGTCAGACTAACAACACCAGGAAAAGTACCTTTGTTAATGCAAATGCTATCGTCCCATCGTCTTCTGTTGAAAGATCTAGCAGCTTCTCATAAAAGGCTTCGTTGTAAGGTCCATCTATCTGTAATGTACTTCTAAATAAATGTTGAAAGAAGATTTACAAACAGCCAAGATGATTTACTGCCAGTAAGATCAACAGCCCCGATGTTCAGATTGGAACACACCACGAAAAGCACAAAGGATGGAACAGGTTAACACTCAGCTAACGCTGCTGCCATCCCCACCACGCTCACTTGTCTTAAGATGTGCATCCATTTAGGTTGTGGTGCTAGGGGTTTTTTTGTTTTGTTTTTAATCTGCTGCTACCTGTATGTCACAAGAACAGTATTTCTCAGCAGAAAGTTCCAAAGTTGAGAACTGCTTGTTCTAAACTGCTTGCTCAGAAGCTCCCGGAAAGCCATGCTAATATCAGGGTATGATCTTTTCTGATAAGGACCTGTTCTGCCCCAGCTTCACAACAGGTGCAGGCACTGGAGGCACCAGCACTGGGATGGTTCCTTTGGCAACCTTCCTTCCCACGTTAAATAGCAGAACCCCTGAAAATCTGAACCCCTAAAAATGGGGTTTGCAGCATAAAAACACCACACAGATGAAATACATTTTAAAGTAACTTGCCTAATGTATAGATATCCAGGTAAGCCACACAGTGAATGATTTAAGCAGAACTTGAGGCCAATTCATTGCCCTCCAGAAGATAAGGCTTCAGCTGCAACAAAGGAGGCCAGAAGAGCTGAAGGAGCACAAGCTGCCATGTCTTGCAAGTGAAGCCAGAGTGCCCTCGTGTGAGCACGGGCAGAAGTACAGGCAGTTACTCAAGAATGCAGGGAGCATCCAGTTAAGTCTTTTTACAGCCATTATGTCCACTAACAAGCTTTATTTCAGCATGAATGCAGCATCTTGAACTGCTCCAAAAGTAATGCCTCCTATTTGATTCTGTTGGTGGGATGGCAGTAGAGGTTGAAGCTTCTCATTAATACTCCTTTACGTTGTACTGCCATGCAGCAGATGGCAGCAGAGGGGCAGTCTGACAGAATGGCATCTGACATGGAAGCGCCTAAGAAGCAAAGGTGTGTCATTGAATTCCTCCACGTGTCAAAAAGGCACCTACTGACAATTCTCTGACACTTGCTGAACAGTTGTGGAGACCAAGCAGTGATGTGAGCAGAGGGAGGCAGTGGGTGATGTATTTCAGCAATAGAGGGCCACCTCCACAGGTGCTTGTTTATACTAGCAGGGCATGCAGGCTGTTGATCACTGCTAACAAAAATGAAAGCTAACGCTGTAATGCCGAAAGAGCATCTTGTAACTGAGAATCTGTTCTGTCCAACAGCATCACTGCACTCATTCTCTTTGCTGTAGCTTCCAGGGGAACAGATGGGAGGCATTACTTTCAGAGCAACCTACATACAAGGGGCAGGCCGGTCAAGAGCAGATGGACAGATAATAAACTGTTATCCATTCATCTGTTCTGTGAGAACCTGCAGGACAGTTTGGGCTGCAGCTGAACATCAAATTAAGGGTTTTGAAGTGCTGGTAGGAGGTAGACTAATATAGACTTGAGAATGACTGTAAAAATATCATTATTACTGCAGACATTGTTCTGCAGCTTCTGAAGGCAGGGGAAAGCTACCATCCAGTTACTGTATCTTCCCTCCGAGGAACAGTATTTTCTTTCATATTTTACTGTGAGCTTCCTTTAATTAGTACTTTAAAATTCACGTCAAACTGACTAACATCAAAACCTGAAGCAATAAATCCCATCATTTCAGACTTCAAATTAGAAATTCAGAATACACAATGCTGTTAAGGGAGGTTGCACACAGCAGTAAGTTAACAAATAGCTGTGTCTGCACAGAACCAGACTTGTCTGCAAAACCACTTGATCAGAACTGAAATGGCATCAAGTCTTACCTCTCCTCAGGAAATTCCTCTAAGTACTGTTCAACTCTGTTGTACAAAGGGTAGAGTCCTTCAATATCCAGCATGTCAAGCATCTGAGCCTGAAGAGTTTTATAAAGGAGGCAACCCCTCGGTAAGCCAGAGCTTTCCAATTTATGTTTACCTAGAAGAAAAGGTGTTTTCAAAAAAGGCAGCCACGAATGTCTTTGTATTGCTTCACTTTGCCACGGCAAGTGCTTGTTCACAAAGCAAATCCAAATATGCTTCAGATCAATCAAAGGAAAAAAAAACACTTTGATTTTCAAACACCTCCACTATTCACACCTCTTTACCAGGAGTGGAGTAGGAAAGAAAACAAACTATAGCCTAGCTGGCTGGGGCTGTCAGAAAGGGTAGGGGAAGGTAAGAACCAAACGCTATGTAGCTAATCAACAAAAAGCAACCAGACTTCATTACACACAGCGTAGCCCCCGTCACTTCAAATTATCTGTCACTGTTGTCAGCTCACGCTGGTGTTCAATTTATCCTCTACTGCCTTCTGAACTATTTCTCATCCCCCTGCATAGATGGAGGTGGTAGAAGTGCTCCCTACAAGGTCATACTAGAAACAATGACCTAACAGCAGTGCAGCTCAGAACTTGGTTGTTTGCTGTTGTTGTTTGAATTGCTAGAATTCTACCGTTTCAGTTCTCACACCAGTAAAGAGCAAACGAGAAGCAAAGATCCACATCCCTGTGTGATAACAGTGCTCAAGGAATTCTTTCTTACCATTTCTTACCAGCTCCTTATTAAAAGCACTTGCTTCACAGTAGCTTCTTCCTTGGGAGACAGGAACTGTCTTCATATCACCTGCCCTGCAGGCATCAGTGCTACTTAGTAGCGTCAGAGTTATCACCTGGATCAGTTCTTTAACAATTGTCCTTGTGCAGTGTGGGCCACTGACCAACCCATTGGAAGGAAAAAAGAAAGGTTTTAAATGACGAGCGAGTTCATTCCAGTCAGAGGAGCACTCCTGGTCGTCCTTACAGCCATAAATTAGTTCCCCATTCTGCAAAAGAACGAGATAGATGTCGGCACTTCATGAAATCCAGTTACTTGTACGCAGTTATCCCAAACACCACATTGAGTAGTTTAAAAGGACACATGGTGAGAAAAGAGTCAATTAATCTAACAGTCTGCATGCAAATACATTCCAATCTCTTCCAAATTTACCCAATTTGTTTAATAGATATCCAGGTAACGACTTTTGAATTAGGACTATCAAAAAACACAACATGTAACTCACACACGGCTTTACTGCACCAAATCCACTGTAAGTAATTCCAACAACAGAACTGATCTGCAGCTAATGTCCCTACCTGTTGTAGTTAACTGAATGGGTGCTAAGGCCGGCATCACCTGTCCTTTCTGAATAATGTCAGCAGTGAAAAAGTGCCATATCAAACAAACTCCTTTGAAAGGCACACTGGGAAATGGAAGGCTAGAATAACGTGGGGCAGAAAAAGCAAGACAGTTACCTGTACCTGGATGGAACCACTGGGACAATCCAAGTTTAAGTAATTGAAATAATTGGTTTAATACTGGAATGAACTGAAAATAATTTTAAGTATTTAGAGTTAATCTGAAAGTCTGCATAATCCGTCAGTTTCTGCTTTATATTATTTCCACTACATTATTTCCACATAGAAAAAAGTGACTTCTTACTTTTTCAGTGAGGTGTGTTGCACATTGGTCTTCATGTTGTAATGTTATTATATTATTCCAAAAATATTTGTAGCAACATGCAAAGTTCTTCATTTTCTTCCTCTTGAAGAATGTACAGTTTTAAATCATTTGAAAGTCTCTATCAGTTGCTTCTTGCTGATTCATTCACTAATTAGTTCTGAGAAATTATTACTTACCTGCCCTGAAATCTAACTAAGAATTTTCCCATTTTCTTCCACTTCACAGTCCAACACTGACAGTGCCTATTAGGCACTTTGAAGCAGGGTCTTGACTGTCCAAGTGCTGAAATCAATTTGTTTAAAAGCCAAGGCATAAAAAATTAAACATTACAAAGAAAAACCAATCAAGCAGACAAATCAGACTGTTTACCTTAAATATTTTCAAGTTGTTCTGTGCCTCCTGCAATAAGCTCTTCAAAGCAAAGTGCATTCTTTGTTTATTTCTGGGAAAGAAAGAATCCAAGAATGTTTTGCCACCACCTTTACTCATCCTAAATTCACCACAGAGATTAAGTGACTTCTGGAAATTAGAACCTCTAATCTGAGTAAATGAACACTTCTGAGGTCTCATGTTATGTAGCAGAAGGTACTGCTTCATTAATAAGCAACGCTGATTCCTGGAAGAAGCGTGAAGAGGTGTAAAGCACCTCAGACATGCACTGTATGAGTCAGGCAAGCAGGCATTAATTATCCTTAATACTACAGGGACAGTAAAAGCCATCTGAGAAACAAACCTACACCAGGCTGTTCTGGCAAAAGCACCACGGAGTCACGCGTGTCCTTACCCTGAGAAGAGATCCACGGGGCAGTATTTGCTTGGTCGCTTCCACTTGCCATTTGCTACCTGTTGAAAACCAACACCACTGTCAGTCATGTTTGGGAGTAACTGTTGTCAGTTATTTTATGTCAGGTGTGTGGCACCAATGTGCTGCATTCAGAGGTGCCATGACATCTAAACCCCTACAGAGTTACAACTCATGTCTGCTAGGGGTCTTCATCTTCATGTTGAGCTCAAATCACACCAAGTGCATTCACAAATGGAAAGCAGGAAGAAAGTTCACGTTACATTCCAATATGGCACAGCTACATCACTTCAGGCATACAAAGGGCACTGGTCAAAAAGGTTCCTTGTGTGACACGCCATTTACATGCATGTATTTGCTGAGTTGTGTTAAAAAGGAGATTTGACACAGGAGTTTACCTCATCAACAGCTTTAATAGTCCTCAGAGACTGTTTGTTTGCTTCCAGCTTCCCACAGAACTTCTTCCATCTCTCACTAAACACATTCACACCCAGCAACTCAGATGCATATACACCCACTATCTTTAGTCATATCAGAAACTTAAGCAACAATATGCAAGTTTCAGCATGATAACAAGACTGCAACTGTGAATAAGAAAAACAGTATAGTCAAAGGAAAGCAGGATGACAACCAAAAGAAATTACCTTGAGATGCTGATGCATACAGTAACGACACACCTTGTGCTTTATCTCCTGTGAAACATGGCTGGAGAAAGGAATGAAGCCACACTTTGGCTAAAAGGAAAACAAAAAACAGATCACAGATACAAATGTATTTATTTTTATAGAAGGCACACAGCATGCAAATCTTTCAAGCGTAAGAACACACAAAAAAAATCCATCAGTCAACATCTGATACTTAACAGCTTTGTTTGCGTCCCTGTACACCATTCCTGAAGTCCTCATTTAAGAATTAAGGACACAGAACTGCTGTTGCTCACAAAAGACACCTTCTAATATCCAAGAATTTCCTAAGCTTTGAAAGGTCAGGAATTTGGGAGGGACCTCATCCTACAGGCCTGAGCTCTGCCATACCCCATTGCTGCACTTCTCTGAAACTGCTTGGGTCAGTATGAGCTTAAAGAATGCAGAGGGGAAGAAAACAGAAGCATTTTCTCCTATTTGATACCTTAATCTCTATGCAGAGGATTGGCCGGGGTTCCACAAAGCGATAGGTCTGCAGCCTGGTAAGATTAGGAAGGCACATTGCATAACCACTAAGTGTGTCCATGTCTTTGTCACAGCGAGACTCTGCAGAGAGGGGGAACAAGGAAAGACAACACAAGAAAATTAAATGTGTGGCTGTTTATTTTCACTCCGCAGTTGAGTTGTTCACCAGCTGGGGGAAGAAAGAAAAAACAAACGTGGAAAGGCAGGACAAAGTTTAGCAGGATTTAGTTGATCATGTGCTTGCTTAAATCTGCCCTTCCTGCTAGCAACACATCTTCTGTTTTCTCAAAACTTTATAAGCATTAAGTACTTTTTAAGTACTTAAAGACCTGCTTTGGATGGCCAGCTTCTACCTCACCCTAAAAAATGGTGAAAGGCCTGAAACAGCAAAGGAGTGCATTCAACTGGCCAAGAACAGGTAGATATTTATAACTGTATTCAAAGATACAACATGTTTTCTTGCTAAAACAGCACGCAGTAAAATGATCTCAATTTGTCACTGTTTGAAGACTGAAAGCAGTTTCCTTGTGTCCTAAGGAATGATACTTTTTTACACTTCCCAATAGGGCAGGAGGTGCCATAGGTTGAAAGACCCCCTTTCAGTGCTGTCGGCAGCACTTACCTGGCCTCTCTGGCTGAACCTTCAAACAGAGCTGTCTTACGAAGTCTAAAGGCAGTTGAATAATTTCCTAATTAAAAAAAAAAAAAAGGAAAAAAAAAGAGGTAAACATATGGATTTCAACACAAAGATTACAGCCTAAATGGGAGACCTAGAATGGAATACCAAAGGTCAGTGTGTCACAACCACCAGACTGACCTATATAAGGAGCTGCTTCTCACCTCCCATTAACCTGCATGAAGAGCTGTACCTGAATTCACACACAGTCTAAAACCCACCCTGAACAACAGCGCATGGCAAGGAAGAGCTGACTGCACAGCAACCTACACAATTTGCACAAGCCACATTTCCCCCCTTGTTTTGCAAAAGCAGTCTCAAAATCTCTGTCAGCTCTCACCTTACATAGAGCAAAGAAATGATTACTTTTCTCATTAGCAGCTTGAAACAGATCAAGCCACAGAGCACGATCCTGTCAGCTCATCAGCACTGGGAAGGGTGCTCTTCATTCTTGTGTGTGCAGCTTGCTCAGGAGCACCTGCAAACCCTGTCTGTTGCTTTCAAATGGCATTTGGCCTTCCCTAGGACTTCCAAGTTTACAATGCAGCACCCATTTATTCAAAGAAGGAGAAACTTACCCCATGGTGAACGTAATTCTCCCCAAAGAACTGCTTCATAACGTGTTTTCCAAAGTCTACAATGTTTTGCAGATGGTGTAGTATTTCCTCTGAAGTCTGGAAGAAAGAAATGCACTAATTAACTTATGAAATGATGGTCACCACTGCTCAGTACATACATACACGCGCTGTCCATCTAGCAAAGCAATGCCCAGTGAGTGCTGGAATGAAATGGACACACGACTGCCGTTTCCTCACAGCAGTTTGAGATGCTGGGGAGATCATGGAAACAGAAAAAATGACTTTTTGTCTTAAGTTTCTGAGGAAAAAAGGACAGAAATAATGGGAAAAAAAAGTGGAAGAGGGGCATTGCTCAAGCTCCGTTGTTCTTCAGCAGCTCCAAGAGCTGTGTGTAAAGCAGATGCCCTCACACCAACACTCACACGCAGGAGAGTCTGCATGCTACAGAACACTGCACCTGGAGCTTCTATTCCATAATACCATTACAACAGGCAGCTTTCTTTTTGCCACCAGGAAGCACGACCTAACAAATGTACATAAACTGCACCAGTAAGAAACATTATTTCATTACTGAAACACAGGTCTACTGAGACTGCATTCCAAGTTTAACATGCTCCCTTTAGCAGGATTCATTTTCCAAGCTGAAAAAGCACCTCCTGCAGTAAGGGGAAGCTCACTGGTGCTCATAGGCTGCTCCCACCTGCTTTGCTGGCACGCACAGCACCACCAACCACCTTTTTTTGTTAATTATTTCCATTCATTTTATTATTATTTTCGTTCCACGAGTTCTGATAGGAAGAAATGTAACCCGCAGTTACATTATTTGTTATCAGGACTTTTTGTTAAAGCAGCTAAGTGTGAAATTAACATCACAACTTGTGTTTACACCACTGGAGTCCCTCAGTGCTGACCCACAAACAAGCAATATAAAGGCAAAGCACTCTGTGCACTTTTTTACAGACTTCTCCCAGAGGAGGGAAGCAGAAGAGTGAGATGCACATCTGCACTTCAGTACATCTCTTACTAGGAAATACCTTGCTTCCCGTGGTTTTTGCAGGGCAGATACATTTACATCTCACTACTAGAAGCAGCTTCCTTCAGCCACTTTCATGTGAAAGAATAGCAGAAAGCAGATAGCTTGTATCACTGCATTCATGTCTCCTCTGCTTTCAAGAGCCTCTCTTTGTCCCCTTAAACTGAAAACTCCGCATTTATCTTTCTGATTTAATGCAAAAGCCCACAAAACTCTCCCTATACACTGACTTTGCTTGCTTCCTTTTATTTTTTCCCCCTAAAACAACCCCTCACTCTCAATACAGCCACATCACTTTTTATACTTCTCCTGGAGGGACAGAGCACAGAGCTGAAGCCATTCTGTCTCTCACAGAGAAGCAAATGGCAGCAGTTGAACCCCCTGCCTCCTCTGCTTTCCTTTTCTTCCCTGGGAGTGCAGTGCTGACACTTCATTCCTACCCACCACCTTTGTCTCCCAATTGGCTTTTATTCCTTTTAAAGCAAAGCTAAGCTAAGTCTTTTCAGTTCCTTCTCAAGCAGAAGAGCCACAGCCCCAGGAAGCGGCCAGCTGCTTCCCACCACAATCTGTTTGCAGCAGATAAGACAGGGAAGTCCTTTCTTTCACTATTTCCTACCCTTGTCCAGAGTACAGAGGCTTTTCAGCTGCCATCCCTGCAGGCAGCAGCAGCCCTGTACCACCATCCAGCCCTGTGCTGCTCCTCTTCCGTCCCACCTAACACCACTGCAACCTGCTTTCCCTCAGCATCACTGCGCTCACATACGTTGATATACAACACTAATGCTTCCTCCACCACCACAACCCCCCTCACAGAAATCCCAACCTCTTCTCCGTGTACTGCAGCCTTCCAGTCCGCCCCACACAAAGGCTGTGGTACAGCACTCACATCCCCTTGGTTACATCACATCATCTCAGATTTCCCCCTTCTGCCAAAGCTCCCGAGGCACAGGCACATTTCAAAGCACCCCTTATTCTTGCTCCCATCAGTCACAGTTCTTCTGTGGGTTTCCTATTTCTCCTCCGACAGGTTTTTTTCAGCTTACCTGCAGACTTTTATCACCAGCACTCCTTAAATCTTACCTTGTTCTGGTTGGGGGGGGACTTCAGAAACCGCAGCACCACACAGCGCTGAGGAGAGATGAGACACAATAAGATTTGTTAGTACTTAAGCACGCCACAATCTCAAAGTAAATTTCATCTCAACAGCACAATGGTTCATTTAAGGAATTACAAAAAAAAAAATACAAAGAAAAGCAAAATAAATAGGTATTTTAACTGGTTACTTCACTCAGCTTGAAAATCAAGAGCACGGCCTTCTGTTCCCAGATCTTCCTTCTCCTCTCCCCGCTGCCTTACCCTGGCACCACTCCATGCCCCACTGGCACCAGCTGACACCCAGTCTGTTCTGTCCGCTCCATATTATCATCAGTACTCCAGCTGTCTTTGGCACACGCTGTGCAGCTCACTTAAACAAGCCCTGCTGGTGACTTTTTGTAACGCTGTGCTGACGTCGAGGGGATCCCAAGCAGCTGGTGGCAACTCCACAGCTCTACGGAGAGATAGCACCACTGCCACTTCCAGACTTCCAAAAAGCAAATAGATGCCACTTCAACTCCCTCAGCTTTTGTTTTTAAGGGTCCAGATGAAAATATTTAGAGGTGTACTAAGTGCCTTTTTCCTTAAGACTATTCCACTAAACAAGTCACCTGAAGTATCTTTCTTTCAGCAAAGTCTTGGTAAATTTATACTAAATAACTACTGCCACTTACTGTCTGAAAAGCAAATTCTGACATAGTCTCAAGGAGGCAGAGACCCTCCCAGGCTGGGTCACACAGAGCTGCCCCTCAGGTGAGGCTGTGTCACCATCTGACCCACCAGTATTTCCTTGCAGGGATGCACTGATGCCTGTTCAAGCAAGACATGGATAAAACCAGTTGGGCACCACCGTAGGTAAAGAGTGACAGCTGTTATCTGAATTTCAGTGCTCCGTTTGCACCTCTCCACACACCAACAGGGGTGGTGTAGTAACACACAAATCACCCAGCAACAGCAATGCAGACTAAAAGTCCAAATTACACTTTGGGTTCCTGGGATCTATGCTTCTTCCCCAGCAAATGACCAGGTTGGAAAACACTCTCAGGTGAAGGTATTCTGCATTCTGATTGACCTCGTGCTGCAAGATCCAAACAGCTCAACTGCTGTCACACCAACAGAGACGATGACTGAGACCCCTGCCCATCAGCTGGACCTGCTGCTGTGCCCACAGGGCTGCTGCATGGCTTTCTGCCCTTCTGGCCCACACTGGCAGCTCAGCTCAGCAGCACCAAGCACTCGGTGCACAATGGCTTGACAGGACTGCCCGGTTTGGTCTCCTGCTTTAAATATTAATGAACAAGTGGATCAGTAATAGGGAGATCTGATCATCACTTCTTAATCAATTCAGTCACTTGATCCTGGAGTATTTCAAGGGTGCGGTAGGCACTGCTTTATTCATCAGTTCCCAACCAAGGAACTTCCTCCAGCCACCGCTCAGGGAAATCTCAGCTTCTGTAACAGCACAGCACCTGTTCCTTAAGAAATCTTTTGTGAAGATGCACACTGGGGCATCGCTTATGGCAAAAGAACACGTTGCTTTTCTGAAGGCTGGGTGCAGACGTCAAAGGAAGCAGTGCAGAGTTCCAATAAAACACAGATCAAATTTAACCAGCTGCCATCGACTTCATCCTGCACTGCCCTTTAGTAAGGCTGTCAGCCACCTGAGTAGCAGATCCAGATCTCAAAATACTAATCATCTTCTTGTTGGGTAGATTTTCAGAAACTGCCCTCTAAACCCATCCTTTGTGCATGCCCCTTACAGCAAGGTCACCCACACAGCAGGGCAGTGCTGAGGGTAGCCCAGGAGACACCAACAGCTGGGTGAGAACTGTCACCACTGAAAGCACCACTCTGCACCTCTTATTATATTGCATGACTGATGGAGTCGGCCGATTCTTGGAAACACCGTGGGCGGCTGTTGCCATGAGGCTTTTTGTCTGTTATCTTCAATGCTTTAGATTTATATTTACACACTGAACATCAAAGCCAACGTGCTTTTCTGCATGCAAATGAATGGCCAAACGCAGAAGAGAACAGATTTCTTAGGAGCTTGTCACTACTTCTTAGCACTCTGAGGGTCAGATCAGCCAGACCCTACGGCTCCATGCATTTCATTCCCTTTATGCACTCCTGTAAGCCCTCAACACTGCTTAACCTGACTGCAACAAAAAAACGTGTCCAGTCATGACAGAAAACTCAGGACAAGCAGTAGCAGCATGGACACAGAAAGCTGTGCCTGCAGAGGCAGCCCCGAGGCCACGCTGTACAAGAGCACCGTAATGGGCCACAGTGGTGTGAGAACCCAGCTCTAGGACTAAGAGCTTAAAGGCAAATAGTGCTTCAGCACCCTGCCAGACAACACTTGTTTGTTCCACATCACACCTGAAAGCGTGCTTGCCAATAAACACGCAGTACCCTATAGGAGGGGCTGCAAAATGGGCCTGAAGAAATTCTTGGATTCACAGATACACACAAGTCTTAATGGATCCCAGAAGAAGATGGGTTTCTGCTTCTTCTGCAAACGAGTGACTACAGCCACTATCTTAATGCTACTTCCAGAAATCCAAACACTGCACAACCCCTGCTGGGCAAGCCAAAATAACAAAGAACGACTGGTGTGAACCTAGGTACTTTGGATTAGGCAGCTGCTTACAAAACCAGGATAAACACATTTCTCTCTTTACAGACTGATACTGAGAAACTAGAGTTTCTCACAAATCTCTCTGAAGTCCACTCTGGTAAGATTCCTGCTCAGGCCGGCTCAGGGAGCTCCCACAAGTTGTGCACCTCTGTGACAAACCTGCCGTCCCCACACTGCACGCTTCTGAAAAGATGCTTCACTCCAAGGAGGTGGATTCAACTTTCAATCTCCACATTATGAACAAGATCTGAGGCAGAGCTGGTGCCAGTGCAAGAAACAGGAAAATACACATAAAGCCAAAAAAAAAAAAAGATGTGTATTACTTTCCTTCTGCTTGCCCAGCTCAGCTCATGTGGTGTTCTAACAAGGTTCTGTATGGGAATGTGAAGTTAGCCTGTCCAAACTCAGCGCCTGGGAAACGTCCCTTCAGCTCCTGTCTTTCCAAACAAGCAGATTCACAGCATTTGTTCTTTTGTTGCCACCGTTGCTCCGAACAGCACACACTGAGTGCTTTTGTGCAGAGGCAGAATGTTGATATCTGGAGAAGAGTCTTATCTCATTGATCACCAGCTTGTGTTCACGTAGGCAAGATCTTCTGATAGACAGTGAAGCCTCTGGAAGTGCCAGGCCGGCCAGCCTCCCTCGCTGTGCCCCTGGAGCCCACCAGCACTGCACATCACTGAGTACCGACCTCCCTGCTACAGTCCGTGCTCAGCACCTTTATTTCAAAAAGGCACACAACAGAACACTTGTTTTTTGTACAGACAGCTTTAAAACAATGAGCTTCCAGTTGTAAAACACGCAGGGAAGCTGAGCTCAAAGACTGGAAACAGACCTTTTCCTATAATTAATACTACATCACTTGCTGCAATCAATTTCGCGCACGGCTGCCCTCCACTCCTTAAGGAGATGAAGACACAAAGTTGCTCCTGAGAAGGTCACTGCATGTCTCAATACAGGAACAACTGGCTCTTCAATTCAGAATCTTTTCCTGCGCCCCAAGAGCCACCCAGCACAGCTCCCCCCATTTACCCAACACAACTCAGTCACAGCAGGTTTGCAAAGGGAACAGCCATCACTACAAGTGCATTTACCTGCACTGCAGCACAGGGCCTGGGGTTAAGTTACACAGAATCACCATTCAAGCCCCATTTGAAATTACTGATATCCAAATACTAATTAACGACACTTTCAATGGCATTAAATATGAACTGCAGACCTGTTTTGCTCACATTAAGCTGCTTCTGCAGAACATTTGAGCAGCAAGCAGTATTCACCAACAAAATACATCATCCTGATATCTTCTATTCCAAGTCTGCATCCCACAACCCCTAGGCTTCTAACTCTAGTTTGAGGCACAGAAAACATTGGTTGTTCAGAGACCCGCTGTGGATGGACAGAGGTGTCAGAACACAGAGCTGCACGGAGGCAGTTTCTCCCTCTGAGAACTAACAGAACTCGGTACAATCATGTCTCTGTGCTGCCTGGGCTCCCATCAGTGCCCGCCTTTGTGCTGCTCCACAGACGACGCCATCAAGGGCTCCTCACCCAAGGTGCCAACATGCTGGGCAATGGGAGCCATGGGAGATGAACGCCAACTCAACACTGGGCAATTCCCAGCTCTGGAATGCAGAACACGTGGTAATATTGTACAAAACGTTACGTTTCCCAACCCAGTTTCGTTCTGCGTAAGAATGTGGATAAGCTCACACAGAACAAAGTGAGGAAAGCTCCGTTTCCTGCCAGCATGGAGGAAGTTTAGCAATTGCTTACGCAAAGCGCAAGGAAGCATTTAAGCATTTAAAAACCGAACAATACTGTTCTATTTGGCACAGGAGCTCTTTAAGAACAACCCCATGATTGCTGTATATCAATACAGAATCTCTGGCATAGCACTTGGTTGACCACTCAGTATTTTAAGCCATTATTTGGAAGCAAACCGGCCGCAATACGTGCTGCCTGCAGCACAGACCTCACAAGTTGCACCAGGCTTCAGGTACTCAATATTCCTTCCTTTCCTTTTGGTTACGATCCACATTCCCACTACAGAGATGCACCAAATCACCAATTCCTCAAGAATTCTGTGGATTGGTGCTAGCCATGAGGGAGAGGGAAACGTTTGCCCTTCAGCTACAGCACCTCATCACCTGAAGTGCTATCAAGTGATCTGCCCACTGGAAACTCACACTGGGAGCAAGTAGCATGAGCTCTCCAGGAGCCCAGCTGCTCTCTAAGGCACTAACATCCCTGACACCTGACTGCCCCAAACAAACAGAAAGCTTCCCCCAGCATTTGACAGTGTATCAAATATCTCAGTCCTCTGTGAAAACGGGTGAGTTCCACAAGCAGCAATGTGAATACGCACACTGAGCTTCCTTCCTCAAGCTCCTCAGCATCTCCTCCATGTACCACCAACAGGTCCCAGTGCAGATGGCTGCAGGCAGCTGCCCAGCCCGCTTCTGGTGTGCTGGGGAGATGAGGTGCTTCAGGACAACAATTGCAGGGAGAAGAAACAGAAAGTCAAAACACTCAGATTAAAATGAAGTAGTGATGAAACGCAGAGTTGAACCAAGTTAATTCCAAACACCCCGACACCTCCGTAACTCAGCTACAAGAAGTCTAAACAAGCCTTGAGCAACCCTTCAATCACACACAGCGTCTCAGCTCCTTCCTGAGCGGACCCACAAGGTGTGAATGTGGTTACTGAGCATCTCCAGAATCATACGCTGGCACAAAGGAAACATCACACGGACAGGCTGGAGGGGAGGACAGAGCTGAGGCAGAAAACACCACAGGTGGTTACTGGTGGTTCCTACCCACCGGTCAGGGCACCTCCGTCACCCCCACAGCAAGCAGTCACTGCGTGTCCTGCCTACAGCTGCTGCCCACTCAAAGCACAGAAAAGACAAAGAGCAGTCTGATGAAATGCACTGCCACTGCACACACAAACCAAAGGCTGATCTTCCAAAGAATGGCATTAGAGGACAACCCCGCTCCACCACTCTTTATTCCTAGCAAAGTCTGAAGGTACCTCTGAAAAACACCATCTGAGATACAGTGATGAGTGGGGCTGCTGCTGCCACAGCACAGCTGTCACTGCCACACTGCTGTACAGCAGCACACCTGAGTCTGCCACTGCTTCTGTCCCCCATCTCACTCCACAAACATGTTACGTTTTCACACCTGCACCTACAGAACCTGATGTGCTCACACTGTAAGAGAAGGCTGCAGACTTTGCAGACATCATGTTCTTCCTCATCTCTTCATTCTCCTACCTGGCGTCACCTTCCCTTTTGCTTCAGGAAAACTACCACTGACCTGCACTGTGCTCAGAGCATCCCATCAGCACAGAAACCTGAGGAAGTCAAAGAAAAACTGGAACACGACATCAAAATTCTGTACAGACACTGACTCAGGTGGCTGCTTTAGGATTAAAAAAATAAAGCTTTGCAGGTAATCCCCAGAATTGGAAGCGCTTCCAACTTTGGATTCATGCACTCTGTAGGCTGCACTCCAGTAGAGCTGGTCCAATCACCTACACTATTTCAGCCACAGCTGCACACCTATGTAGCCAAGGAATCAAACACAAGTACAAAAACATCTGCCTTTTCTGCAGTGATTACTGATGTCTATTTAAACATTAGCTAACCAAAGTTAACACAAGGAAATGTATGGTTTCACAGAGGCTACAGTTCCGCACTGGATCCTGAATTCCAGTTCAGCTAGTCACTGCCTCCTATTCCCGAAAACTTAATTGCTGTTTACAGCACAGCTCCCATCTCTTCCTTTCTTCTCCACTGGCGCCACACCTTGATCACATCCGTGGCTCTCCTGCTGGCTTTCACAGAGCTGCTTGCTTCAGCAGACTCCAGCAGGAGCTCCTCTACTCGCTTTCAACAAATACATGAGATAAAAGTAATTACAAGTAGGAAATTAAAATCAAAGCAGGATATCACGTTTAGTCAACCAGTTTTATTGCTGGAATTTCACACTGGAATCTTGTTCCAACTCACTGACATGAAAGTTCTGCTTTCCTCAGAAAATCTGACAGAGCCAGATGCAAAGCTCCTCCCTACGTTATATTACATAGCTTTGGTGATTCACTCAATGAGATGGCCATTAACGATCAGCATCTCTTCTCTCTGCCAGAGGAGCAAATAGGAGAGCTGCAGCTAGCTGCTGATTCTGCCTGGAGTTTTCACTCTTTCAGCCCAACACCTCTGTGTCTAAATACACACTTTTGTTAATGGCCGTCTCCAAGTAAGTTGATTACAACAAAATATTCCAGTAAAGGACTTCTGATTATACTTTAACACAAACCAAACCAACCAAACGACGACAAATCAGGAAAACCACTTCGTACCCAAGAAGCAGCTCTAGGAAGAGCTACACAGCTCTGATGCAAAGCACTGCCTCAGACACAGACTGAATCTTACCTTATGGGGAGCAAAACCAAATCAATCTCCCACGTGCAGGGTCTTCCTGCACATACTGTGCAGGCATTGTAATGCAGCTGCTAGCAGAGGTAGCTGCACTGCGATGGACACCAAAGACAGGCACCTAAGCGCAGGACAGCTGTGAAGCCACGCAGGGGGTGGGAAGGAGAGCTGTGACAGAAGCACTGACAGCAGTGCAATATCGATACTTCATCCTCAGCCATACACCTTGAAGGCTCTAAATAGAAAAACATAATTTAAAGATCTGAAAGAAGAGCCGGATATCATTCAGCTCTGACAAACACCAACTACAGGAACCTTCTGCAGGTTTGGTTATCTGAACTGACTCCCTTCCTCAGCCTCCTCAGCCCTGCTTCATTTGCCTTCTCCATCTGCCATCTCCCCTGTCTATTTCATAAGCTCAGATATGCTGTGCAGATAGCTTACGTGCTTACTAACAAACCCTTATCAAAGCCCAGAGCTGTCTGCTAGAGCTGCCAGCACTCCAGGACCAGGAGATGGGCACTAATGACCAAAGCACCTGAAGATACACAACCTTTTGCCCACACACACCCAGGATCCTCCAGACTATCTTACTGAATCAAAAACACACTGGGAAAAATCCTTCTCTTGTAGCACCTCCACGTAGTCACCCTGAACTACAAACTTAATGCCCAAGTGTATTTTAAAAGGAAGCGTTAGATTGCCATAAAATCATCCGCAGTGAGGCGCAGGAGTTCCTGTGATGTTCCACAGTGCTTTACCTCACAAAGGGGCTTCCAAGCAGTTTCAGTGTTCAAAGGAAGCCATTATTTATAGAGTTGCTTATGCTACTCTAGAAACAACAACTTCCTGAAGTCTTTACGAAATGAAGAGTTAGTGTTCCTGTGAGGGCAAACAACTGATTGTGATGCAGAACTGCAAAGAGCATTTCCAGCTCACTTCTGAAACACCAGATATCTCCACCTCAGAAAGAGCCAACAAGCAGCTCACAGGACGATAACCTCTGTGGCAGCTCCTCAGGTCCCTCTCCACTGCTCAAGAGTAGAACGGGGAGGTAAGGAACAGCATGTGGCCGCCTCTTTAAACCCAGAGGCCAGGTTTGATGCAGAGGAACCAACACTGCCATAGAGCACAGACAACAAGGAGCATCCTCTCTAACTGCCTGGCTGCATGCAACAGTGCCTTTTTGTTTGGTCAGTTTGGTTTTGTCAAGCTGGATTTGTACCACAGCACTTCACACATCCCTGAGACAGCGGCTACAAGAAGTCAGCAGAGGATCCCCTGTATGGGCAAGTGTGGCAAGTTAAGTTATTTGAGGAGGGCACTGTGATTCAATCAAATACTCAACACTGCAACGCGTGGACGACAATCACGCAGATACTAAATGAATAAACTTTGAGTTTCTGTGTACTGCAGGGAGATCCATCTCAACTCTGCGCTTGATACATCAAGCACTGACTTCAGAAACCAGCAGAGCTGCCAGCTGTTTCCCACTGAAATGGATGATGTAGAAGAATGGTCCACTTTCTAACAGAAACTTTTCATCAGGCTACAAACACAACACAAGAGCTTTCTGACCACGACTCATTTTCAGTTTGGATTAAGTTAATCACAGCTGTATTAAAAACCAAGAGGAAAAGCTTTATTACCAGAGAACTGTGCTCTGTTACACTGTATACTTAATATATGATTTCACATTCATCAGAACTACTTTACCAAAAAAAAAAAAAAACCAACACACAACAGTTCGCAGCATTTTCAATGTTCCATAGAACACCAGTGGGGCTGACAGGCTTCATCTATAACTCACCATCCGAAGGCACTGCAAGAAGCCATTCATTGGTTGCTTGAATCTTGGGCTTATCAGCTCCTTGCTGGCAGAGCTGTTTGTTGGCCATGGGACTCTTCCATGATCAAGTTTTTAATTTTGGCACTGCAATAACTTTGGATTAACAGTGCGTTACATTCATGTCTTAAAGATGCAGGGGATGGGAAGAGCCACAGAAACAAAGAAAGGCTTAAAGACAGCAGAGCACCATGAACTGAAGCACGCCTCATTCTTAGCCTTCACCTGCACTCCATGCAACCTGCAATGACAGCATGTATCCAGGCTGCCTTCTCCCCCACCTGGAACACTGGGGGCTTCCAAGAATGGTCCAGAAGGCAGGAGCTCACAGAATCACACAGTGGTTGGGCTGGGAGGGACCAGATAGATTACCCAGTCCCAGCTCCACTGCTGCAGGCAAGGTTGTCACCCACTAAATCAGGCACCAGCTCAGGCTGCCAGGGCCCCATCCAACCCGCCCTGAGCACCTGATTACCTGAGCACCTCCAGCAGTGGGGCAGCACAGTGCCAAAGCTGAAGCAAAGCTCCCTGGATTCACAAAGGGCAAAGAAGCTCGAGCCCTTTTCTCCACAAGGACAAGGGATGTTTTAGTTTGCTTCTGTTGGTGTTCCAGAAGAACTCAGAGGTCCAGACGCAGACAGGCATGGACCGCTTTCTTTCTTTCCCACATTCCAGAATACAACTGTGCTTGAGTAGGGAGAACACGGAACCAACAAGCACACAAACACTTCCACCCTGCTCTCCATCTCACCTCCCAGCCTCATCTCCTCTGCACAACCCAATCCCTGCCCCTCCCACTTGCCTTTAAGACAAAAGTCACGAACTGAACGGGGCAAGAGGAGTAAAACAAAATCACTCCCTTGATGACGCCAGCCGACAAGCCCTTGATGCAAGCACGTCCTGTTTGCGAGAGGCACGAAGCAGCGACCCGTGTCCAAAGGCTACCTCAGTGCTGCGGTTTGACAGCAGCTCACCGCCAGCAGACGCGAGGCTGAGAGCCGAGCTCTGCTGGGTCAGAGCCGGGCACCAACACTCACAGCTGTCTTCCTCGCGCGTCCCCAAGTTCCAGGCTGCGGCCGAAAGGAGAAGTGCCGGCTTCCCACCGCGCTGCACGGCCGGCCGACTCTTATTGTTCGCCGCCTGTATTTTTTAGCTGCTTTTAGCGAAGCCCAAATTTAGGCAGGAAACAAAATCAAGCACGACGTTCTCGCGGGAAACGTGAGCGTCTAATGACATTTCACGTGCGGCTGGAGGGGAGCAGGGCCGCGGCAGCGCCGTTCGGAGCCCAGAAGGCCACGAGCTTCCAGCACTTTCCCGCAGCGCAGCACGGCTCACACCTGGCTTGCGCTCCCGGCGCACAGCAGATCCGGACACCTGCGAGGAGCCCGCGGCCGCTCCTGCCGTGTACCGAACGCCGCCGCTCTACAAAGGCGGGGAAGCCGCGGTTCGGCTCAACGCCGGCTTTGCTCTCACGGAGCGGCGGCGGACGCCGCGGCGGAGCGGCTCTCCACCCCCCCCCCCCCCCCACGGCCCGAGGCGACGCCCCCTCACGCGGGGCCCGGCGGGGGGAGGGGCGCCCCCTCGGCGCCGGCCGTTACCCGCCTCACCTGGCAGTGGGAGACGACGAGGCTCTGGTTGCCTTCCCCGTGGTACTTCCACTCGTTCTCGTCCATCTTCTCCGCTTCCATGCCCGGCCCGGGTCCCCGCCGCGCCCTGCGGGGACGGTGCCTGTCGCCGGCCCGCCGAGCTCACGCCGCCACCATCGCGGCCCCGCGCCGCCGCTCCGCCCCAGGAAGTCCCGCCCTGCGCCGGGGGCCGAGCTTGGGCCGAGCCCGCCGCATTCGCGCCGCCCGCCGCCATCTTCGAGCCGGGCAGCGTCCCCCGCCGCCATCTTTGTGCCGGGCAGCGGCCCCCCATCTTTGTGCCGGGCAGCGCCCCCCGCCGCCATCTTTGAGTGGGGCGCTCCCCGCCTCCTCCCATTCCTCGAGCGGGAGGAGAGCCGTGTGGGCCGCTGACCCCCTTAACAAACGTGACGTCAGAAGAACGTTTGGATGTGCTCATCGCCTCGTGGGTTTGATAATCACTGCGCGGCAACTAATGGAAATAGAAAGCAAAAAGTAAAAAACAATCACGCAGTGTTGTTCCAACTCGTCCAAAAGCATCACGGAGAAATGTCACTGTGCAGGACATCAGCGAAAGCGCCATACCATGTGAACTAGCTCAGGACAGCAGCGTGAATGCTTGTAGGACTGACCGAATAAAGACACCCCGCGTGGGCAGGAGGTGCAGCAGCACTGCGGCCATTGGCGGTGCTGGGAGCAGAGCTGGAGGCCCGGGTGCAGCAGGAGATGTTCCAGGTGGAGCTGGGAGAGATTCATCCCAAAGAGCGGTCGGGCACTGGCACAGCTGCCCGGGGAGCTGGGGGAGTCAGCGTCCATGGAGGCATCTCAGAACTGTGGGGATGTGGCACTGAGGGCAGGTTTGGGGGTGGGCGATGGGACTTGATGATCTTAGAGGCCTTTGCCAACCGTAATGATCGTATGTTCTATAATATTCACAATATATTCACGTACGTAGAAGTATTCTGTCTGAATTTTAAAGAAATTCTATCATTGTAAGTTGATCCCTTTTCTGTTTTCATGCCTCCAGAAAGTGTGCTTCAATACCATGCAGTGGTAAAATATAACAGTGAAAAAGACAGCGCAGCCGAGTTCTGGTGCAGTCAGTGTCCATCAGGGCCCTCCTGATCCCGAGTGTGGAATTACTGCTTTGCTGCACTGCGGGGCTGTTCTGAAAATGCACTGATTCTGAAAATGCTCTGAAATAGGAGAGACAACAAGGTATTATTTCTCTCTACGTTATCATTTTTTAAGTGTTACTTATTTCAGATGTGATCTACAACGTGCTCAAACCGAAATATCTGAAGCATCTGTGCTGCTAATGGCATGAAAGCATTGCGTAACTGGAATGTGTCTGGCAGGGCTCTGTCTGGGGGTAGAAGTGCCGTGTGTGCAGGCACACCTGGGTTTGCTGTAAGGCAATACCTGTGGGCTGCCAGCACACAGCTCTCAGCCTCCATAATAATAAGAGTTCTTATTGGGTAGTTCCAAGTTCCAGTGGATAATAAGAGTTCTGTGGTATTCCAGTATGCAAACAGCTACTTTAGAACCAGCTCAGGAATGCGCAGGGTGATCGCAGCTCCAGCCCCATGCTCCCACTTGATCCCTGCGCCATTTTCTTTTGGACACACTCTTTAAATGCACGGGAGAGCAGCACAGGTCTAAGATGCATCTCCATTTGTCTGGACCCCAGTACAGCACCAGGTGTTTATGTAGAGCTCTGTGTCACAAATCCTGTTTTGGGGACTCAGCATTGGGGATAAAATACAAAAGTGGACAAACAGCACTACATGTATCCGCAGCCTCCAAATCAGTGCTGCACTGCACTTCACTGTGCCGATAGCCTCTGTGCAAGATAAAATGCCTCATAAAAGGCACTTTACTACAAGATAAACAGATTGTATGACTTTCCTGTAAGCTAATAGAACAATGCCATAAGCTAATAGAACAGTGCCATGAAAGGCTAGTCAAACAGATGTGCAAAGTGGGAGAAAATATCCTTCGTACCTTTTTAAATGAAGGCAAACAATACAGCAGCTATTATAAAGTTTCTTCCCAGCCTCTCACCCATCTCCTCATGCCCAAAATGGTATTTTGTTATTTCTTGAAATTTGCATGCAACTGTGGCACTGATCACTGACTTTACATCTGCAATTTGTTCATCCATACCCTCCCAGGTCACCCCCCAGCACACAGAGCACTCTCGACCAAAAGCCACCAGAGCAGGGCTCCCCTTGCAGCTCTCAGCTCAGGCATGCTGCAGAGCTATCAACACCAGACTCTCACCTATGCAGTCTTTTACAGCTTGTGCATCTACCAAAGAATGAGAACAAAATGGGGGGAAAAAGCAGGACGTGTTTACTTGGAGGCAAATGCACACAGAACAGGCAAGTGTTTTGTGTTAATTTTCTGATATTTAAGAAAAATTCATTATGTGCAGGTCTGAGCTAAAAACAGCATTACCTGGGACTCGGGATAAAATCAGCTTGTCTTGTAAGGCAGTAAGAAGGATTTTTGCAGTAATAGTTACATCTTAGTTTTCCAGGTCACTAAATTGAAAGGCTTCTGTAAAAAAGGGGTTTGGATTTTTTTATGGAAAAGAATAAACAAGACACAGAAGATCCTTTCCTGGCCCAGAAGTGTCTGCCTGGAGTCATCACATTTAAAAAGCAAAAATTCCAACAACGAGGCCAAGAATATTGAATGGATATGATAACACCAAAACCAAGTCATGATACAATAACAGTAATTCTTTTTTTTAAAATCAAATGCACCATTCTTAGTTTTCAAAAGATGTGATTATGTTAAGATTTCCCAACAGTTTTATGCTACCCTCAAGCCATCAAAAATGGAGTATACTTATGTAACTCACACCTCATCATGATTTTAAAGCCTTGCCATTTCTCTGTTATCAGGCTTGCACAACCTCCTTGCCTTGTTTTTTTTTCCTCAAATCCACTGTTTATCTGTGTAATTTCATACATACAGCAGAGATGCAGGGAACCTCATGCTTCAGTGATCATTTCACCATCTCTCAATCTGAGTGGCACTGGAAAAAAATGCAATATGGCTGCAATATATTGTTTGATAGCTTGTTTAGAAAGCATACATGGTACTTCAAATCACAATAAAATAGTTTAGTAGCTACGTCAATGGCAATAAGACAGCAGAAAGAAAAAGGTTGCTTAAGGTGAATGAAGGTAAAACAGCAGACTTGTTGTTGACCAGAAGAGCTCACAGAATCACACCCAGCCATCAGGGACAGCAGGCGCAAATGAACAGATATTATAGCTGTTAGGAGGCTTAATTGCTACTTGGGCTGGGAAGGGAGGAAATGAAGACTCGGAGCACAGATGACTTCTCAGCATAATAGATAGAACACCAATAAATTGCCGACGGAGACCGAGTGTTTTTGTGTGACATCGTGGATTCCGTGGGTAGGAATCCTGAATGCTCACTGAGCGGCTGGGGGGACAAATGAGCTGGGGGCACATCGTGGTGAATTCTTGGGATGGAAAAAGAGATCTGCTCAGGAACTGCAGGAGGTCCTTAAAGCGGAGCAGTGAGGTGAAGCTCTTTGGTACGGTGTTCAACTGGAACAGAACAGCACTGATCCCAGCTAAGCACCTCCCTAAAGTCTGTTCTTATAGCATTTGATCCTGCAGGCGAGGAAGGAGAGATGAAGGGATAAGGAGCTTTTAATCTTGCCTGGTATTAAGTGACACACCAGCAGCTGGGACAAACGCTCTTTAGAGGCAGAGGGGAAAGCCAACCACCCGAGTGGAGTTTGCAGCCTGAAGTCACATCAGTAGTAGTTTTGCTGCTTTTGCAACAGAGCACCACTTCTCACAGCAGCTACTTCGTGTTCCTGTTATGCTGTCAGCTGTGACCAAACTCTTGCAACACACGTACCCTTGTGTTGTCCATACCACATGCACAGCCTCATCTGTGTGCAGCTCTCAGGCCTGTTAATGGTTAAAGGAGGGGACAACTTCAGGCGCGAGCCCTGTACAGCCATCTTTAAACAGGAAAGGGAGTGCCCCCATCTACCTGGTTGTTAGCCAGGCTGCTATTGCTCAGTAATGCCACGCTGCAGACCTTGAGACCTTCTCAGTTAAGACGTGGAGCTCTCTGAGCACAAGGTCTCTGGATCGATGACAAGTTGACGTAAGCCCATCACACATCATGTTTCAGTCATACACCAGCACAGCAAACTGTGGAGCAATATCAGGACTGCAGAGCAGTTACGTTTGTATGCTTACTGATAAACGTGATGATCCTCGACACAGCTGTGAGATACCTGAAGAGATAAAACGCCCCAAGTTCACAGACATCACATTTTTATTGGCTGTAGTGGAGTAACTGCTGTATCCAAACTGTGGTGTGTAAGATGAGAGCTTTTTTTCATCCTTCCCAAACCAACTCCCTTAAAGAGCGCAGTTACTGGACCTGCTATGATTGAAATCAATAATTAGAAGCTGTAATTTCAAGAGACATTTTCTCTGCACTTTATACTTCAGTTTCTGTTATCTCTGCTATGTAAACAGAAACACAATGCAGTTTCAGCATAGCAGCTAATAAAAACTATGCTATCTCAAAAGGTTCTTCTCTCCAAGCCTCCCTGTGCTCCTGCCCCCTCTTTGCATTGCTCTTAGCCCACATGGCAAGCTGCAGCAGCTTAGCAATTAATGGTCAGGTTTTCTTGGATTTTTCTTTCATTTTTTTTGTAACAATTACTGGTTAGTAGCTCAGCAAAGCAGCACAGCACTGCAGAGCCACGCAAGCCCTCCAGCTTTTCACGTACAGGAAAAGGAGCACCACCAAAATCAGCAGGGAGCGCAGCATCAGGCACTGGATGGGAAAAGGAACTTCCAGCAGCACTGCATGAGCAGCAAGGTGAAGGTGGGGGGGCTTCCCAGGGAAGAGCTAAAAGAAGGAACAGATGTTTCTGGGTGTGCTCTGAAAATCAGCAGGGAGCACATGAACAAAAGAAGTGCCTCAGGAGGACAAACTGTAGCCTCCATTCAACAGACCAGGGTCCCTTGAAGAAAAAGGTATTAGCTCTCTGCCAGCACTGCAGTGCCAGGTCTGCCTGAGTTCATGATCTGCACTATCGGAATGTCAGTGATAACACAATCTACTCAATGGCTTTATTGATTTAGAACAGCTCTTTCAAAGGTAACAACTCACAGTTCTTTTAAAGAGTAACGAGGTGGGCATTTATTGAGTGATTGTGATCAAGCTTCTGATGCAATGCTTGGCAAAGGCGAGTGTAAAGCAATATCCACTGCTTTTTTATTTTTAATGAAAGTATTTCATTTGGAAGAAAAGTTTTATGTGAATAGTGAGTGTGCACCTCACATCTTCCATTTCTGGAAAAAGAAACCCAAATTGCTCAGAGAAGAACTGTTCCTAACAGCGACAGGAAAACAAGTGCACCAAAATATTAACAGATGTTCCAAATCTCTCCAGTGAAGACCTTTGAGGAATGAAATTTCAAATGCCAGAGAAAGCAAGAATTCCTGAGCAAGTCCTACACTTGTTAAACAGAAAGAGGCCCAACAACAGTGATGCCCTTCCTCATGCAAGGCTTGGCATCTGGGGATGTACAGTGCATACAGTGCAGAATGGATGTACAGATCCCAAAAATGTGTCTTGACATCCTAATTCCTGATTGTTCTTGAATCTACTTTATTATGAATGAGCCACGAAGAGTGCAAGGAAGGCATTTACAGAACTGTTTTTGGAGATGGACTTACAGTGAAAGTGGGGAGAACAGTGACAAGGACATACTAACAGTTACTGGAAAGTAAACTGTGAAAGCCTTCAAAAGAAACCAACCAACCAACCAACCAACAAACAAAAAAGCCAAAAAAAAAACAGCCAAAAAACAGTAGAGAGAACAAAATAATTATTCAAGTAATAATTGCTCCTCAGCTAGAAATGATCATCCGGAAAGAAGAGTACATTTCACAATGTAAATCCATCAATGGCAGAGTAAGAGAAACTGACAGATCTCAGGGCTACTGATTGCAGGGTGGCTGTCTGAGAAACAAAGCAAGCTCCTGTATTTACTGCATTTCCATTTTCTCCCTCTGCAGAAGGGAAGTGAAAGCTGTTCACATATCTGCTTTACCTACATTACTTGGATGAATGAAAAGCAAAGCAGCACTGACAAAAATAGCGATATTAAGCTGCTCTTCTTTAACAGCCCCTCCATTAATACTGATATTTTGTCCAGCAGCTTTCCCAGGGTTGTACAGCGTTACAAAGTAGGTGTGATGGGAAACAGCCTCACCTTGTGGTTTGAGGAGAGGAGAGGCAGCCAGGTGCCCACACAGCTCAGTTCTCCTCCCCTCACACCTCCAGCGCCCCAAAGGAAAATCACCTTTCTTCTTTGCTGCTGCACTGTATTCTATAGCAGCAGCAAAAGTATTTGATAGAGATCTTTGCTGCTGTTTTGTTAAATTCATTTTCAAAATCAGAAAGAAGAAATAAAAACAGAAGACTGTGCTGTCTTATTAAAGGTAGGACCTTTCATTAAGAAGTGTTATCTGTGTATTGGAACAACCAAAGAGCGAGAAACAGAGCACATGTCAGGTCACCATGAAGCTACACACGTATCTCTTGCTGCTTTTTCTGCCTCAATTAAATCAGGTTCTAAACTCCTGCTGGGGCACGTATGTAAGCCCACCACATCTCCCCGTCCTGCAGGCAGTCCCTCTTCTGCCTTTGCAAGAAGCTGCTGCCCACCCCTATCTCTGGTATTTGCCCATGCACAGGTGTGCTCACTCTGCAGGGCTGCAGGATGCCATGCAGGAACACATTCCTTCAGCGTGCTGGTCCAAAGTGAGTGGAATTTCCAAATGAATTGTTCCATTTTGCTGGTTAAGACTCTAATGACTGTCATTGGTTCATTATCTTGATTGCAGAAAACATTTACAGAACAGGGGTCACGGAATGTTATTTATGTCCCCCCTCGGCTTCATAACTGCACACTTCCTTTAAATAGGACTGATCTGACTTTCAGAGGACTGATGGCTTCCAGTTCCCATGAGAAACAGAAGGCTCTGCACTCACTGCACTTCCACATGTCAGGCCATGCTATTTCAATGGCCGTGCTCAGATGGGAGAGCTCAGAGTTAGAGATGTGCAGGAAGGGCTCAAAGTAGATGGAAAGAAACTGAAAACTTCAATAGAAATGAGCAAGCAGACGGCAGCTACAAAGATGCACGTAAGGAGTCGTACTCCTTCCAATTCCTGACCACTTCCCAGGGGCTCTGCTGAGCTTTGAGAAGTCGGTTGATTTCATCCCCCCATCCATTTTGCCCATTCGGCTCTTCCTGTGGGACATCCTTGGCCAGATTGACACCATCAGTCTGCAGGCCAAGTCATTCTGCTTATGCACTGTTGTTTCTGGAAACAAGGGACCATTGAACACAGTGACAAAGAGCTATTAGGAAGAAAGAAAAGAAAAAGAGAGGAAAAACAAACCAACAAACCCAACATCCATACAGGCTTATCAGGAATTGTATCAACCTAACAGTGGATTTTAGAAATGTGTCTTTGGTTCATAACCAAAGATGCCTTATCTGACACCCAGTGAGATGTAACAATTTTCCTTTCTGCTGGAGTGCTTGCTGTATTTGTTTGGACAAGAACAGTGCTGTGTGGGTGTTTGTTATCTTCCCTGTATGTACATATGTGAATCTGCACACATTTTATAAGTAACAATGCAAATAAGTTATAGCAAACTATGTGCATGGCAAAAGAAGTGATAGTTTGCTCTGAGTAAGAATGAAGAGTTCTGTGACAGCTTCCACCTTCCCTCGGTCACTGCTGCCCTCTCTCATTCCACTGAGCATTTTCCTCTCAATTCAGTATGGAACAGCCTAATAAAATGCAGAAATCAAAACCAGAGATGAAACTGATGGGGAAACAAAAGGTCGCTCAACGGCCGTTCCTACGGACAGCCCCACATCTGTAAGCTGATCCACATCCAGGATATTCACAGCGCTTCCCAAAGATGAGCACGTCCACAGGGGTGGCAGCAGGGAGCTAAGTGCCAGCGAGCCGATGCGGAAGGAGAATCTTTGCTCCTAACAGATATTTGCTTTGGTAACGGCGCCCTGCGAGCTGCTTTCCCAAAGCACTCATTTCTGGCACAACGCCGACCACAGCAGCATTACTGATAGATCCTTCAGTAAAAACAAACACGTAGGGCCTCTTTTACCTGAGGGGGAATGCTGTGCAATTACATGAGGGAAGGAGCGCTCACATACTGCTTTATTCTGCTGTATGGAGGTGTCCACAAAGGCACCGCTTGTGCTACAATACAAATATCACAGAATTACCCTTTTGGACCCTCTCCCAAAAAGTGTATGCAGGCAACAGCAATGCACCAAGGTTGAACGGAGCATTTCTCCAACAGTTAAAAGTGTTTGTCAGAACAAATGACTGCAGCTGCAAATGGGAAGCGCCACGTTCTGGGTAACAGGTAGCATTTCCAACTGACAGACTGCAGGGAAACGGCACTCACAGACAAATGTGGTCAGGACAAGGCAAAAGCCATCACTGATGTGACACAGGCATAAAGGAAACACCACGAAACCCCGTTCTGCTTACAGCCAGGGGAATTCCAACATGAAAACAGCACCTGGACTGGGGGGGGAAATACAGGCAGGTCTGCCGGGTTGAAGGCAGTTAGCAACTTAGGCACATGCTTCTGGCAAAGAGACAAGCAATGGGAAATCAAGCACAAAGCTCAACGCAGGAGTCAGTTACATTGCAGACATTTTTCAGATGGAGAAAAAGATCAGCTGATGTATTTTGGGGCCATTCGTTCACTGGAGGCTGCGGGGAAGTATCACTGCAGATGTAGGCATGATGCTGAGGTGCCTTTGCTGGGAAGGGAATCCCGCCTTTAATTTGTTTAGGTGTGAAGCAGTGCAAATAAAGCTGTGATGAGCTGCGTGTTGAGCAATTCGCCTACAGGCGGCGGAATGACCAGATTTGTGCTACAAAAACACAATGGCCATGGATGGCTCATCCCTAGATTGTCACAGGGGGGCAAATCTTAGGAAAAACAAAACAAAACCAAACAAAAAAAACTGCTTTTCAGAAATATAAAATTAAATCTCCATAGGAAGCATCTACTCTAAATAAATAAATAAACGAGCGAACGACTGAATAAAATCAAGTGTCCTAAAGCTTCTCAGCAGCAGACATAGAAACCATGTGTGTACAGCTTTCTAGAACCCTACTTAAGAAGCTGTGTAAACCATCAGGGAGCTTCCCTCAATCCATGGCTGTTTCTCCCCACTGGTTTGACAAAGCTGATGCAGATCTCAGCGTTCTCAGGCAGGGATGGTTGTGAAAGGACAGCAGAACAGACGGAACGGATCGCTCTGCTTCTGAGTGCAACTTCTGGGTCGTTTAATGATACGACTGCAATAAGAAGAGAACACGAAAGCAACATGAAGGAATGGTACCACGCTGCCCAGCTTGGCTGGAGAATAAAGGGCCAGAAGAATATCTCCAAAGCCCAGGGTTAATCTCCCCTGGTCAGTCCAGTGCTGGTTACTGTGTCTGCTCTGATGTTCCCCGTCGAGAATGGTGGCTGCCAACAAACCAGCATGAATCTCTTCTGATTTCAAGCTGGTATGGAGGGTTAGAAAAATTCATGAAGGAAAAAAAAAGATTATTTGACATAAAGGAGAAAAACACAGAAAGGTAAAAAGGAAGAGAAAAATAAGAAGTCGTGTAAGGAAGTAAACTGAATTAGATATACAGCCTGCTTTGGATCACAAGGCAAAAGACCTCTAATTTCAGCTAACAATGGTTTCCAGCCTTGTTTCAGTTTTCATGTCACAAAGTGTCTTCAGACTTCTTGTGGAAGCAACAGCCTTCTCTTTACAAGCAGCAAGGAGCAATGGCTGCCAGAGATTACAGCCAAAGTGTGCAGAAGAAATGCTAGCAGGAAAAATCACGTCCATTAATA
Source organism: Lagopus muta (assembly GCF_023343835.1). Taxonomy (NCBI): domain Eukaryota; kingdom Metazoa; phylum Chordata; class Aves; order Galliformes; family Phasianidae; genus Lagopus; species Lagopus muta. Next base: position 3,250,734 of record NC_064443.1, on the reverse strand, counting down.
CTGTGGCTCACAATTCTCAACCAATTTTGTTCAGCAAAACCTCCGTCCACCAAAACACTCAATTCCCCATCAAACGTTCAGCACTACTACTGAGTTCAGGTGTGTATTTAATTACCATCGAACATGTTTAATTACTATTGACCGAGGTTTTCCCATGTATGCTTCAACCTCTTGAAAAAACAGCTCACAGCCCACATGGCAGCATTCAATGCTTTCTGTTTCAGTATCAGCCCATCCCGTTCTGGGGCACAAAGGACAAGATGCTGTTCTCCCAGTCCATTTCTACCCGCGCCCTCCATGCACCGAATATGAGGTAAGCATGGTAAAGGCAGGTCCCTTTTCCCAGAGCGCAGTGAGCATCCCGTGCTGGCATGCAGTGGGCAGTGAAGCTCAGCTGTTTGAGGACTCAGTGGCACCCTTCCTCCGCACAGCGCTCTCTGGCCAGCTGCAGCTCACAGCAGTGCGGGCTGGCTGCCTTCAGAAGGCTGGGCAGTCATACTGACCACAAACAGGGGCAGCCGCAGTGCTGCAAGTAGATGGAGGCACAGGTGTGGCCCTAAGACCTCTATATGTACAAATGTAGAAAAATCTCTATGTGAATGTGAAATACTGCTCTCCTGAGAAGCTACCAAACTTACGAGCTCATATTGGCAGTTTGCTTCTCAGTGAAGGCTTGCCATAGCTATATACTAAAAGCAAAACAGCAGCAATTGTCACTGGGATAGATTAAATCCACAACAAGACCACAAGTACAATAGGTGGGCCCAATACTCACAACATCAGAGCTATCAAGAACAGCGCTGGTGAAACAAGGAAAGATAAGTTAAGAAGCAAGTACACCAATGGAAGGAGCAGAACATGAAGCCAGCAGATGTGGATTCTCAAGTAACAAAATCTGAAGAGAACCAGTAGCCTGACAGGAGAATTCCATGGTTAAAACAAGAAAGAATAAACAGCTGTGCAAAAAGCAATGATCTCTTAATGTATGCCACCAACTAAAATCACTCTAGTGCTAAGATGAGGACAGTAAAGTTGCTGAAACAAGGCAAACAAATATTGCCTATCTCTATTTGATAACGTGGGTAACTTGCTGCTATGCAGGGATGAGGAGATGCATCCAGGATTCCAAGCAAGTAATGCTGAGATCGTGTTCAGAATTTTGTAGGGAAAAGCATAGCCACAAGAACCAAACACTCCATAAAATGTAGGATAGCGGTGGGACCGTGATGGCAATTCCTGGTGAGTTTTGGGATAACCAGGTAATTGCTCACGAGTAGGTGTCCTAAGATAGAAGAAAATAATAACTAATAATTGCAAGAGATGGGTTTAATATAGCACTAATTCACTTCATGATAAGGATCTTTACTAGAAGTAAAGCACTGTCATTAACAGCAGTGAGCAGTGTTCTACAAAAGGGCTGTCCTGCCCAAATCCCGCTCTGATCGCATCAGGACACGCTGCACCTCTCTAAGGTGCTCCACCAACAAACAGCATTCTAAGGCAAACAAAGACACACAGCAAAGAGCAGGTTGTGTGAATGCAGCCGGGTCGGGCAGAAGATGTCGTAGTTAACGATTACGTCAGCACTGCGTCTGCACTCATCTGCTGTTGTTCTCAGTGCAGTGAAAAACCACCGTAAGGTCAGTGCTGACAGAGCGGCAGAGGACGGGAGGAGTGCTGGGATCCGGATCCATGCTCGGTTCTTGGCACAGAGCTCAGGCATGTATGAAGAAATGAAGGCTTATTGCTCAGCCGTTCAGCGCACAGCTCAGCACCGCTCTGTTCCTTCACTGAGGTGGGGACCAGCCGTGTGGTGTGCGGCAAGCAAGCAGTAAGGTGGCACCAGCTGACAGGACCTCCTGTCTGATATGGGTTTTGCTGTGTAGTTCACAGGACAAAGATTATTTATCCATCTTTGCAGCAAGGCAGTCTTTGGAGAAACAGGCAAATGCATGCTTGGTCATGTGTAAATGTTCCTTCCTTTAGCTTTACTTACCCAGCAGGTAACTCATCTTCCTACAAGCAGGCTTGACATCAGATACCATTCCCCATGCACTTCTACTGCTCCAAGAAGGCTGGCATACATTAGTTCTCCTTACGGAACCCAAAACCTTCTCTTCTAAATCACACCGGAGCAGATGTGGTCAGCCTTGTGCAAGAACTGTTGCCATTTTAAGTATTTTGTATTGTGCTGTTGCAACAAGAAAGCCAAACCCCTCCTCTTCTAAGGAAAACACACTAAGGTTACCTTCTTCATCTAAACAGCCCCCTTGGCTTTCTACCAAGAGCTGCATTCCACCAGAAAAGCCTTTCTTTGTGCTGTTGGGAGCCTCTGATTTTAAAGCAGTGGAATGTACTTGTAGATGTCACAAGCTCTTTACAATGCATTTACTTGCAGCTCTTGATTCGGTGTGTTTGCTCTGAACCTCCCAGCCCCCTTCACCCAATGGGCTACAGAGCAGATTAAGAATATGCAACTGAACTTGAATTACACTGACAAAAAAGTCCTTTCTAATGATTAGCACCAAACCTGCAGGGCAGGTTCAAGTACAGGGATACCAAGACAAGACACTACACACAGTGTGTGAAATATCCCACTGAACATAGCAGGATTAACAAACCCTTACAAAAGCAACAGAAGGCACACGGCTGGATTCATCTTACACAGCAGGCAAGAAAAGAGCACATGAAAAAGCCACCGTATCTACTTTGTGTCTGCCCAACCACGTCCAGCACGTAGAAGCCATGCCCAGCTGCCAGTTCACCTCTAACAGCTGCCTCAAACACTTCCTGCTGTGTAAGAGCTGCTGTTAAGTGAGCGGGCAGCATGGAGCGTTGTCCTCCAAAGGGCACTCAGCCACAGAGGGCAGCTCTCTGCACCAGATTTTAAGTTACTCTGTTCAATTAGCAACAAATGCATCGAATTTGACCCCTAGAGGTCCTGAGGAAATAAATATTCAGTGCAGGCAAATCAATCAGGAACAGAGGTGAAGGTTAGTAAGGAAATCAGACAGTGTTATAAGAAATGATTTTTCAATCTTGTTTTACTAAAGGCAGTTTGCTGCAAAACCTTAAACATCCGTTTCTTAGTAAAAGTAACCCAGACACTCATTTCCTGGAGTGACAGGCAAGGAACAAAATCAATTTTTACAAAGCTTTGCTCACTGAGAACATGGCACTGTGCATTCTGTTCAGATTAAACAGAGCCTACCAGCCAAGCCTGCCTCCAAAACAGCAGGGCAAGCAGCAATCGAGGCAAAGTGCAACCAGTAAGCCACAGCTTTCTCTAATGCAAAGAGAAAAGCTCCTTATGCAGGCCGGGTTCTACCCTTCCCAGGCTGCCCAGACTTGCCCCCTCGCTGCATGCTTTACCACGTTATTGACATAGCACAAGATGGTTTTTGCTGACAGATGAACACGAGACAAAGCTCCTTCTCATCAAGCACCCAGCTCTGCTCAGACTGCAGGCTACCAGAAGTGCAGCCTGCATTGCTACCTTACAAACCGTGGCTTCTGACACAGCACAGCCATAGAATGGGATCCTTCACCGGACTACCAAGTCATCACACAAACCAGAAACACGCTTTGGCTGTTGTAGTGACCCCACTGCTTCTGGTTCTGATTTTACCAAACTGCAAATCCAAGCTGACAGAAGGAGAATTCTGAGCTGCTGTAAGGAACAGCAGTTCCTTAACTCCCAGCAGATCAGCAACGGCAAATATCACAGCCTTTCACTCCAGCTCCCTACATGGGTTTAAGTCACTGCTTTAAACAAACTCAGTGAATCCAAAAATACTTCTGCTACAGATCAAGTGTTAGAAGCATATTACTGCTTCCATTCAGTTTCATCCAGCACAGTGAACCACACAGCCCTGCTCAGGCACACTGCTGAGCAAGCTTTACTGGTACTAAGCATGTTGCAGCGAGCTGAAATAAAGGTGAATATTCAGAGCTTCTCCCTGCTAAAGGTGCGGGATCTGCAGCGACTAGAAAGAGCTGTGGCAAGCTTTGAGAGCAATGTCTCAAAAGGAAAACAAGAAAAATCACAGAACAGAGACCAGACAATAAAAAACAAGTCAAAAGCACTTTGAGCAAGTCTTTATTATTCTACTTTGCTGACTAGAAGTAAGATAGACAAATTCCCCAACCCCTTCTGTCAGAACATCGGGGCGTGATGAAACCCAGCTCCCAAATAAACAAAACACATGCTTTGAAAAAGGTAAAAAATACTTCTGTGATTTGTGCCCTGCAGCCAAACTTGAATGACCCTGAGAAAAGTCTGTGCAGACAAGTCAGTGGAGATTGATGTGCAGCTCGCTGCTTCTGCTTTAATCCCCTTTGTGTTATTGCTTTCAAATTGAGTTTGTTTTTCTGTCTTGTTTTTTTTTAAACAAAGTGTTAATCTTGACTAAAATTCCACCATGAAGTGCTACAGCGTCGCTTTTTATTACAAATACCGGAATTTCCTCGAAAATATAAATGTGTAAAACAACCAACCGGCTGTACAGTGCATTTACAGTACATGTTCCAGAGTAACGGGCAGACTGAAGAGCTGCTTTACACGTTAGCCCTTGGCCCCAAGGATTGGCAGTACGGTTACAACTCGGATGATACAGGGTGAAAAGCTCCCGCCGCTACCAATAAAAAAAGAAAAGAGTCAAGACCTCAGTTACAATTAAGTTTATCACAGAACTGGGATACATACATAACTGTACAAGGAACAGTAACTTCTAACTAGAAACCGTCATCATGTTGTAACTCTCGGACGGGCTGGACCGGCCAGTTCTCCACTTCTTACAGCTGCTCCTGCTCTCCAGGGCTTTGCTCGCCTTCGCCCCGGGCTGTGGGCTTTCATAGAGGACGCAGATGGAGCCGTCCTCGCCTATCCGATAGGACACCTCGAAAGGGTCGACCCAAAGAGTCAGTTCGCTGGGCAAGAGCTGGAAAAGTCTCTCGTGGCTCAGTCCGATCATCGCCGCCGCCTTGCCGATCAGCGGGTCCATCTGATGGTTGATCCTAATGCACCGGTACCCGGAGCCCTTGGTCGGCGCCGTGGGGAACCAGTGGTGTTTGTAGTGCTCTGCGGGAGGGAACAAAGAGCGGCGTTAGCGGCGTTAGCGGCGTTAGCGGCGTTAGCGGCGTTAGCACCGCCGACGCGGAGCGGGCCGGGCCGCCGCTCACCGCGCAGCGCCTCCTGCAGGTACTCCCGGAAGCACCGCAGCTGCTCCTCGCCGATTCCGCCGGCGGCCCGCAGGAGGCGGGTGACGAACGCCGCAGCCGTGGAGGTCTCGGTTCTCATGGCCGCTCGGCCGCCGCTCGCCGCCGCTCCGGCCCCGGCCCGCCGCTAGCGCCGCCGCGCCGCTCCGCCCGGCCCGCCGCTCCGGCCAATGGCGACGTCGCGCAGCAGCGCGTCACAACGACGCGGCCCGCCCCGCGCCCCTCCGCGGCCGCCGAGCCCGATCCCCATTGGCCGCGGCGGGCGCGGGGCGGGGCTTACGGGCGGCCGCGCGCGGCCATTGGGCGGCCGCGGAGACGGGCTGTGTTTGTTTTGCTGGCGGAGGGGCAGGGCCTCGCCGCCGATTGGTCGGAGCGGGAAGGGAGGGAGCGGACGAGGCGCGCCGCCGCGTGGATCTCCCGGCTCCGGCCCCGCTCCGCCCCGCCGTCTCGTCTGGGCTCTCGTCGCTCGTACGTCTCAAAACACGGACGTGGTCTGTAAACCTCCATCCATCTCTTTTCAGACGCGCTGCTCCGGGGCCAAGACTCCAGATCCAGGCTCAGAGGCTCCACCAGGAGGGCGATCCAGGCGTGCATTCCACGTTTTAATGCACTTTTCTGCAAGATTCCTGCAGCAGTGAGTTGAGAAACGAAACAGCAGGAACAAATGAAGTAGGACCACCAAATACAGAATCTTCTTGCACACAGAACACGCCGCAGCTCGTCCCAGCGGGCCGTGGCGCGGTATGACGTCACCTGACGTCAGCGTGACGTCACCGCTTCTCCCCTCACCGAGGAGAGCAGCGCCGCCACCGCCGTCGGCCGCCGCTCTCGCGCCCGCCCGTCCAATCAGCGAGCCGCTCACAGCGCGAGCAGCGGCGACCAATGGCGGGGGCGCTTGCGGCCGGCGGTGTTGCGCCGGCGCCGGGATTGACCCTCGGGGGCCGCCGTAGGCGCGGCCGCCCATTGGCCGGGGAGGAGGGCAGCCCGCCGCCGATTGGCCGCGGCTCGGCGCGCGGGCTTCCGGCCGACGGGGTCGCGGGGCGGCGCGGGGCCGAGTGGCTCTCGGCATGGCCACCCGGCCGCCGCTCGGGCCGCGGAAACGGAGCGGACCCGCGCTGTGCGGGGCGGGCTGGCCGCGGGGCAGCGCCCCGGCCGCCGCGCTGGGGAACGGCTTCCCGCCCAGCAAACGCCCCAAGGGGCCGGCGGAGGTCGGGGCGGAAGAAGATCCCTTCGGGGACAACGATGACTTCACGGCGGACGACCTAGAGGAGATCGACACGATCGCTTCGCAGGCGCTGTCGCAGGACGCCGCCGGACGAGGCCCGGCCCCGGCGAGCCGCCCGCACGGCGCGTGGAGCGGCGCCGCGGAGCCCGGAGGTCAGCGCGGGGCGAGGGGGGGGCGGAGGCGCGACTGTCGCGATAGCGAGACCACAGCTCTCCCGTTCTCTCTCCGCAGCGGGCGGCGGCGCGGACGGCGCTCAGCTGCGAGGGGCGTTCCAGCTGCAGGTGCTGCAGGCGCAGCACGAGGACGCCCGGCGGAAGGTCAGCGCCGCCCCGCAACTCTGTGGAGCCCGGGGGCGGGGGTCCGGTCCTACCTCTGATCCGGGTGGTTCGGAATCCGAGCGTGCGGTGTATGAAAGGAGTCCTAATGGAAATGGCTCCAGGGCGTCCGAAGGGAGCGGTGTTTGTGCCCCGGGCATTTCGGATAAGCAAATGCTGATCTGTCAGTTTTTGTCTTTCCTGTTAAACCCTCTGTCCTGTGCGGCTGCTCTGTGTCACTTGATGATTTGAAAGAGTGCATTTAAGGGAATGGTGTTACTGTGCTTTATGGAAAGGCACTGCAGTGCACAGGGGCACCCACAGCTCTATCTGTGCTCAGAGCCCCCCAGCCTGAGCTGGGAATCTGCAGGGATGGGGCATCATCATCTCTCTGGGCAGCCTGTGCCATTGCCTCATGATCCTTATTGTAATAATTTCTTCCTTATGTCCAGTCTAAACCTCCCCTCCTTCAGTTGGAAACCATTTCCCTAAAAGAAAGGGGTGACAGCAGTGCAGAAAAGCCCACAGTCTCTGACAGGCAGCAAAACGCTGTAGTTCTATTAGAGAAAATCACAGAGCCTGATTTAATCAGGAAAAAAAAAAAAAAAGAGAAGCCACAGTGCAGGATTTCTACACTGGGCTATAGCAACTGTATAGCAACTGAGCTACAGCACTCAGCCTTTGACCTTGTAGAGAGCAATATGGGTACTTTTGGCTGAACGTACTGAATGTATGCTTAATGGAATTCATCTCTTTGCAGCTGAAAGAAATGCAGGATGAAATTCTTACTAAAAATGGGGAAATCAAAATGTTGCGTGACTCAATGCAGCAGATGGAGCACACTATGGATGAGCAGAGAAGGTCGTACATGCTGTTGGAACAGCAACAATCTCAGGCCCTTGGTGAAAAAGAGAGAGAGTTCTCCAAAAAGGTTTGTAGCTCTGTCAGTCGCCTCAGCACCACACACAGAAAGAAGCTCACAGTGTGACTTCAATGCTGCCACGGTCTGTTCAGTCAAAGAAGGAATATCTGTGTGACACTTCTGAGTGTGCCTTTATTTTGCTATGCAGAAGAAAACCCTTACAAGAACCTGACAGGGCATTTCTTCTGCCAAAATAGGAGTGAAGTTAAGATGGCAGGTTTTTGCTTGCTTGCTTGCTTTAGCAGTCCCCGGAACATTACAACTGGAAATAGAATGGTACATTACAAACAATTGTAGAATGGAAAATGAGACAGAAGGTGCTGTGTGACTCTGATCAGATTGCTGTTCCTGTTGCAGTCATCTTTGTGAGAGCCCTGAAGAGGACAGTGGCTGCTTTTGTGCTGTTAATGGCCTGGCTGTGCTCATGCTCTTGTGGCACTTGGTCTGTCTTGCCAAGTCATTGCTTCTTGCCTGACCCTGGGCACTTGGTTCTCAGATAGTATTAATTGGATTAGCATAAAAATGGAGAACTTGTACAGAGACCACAGTAAGTAGCCTGCAACCTTGAAATCTTACAGAAATTTGCATTGCTTTGCAGTTGGAACAGCTTACCTATTCTGTAACAGTAAAGCGATCTCATTGATTCTTTCAGTTACTGTCACTGCAGTCAGAGTTGCAGTTCAAAGATGCAGAAATGAATGAATTAAGAACGCGGCTTCAGAACTGTGAAAGAAACAAACACTCAGCTCAAACGGTTGTGCCACAAAGGTATGTGTGGGTTTTGGAAAATAATCTCTGTTCTTTCCATGCACGCTTGAATCTGTGCACAGGTTTCCTTTGTCTGTGTAACTCTTAGGTCATTTCCTTGAGAAAATACAACCAAAACCATTCTGTTGAGCTGAAGAAATCTTTCTGTGACAGAAATGCAGGGGGTGTAGAGTGAAGTACCACTGAAACATCAGTGCTGAGAAAGCTATTAAATAGATCTGTGTTGTTTAATAAAATGCTCCCAAAAATGATATCGATTCATTAAAGCTGGAGGGGTATTTGTTGGTGTTTTGTTGTTCTTGTTTGTTTGTTTGTTTTTTAGTAGCCCTAAAAAGAATTTTACAGTCCAGATGAAATCAGAAGGGTGTCCTCTGCAGCCTGGAAAAAGGTCTTTTCCTACAAAAGAGTCTTTCAATGCTGAAACAGCTGTCAGACCCTCTTCTTCTTCTTCAGGAAATTGTTTTGCACAGATGGTTTCCAGCAAGGAAGGTAAACCTGCATACAACTTATGTATACAACCTGCAGTATTTTTAGCTGCTTGTGAGCATTCTGCCTTAGATTCAGACTTTTGCCCTGTGTGACCCAGCAGTTGCAGTAAGGTCAGCACAGCACAAGAGTGGTTCTTTTGGTGTGGCACTGCTTGTGCTCCATATGGCTCCACCTCAGGTTTGCAGGAGGATCACTTGGCAGTGAGGTAAATGCCAGGGAGCTGGGTGAATTGTTTGCTGGCTCTCATGAGAAAGTCATTTGTTATGAGATGAGCTGCAATGTCCAAACTGTTACCCACGTTCCTCACTCAAGAAGGAACAGGAAATAATTTGTTTATTTGTTGAATAGGTCTACCAGTCAGCTGGTGGTTTGTTATACTCCTGAGGTTTGGGCTTTGGTAATTGTTCTCTTTTTTTGGTATTTCATTTTAAATGGTGCATATTGAGCCACGTTAAAGCGAGCAGCTGCAGGGCTTCACTCATTTCCTCCTTTATGTGTTGAGCAGTAATTCTCACACAACTGTGACTTTAAAGTCATTGAGTAAAACCTAGGAAACACACGTGTGTGTTTTTCTCTGTATTACTGTCATATGGAACAAAAATTGTGTTGCTTTTTTTTTTTTCTTCTTTTTTTAATAGCAGCCAACTGCTGCATTGAGACAGTGGCACATTACCAGAGGGGAATAATGGGAGACATTAGGAGCTGTCCCTGCCGAGAGCAGAGGGTTGGAACTCCATGATCTTAAAGGTCCCTTCTGACCCAAAGCAGGCTATGATTCTGTGACCTTCACTGCAGGCTGATGGAACATCTGAGGCGTTTCTGTCAGCTGCAGTATCCAGCCAGAAGCAGTGCTGGACAGCGTGTATCAGCAGCCTTAGGAGGGTTCCTGTAGTTACTTTTTCAGCTCAGTGTTTGACACTGCTGAGTATTTTATATTGGCCTGTGCTCTGTGTTCTTACTGCACGACAGCTGTGGCTAATTGAAGGTGTGCAGATGACAGATGCAGGTGTCTAAGCGATTATTCCTTGTATTTGAAACATAATTACTGTTTGCTTTAGATAGTAAGATGCCCCATCCTGAATTGTCATCCATAAAGCAGGAAGCAATGGGAAGGAATGGTTCTTGCAATTCTGTACCTCGTCGGAACATTCAAGGTAACATATTTCTGGCAACACAGAAGTAATGAGCATGAAAAAATAGATGAGCATTTCTGAGGAGCGATGAAGAGGCCATTAGTGAGTGCTGTCATGTATGTGCAGTGCCACTGCATGGATTCCTGCCTGCAGAGTTAGTTGCTCTTAGCTTTGGTTTTGCACTGAAACATTTCAGGTTCTATTATCACATATCCCTGCAGCACTGGGATATTGTTGCTCTGTTTCAGAACATTGTTTGCCTGGGTTTTGCTTTTCAGAAGGGTATGGACCAAGATGTACACTGAGAGACATCTTCCAGGCTGGGCTGTGTAAACAAACAGTGCTGTCTGTTGTGAAGAGAGCAGGAAAAATGTACATTTCTTGTTTCTGAAAGTGGAAGGAGCACATCAGTGCTTAAGGTGTTCAACACGTTATTTCCAGTTCAGAATTGCTTCACGTGGTTTTAATGTTCAGACTGGAACATGGAGGCCATGGCCCCAGGATGACTGCATTGTTACAACCACTTGATTGAGGTGTTTGCTTATAAAGGGACTGTAGTTAAAATCTCCTTACGCATGCCCTGATCCACATTTAAATTGTGATCTATAAGATTTTGAGAACCGATGAATTTAAAATATTATTTTCTTCCTGTATTCTGTCTTGTAAGAGAAAGGAGATTGATGATGGAAGAACTGATCTTTGAGGTTGAGAGCAGCATTGGTGAGGTAAACCTTTTGAAACATGTTGCTGTTGTTGCAGAGGATGGAAAAGCCACTCCAAAGGCCATCTCTCCAGGTTCTGCCTTGCTGAGCGCCCTGCTGAAGCAGCCCCTTGTCTCTGGGTCCCTGCTGGGACTTTGCCATCTCCTCAGCAGCAGCGCTGAGGCTCTGCCAGGAGCTGTGCTGCAGCCCGACCTTCTGCAGACGTAAGGACTGTAAAATTGCATCTGATGTGTTGGCAGCACAGTGGAATGAATGCTGTGTGACAAAGGTGTTGTGTGGGGGGCACCTGGAGCCTTGTGTTCGGCGCCCTTTGGCCAAGTGCATTGAAGGCAGAACTTGGAGCATCATTCTGCAGCTTTGGTCACCTGTCTTTGGTGATTGTAGGTACTGAAAGCAGGAGAAACACGAAATTGGAAACTGGATTAATTCTGTGTTAGGGGAGGGCACAGAAATTAGGAAAACTTGGAAGTGGCTACAAGTAACTGCTGCCTTATCTTTTTAAGGATATGTTTAACTATATAAAGTATCTATTATATATATACACACACATATATACATGTATCCTAAAGTCTAAACCAGTGCTGTATTTAAATATGAAGTTGAATATAAAATCAACTGTCTGAACATGGTTTCAAATATCATGTTAATTCATCAGATCTTTGTTGTTAATTGTTTGATGGCTCTTTTGTTGAGGGCCCTTTGTTTTGCATTTAACATTTCCTTAGGCTTGTAGGCTAGCAATTGCTGAATTCAGTGGGATAGTTTGGAAAGGAATTAGTTGCTCACAAGACCTGGGTTATACCCTCTATTTTATAGGAGGATGCACACCGTGGTAACTTATAACTATTTTCCTGCACCTGTTGGTTTAGAACTTCTAATAAAGGTTTTTGGTGCAGTCTTATCTGCTCAGCCTGTTTTACTGCTTAATAAGACTGTAACCAACAATGCTTACTGTCACTGTATTTCTTGATTAATATTACAGGAGATGAATGCATTAAGCACTTAATTTAACTACTGCATTTCTCTCCTTAAAGAACTAGACTTTATCTCATGAAATACCTTTGCTTTTCTGACACTCTGTAGCAGTTCCAGTGCTTTGTGGTGTTAGCATGGCTCGTGCCTCACTGCCCTTCCATTTCATGCAGGCATTTGGCCTCTGTAGCTGCAGTTTGAGAACAGCCATCCCTGGCCTTCCTATTCTTTGATTCAGAACACAAATAAGCACATTTTCAGCTCCGTTCTCTACTTCTTCTTCCACCAAAGTACTTTCCTCCTTTTGTTTGGTAGGCAGCCCACGCAGATGCCTGGCACCAGGGCAGCCCCGGAAGAAGTTGCTCCTCTTGTGTCCCTGCAAGAAGCTCAGAAGCTCGCAGTGACAGGGCTGAACTTGATCGCTATGGACGAAGGGCCGTGCGAAGGGAGCCCTGCAGGGAGTGGGAGCGAGGTGTTGTGTTTGAAACGCTGCAAGATCCCAGGAGCTGTGCACCTCTTGCCCTTGGTGGAACACCACATCGGCGCTTACTGTCGAGCGGTGCAGTCGGCAGACAAGTCAGTAAATGCTTCTTGTGGAAACCATGCAGTCGTTTCTTCCAGAACCAACACAAGTAAGGTGGCGAGTAAGGAGGACTTCAGGTTGTCTCTTGAAGAAGCAACAGTTCTGTCGCTAGGCATTCTTTATTATTTGGCATTTTATAGCTGGGACGTTGTCCACGTGTTGCTGGCTAATGAGGTGGAAGAAAGTTCTGCTGTTGGAGAAGAACAGCTTTCCAAGACGGACAGAAATGTGCTGTGTGATAATAAAGATGACAGGACACAAGGAGGGCTGCCTGACGCTCCGCAGGATGCTGACAGTAACATTCAAGCACAACATTCTTTGTTCAGAAAGCTGCTCCAGGTTTTAGCTGTTTCTGCCACTGCAGGCTCCCAGATGGATTGCATCCTGCAGCACAGCCTGAAAGTTCTGGTAAAACTGGCTGAAAACTCAACGATGGACTTGCTAATAAAGTAAGTCAGTAATAATCCATCAGTGATTTCAGGCTGTTTGTTGTGTAGCAGTTTTCACTGTTGAAAATAATTTGTGCAGGTGGCAGTAGAAGGTGTGACACCTGTGGGAGAATGTCACGTTTCTTGGCTCACCTTTGGGATGCAGTGGAGGATCTGACCACTGCCTTGGCTGCTAATGAATGTGATAATTGCCCCAGCTCGATAGTAAGATCTGCTTATCCTGCATTTACGTGAAGCAGATGCTTTTGGCTCCTTGCATGGCTCTCATTTTGGAGTGAGAAAGCTTCTTCAGTCGTGTGGTTGATCATTTTTTTTATTTGAATTGCTGGGAGATGCATAAGCAATGAAAGCACAAGGCTTCCTGGTTTACTTATTTATTCTATTTCTACTCTGTGTTATAATATTTACAATTCTCATATTCTGTTTATAATTACGTGAAATATAATGTCTGTTCATTCTTGTGGATGAAATGCCACTCCTGAAAGTGTGATCCTTGCTTGCTAATGGATGCATGGAGCCATCATATGAACTGCAGGCTGCCTGCAGCACGTAACAGCATATGTTTTGCAGCTTACTTTATTTCTGGTGTGTAAGTGGAGCTTGTGTTTTGAATGGCTGGAAAAGGTGTGAGTTACGAAGCAGTGAATTACTTTCGACTCGTCAGTCACTTCCCATTTGTAACTGGGATTTCTCTTTGCAAGTTTTCAGCACCTCCTGAGCCACCAGGTGCTGCTCCGTGTCCTGTGCCCAGCTGTCCCTCTGCACACAGTTCTTCTGACCGTGAAGCTGCTGTCCATACTTGCACAACACCACTTGCTGGTTGCTCAACTTTGCTCCCATTCAGGTACAGAATTCCTTCACACAGAATTGTCAGCAGTTTAGTATTAGTCAGCCCAACTAAAAGTCATACAAACAGGCTTTGTTCTGTAGTCTTAACCCCCGCAGCCCAGGCTGCTGCGCTGCCTGCAAGCTTGTGCTTGTGCTGGGTTTCATTGCTGTTTGAAGAGCACCTCTGGTGTCACCTGTGTACACTCAGCGCTTTGGATTTTTACTTTCCACACAAATACCTGTTGTATTAAAAACTGCTGAGGAAAAAAGGAGTTCTGGGGGGTTGAAAGCTAACAAAAATATCACCTGCTATTGACTAGCTGTGAAAAGAACTGAGTTAACTCTCTTCCAGATAGCTGCCTTCTTCTTGCACTGTACATGTACATCACGTCACGACCGGACAAATCGGCCTCTGAGGTGCATTGGCTGCAGCTGGAGCAAGAGGTAACACTGCCAGGTCCCACAGTTTGTCTTGTTGAAGGGGTGGGAGGAGCAGGGCAGGGCCTGAAGCATCCAAAGAAGTTCTTCAACTGTAACAGAAGCTGAAAGTTTGAGCTTTTGGTGTGGAATTACATTGGTTTCTATGAATCACTGTTGGAAATTGAATCAGTAACTATTCTTCAAGATAACACCAGTCATAGCAGTCAGAGTGAAGTCACTGAAAAAGCACGAAGCTGCAAATGAATTCAAGACTGCAAATGTTGTTTTGCTTTTAGGTTGGTAGAGAGCAAGACCTGTGTACCATTTTGATCCTGTCATTTACTTCTGAGCTGTATCTTTGGAGTTACTACACATGAAAGATAGAAACTGAAGATACTTATTCACTGCATTTAGCGAAGTTAAGTCAGGCAGTTAAGTTTTACAGCAAAGATTACACTAACTGGTTTTGGTGGAGTAAAAAAGATCAGCCATTAGTTACAGACTGTTAGAAGCCAGTAACAAAATGTCATTCTGACTTGCCTTGGTTTGCAGCTCAATAGTTTGCTAGTTCTGCAGAAGCCTGCTGCTCACTGTAACGCATCTGCATGTCTTTGGAACAGGCAGTCAGGCTCCTGACCCGGTGCGTGCGGTTCTCCAGCCCAACAGTTTTACCCCCTGCTGCACACTGCCAGTGTAATCTGGAGGTACGTCACTGTAGCTACTGAATTTCTTCTGCTGAAGATGTAGGAGTAGCCTCTTATCCTTTTTTAGCTACTGTACTTCAAAGCCTGCCTTCTGGAAAGTTTGATTTTGCTTCCTAGCATCTGATATCTGAAGAGTAACTAATGCAGTTCATAATGCAATGCATTTTCTGCTGCTGTGGTTTCAGTTTGGGTACTCAGTCTCTTTTTTTCCTCTGGCAGGTGGTTAAGGCACTAATAATAATGTTACACAGACAGTGGACAAAGATTAGAAGATTTGAGAGCAGCTTGTGTGCACATAAGGAGCAAGTCATTCAGTTCTTAAGGGACGCAGTCCTACTCTTACACAGCCTATCTCAGAAAGACAAACTGTTTCATGAGCACTGTTTGGAAGTGCTCCATCAGTATGACCAAGCCATGCCAGGCATTAGAGCCATCCTCAGAAAAACTAAAAAGCTGAGCGCCTGCGAAGGTAAATGGAGCCACGTTGTGTTGTGCTGTGGTTTGGGTTTTTTCCCTTCCTAACATATAAATAAAATACCACTTCTGTCCCGTTCTCAGTTAACTGTGGAGTCACTGAGGTTGGAAAAGACCTTTGGGATGATTAGGTCCAACCATCCTCCTACCAGCACTACTGCCCACGTCCCTCAGTGTCACATCCCCACAGTGCTTGAATGCTTCCAGGGCGGTGACTCCCCCAGGTCCCTGAGCAGCCTGTTCCTAATGACTAGTGGTTAGCAGTCCTAATAACCACTGTCTACCGACGATGGATGTTTTGTTGGTTTGACCTAAGAGGGTACTCCACAGTCGTCGTGTTTCTCAGACTTCATTACACAGAAGCACTAGTCTTCTCTCCATAGAAATATGTCCCTACTGTCTGATCAAATAAAATCCTATGCCCCAGCTCCTTGCAGAACAATAATCTTTGCTGTGTTGCCACGTTTAACAGTATTCCAAGTCCCCCTACTAACATTACACTTTCCCCTAACAGTTCTTTTTTTCCCTGCATCCCTAACACCTTCCTTCATCTTTCTTCTTCTATCCGTCCATGTCCTCCACTGTTCCAAAAGCTCCTCTAGCTCGTGTAACATCAGATCTTTCCCTTTGCTTTGCACACATGCTGTGTCTGTTTCCTGCAGAGCTGATCTGGTGCTTTTGCCTCTTCTCCCTGCACCTCAATGCCTCCTAGTGCCCACTGTACACCCTGTAGCACAGTGTCATTGTCCAAGATAGCTGAGCACTTGCTTTTGGCACTTGCTGTAGCATACTACAGGCAGCATGTTTTACAGTAAATCAGATCCCAGCTATTAATTTTATCAAGTACAAAAATACACATCTCTGAAATGTGCTTCTTGTCGTTTGTTGTTGTTGCAGAGCTGATCTTGGATGAATTGTACCCTCCTGAGCCAGAAGCAGAAGATCAGGACTCCAGTTAGCCATGTGGCAGTGATCTCTGCCCGTACTTCAGTCATCGTAATCACTGCCAGAGTAAATCTGATCTAAATCAGCAATTCTCCAAAGTGATAACTCAAAAGTTGCCCTCCAATGCACAACTAAAACACAATTCTTTGTTGCAGTTATTCTACCTAAGTGCTATCCAAATGAAAACAAGGAAATTGTGATGTGAGGACAAAAATAACACTGCCATGTACTGTTTTGCTGTGCAAAACCACTGGAAGGATGAACTCAGGAATGGTTCTGTTTATGAGCATCACCCTTCATGAAGCTGCTGTGAATGGAATGGAAACCTTACTGTGTGTTCCCCATTTACTGTGACTACAGCTGCATTTATGCTGGTTTATGATGCTGAACGTCCTGGGACGTTTGGGGTCACTGAGTTCCTATGCAAGTCTTGTGACAATATTTGTTGTTTCTTTTGTAGCTGTAACACTTCCCTTGCTTGAGCCTTCTGTGTTGAAATTAGTAAATTGTTTACTGTGACTTTTTAAAAAATAATGGCAGAAATAACTTGTAGTCGGCAGTTCTGTGCTGAGCAAGGCATTTACAAAAGGCCTGGACTCATCAGCTGAGTTCACTCCTTTTTTCAGTTTCATGAATGTGCTGGAAGTGGCACTGCTAAGATGCTCCACCCAAAGCTGCTGGAGCTTAGAGAAGAACCAGGTGGCTGAAGGGAACGTTGTACTGAGCAAAAGAGGTTCAAAGCTCTGCAGAACCTGAGCTGCAGCACCCGGGTCTGTGCTGCAGTGGAATTGAATGAGCAGCTAATTGCTAGGATATGGCACGAATGATTGCAGGAGTTACTGTTGCTGTGTTCTTTCGGTGTAGTGGGCTGCTGTTAGCAGCTGAACCTTAGACCCTAAAACCAGAACTGTTTAATTGCTGCTAAAAGAAGCCCATTGGTTTGTGGTGCAGCTATGGGGTGCCTTTGAAGAAGGAACTAACCCTTCTTTATACCAACAATGACCTTATATAGTGTTTATGGGGAAGTGAGAAATTAAGTGCATAGCTGGTAAACTCAAAAACATCAATCCCAGCATTCAGTCACTTTGCTTTTATGTAGTGTGTGCTTCCTTACAAAAAGGGAAACGTGTGTCACGTTTTTAGTGGTCGTGAAGGAAATTACTGCTTTGTATTCCTAGCTTTTGCAGTTAACAGGCTTCATATTGCAGCTGAGTGAATTGTGATGGCATCAATTCCCGCAGCAAGGGAAGAGGGGCTCCTACCAAGACAGGTTGCATTGAGGGCAGAAAGAACACGGTTAGGTGTGCTCTTAGGTTAGAGCTCAGTATTGAGGTGATAAAGCAATGGTGAAGTCTATAAATTCCTGTTTTTATCTGCTGTGTAACTAAACTAGCACCATGCCTTCCTATCCTTTCCTCTTCAGGATGTGGGAAGCACATGAGGACTGTGGGGCCGTAGAACACCACACGGCTTCTCAGTGCCTCTGCCAGGGGCAGAGTGGTGGCAGGAGAGCTGGAGTGAGGGCATGGCTATAGGCACTGCGATGGAACTCTGAGTGGTCCCGGTTCCCTTCACCTTCCATTCCCTCAGGCACTGTCTGGGTAGGGCTGGATGCGCCCCAGAATTTCTTTTGCACCAACAAGTCAGCCCTGCCCAAATCTTACAAGATGTGGAGCAGAGACGGAGCTTTAGAAAAGGTCCTTCCTGACAAAGCTTTCCTCCTCTGTGGTCTGAGGGTAGCGCTCGGGCTGTGCAGCACCAGGCACTTGCTGCCTCCTGCAGCACTAATGCACAAGTGGCCTTCCTGCAGTGGCATCCAGAACAGGCCTGGCTCCAAGGACCGGAATGGAGAGCAGCAGTACTGCAGTGGGAGGCAGGCCCTCGGAAAATTGGGAAGCATCCAGTCCTCTGGTCTTAACCCAAAAAGGCCGTGCCGTGCCCTGGCGTGCCTGGGCAGGGAGCCCTGCTCTGCATGCTGAACGTGCTCTTGGCTGGGCTCTTGCTTTTGAAGAGAACTTTCCCAGAAACAGCTGTGCAGGAATAACGGGTGCAGTAATTCAACATCTCCCTCCAGCCAAAGTTGCTTTGCTCCCTCCTCCTGCAGTGCAGCACGGGGACGGGGGGCTGTGAGGAAGCCTGTCTGTGAGATGCTGTGTCTGGCGCTCAGCCCACTGGAAGGGCAAGCAGAGCTGTCCTGCTGAGATGCCATCATCACAGCACCCCGCAGTGCAGCACTGTCAGCTGTTAATTGCTCTGCTGTTCTCACCAACTGATCTCTACGAATACAATTTGGGTGTAAGATGGACTTCAATCACTTCTGGACTTTATCTGGACTTCAATCACTTTAATCACTTCTGATAAAAGACTGGAGGAGTTTGAACTAACAGCAGTTAAGGAATCCTGACTTGTTGAAGCAGTTCAAAGGTATAAAAACTGTTGGAAAAAAAAAATCCTGGCTTTATCTCAAGGACGATTTGGTAAAGGGGAGATGTGTATTACTGCTAAACTTCACATAAACGAGTATTATCTGTGGAAAATGCAATAGGAAAATATCATGAATTGTTCCCTTCTGGGCTGCCGTGATATTTTCCCTTCTTTGTGCTCTAAAGTGGGAGGCTGTGAGAAAACCCAACCCTTGTGCTCTTATGGGCAGAAGTAACGTCGTGGAATTACAGGATGGAGCAACACTTCTAAAACCTAAACTTAACATTAGCTGCTAAGACAAAAGTGAAGCTGCTCGCTGTGTGACCTTGAAGTAAAGCAACTCGGATTGCTCTAATCAGACACTCCCTGAAGAAATCACAGCATGGCAGTTCTCCTTTCAGGGACAGATGAACAAACAACATCTGGTTTCCATCTTGCCAGGACTCAAAACACATTTGTGAGAAAGCAGGCTTTAATAGGTGAGGATGGCAAACAAAGCACTGCCTGCAACATCTGCCCTAAACTGTGCAAACTCTTATTAACTAAAACCAAAAATAATCTGGAGGAGGCTCAGGGGAGTCCTCATTGCTCTCTACAGCTCCCTGAAAGGAGGTTGCAGGGAGATGGGGGTCGGCCTCTGCTCCCAGCTAACAGCAATGGGACAAGAGGCAACGGCCTCCAGTTGCACCAGGGGATCCCCGCTGCATCTGAGGAAGAACGTCTTTGCTGAAAGAGCGGTCGGGCACTGGCACAGCTGCATGGGGAGCTGGGAGAGTCAGCGCCCATGGAGGCGTCCCAGAACCATGGGGATGTGGCACTGAGGGACGTGGGCAGGTGGGGGGTGGACGGTGGGACCTGGGGATCTTAGAGGTCTTTGCCAACCACCGAGACGCTGTGATTCTGTGAGTCGAGTCATTTATTGTAGCGAGAGGTAATGAGCAGCAAGCAACAAAAAGTCACGGAAGCACATAAACACTTGACTGGGATACTGATGGCACCGGGCCCCTCACCCTGCGCTGGCTGCAAGAGCCTCCGCCCTGCTGCCTGGGTGCCCTCAGCCCCGGTGAGGTGTGATGGCGTCACAGAGGGTGGCACGGAACGGCCATTGTGACCCACGGGGTGCGGAACAGAGCCAAGGCTGCGGGGCTCAGGCCGAGCTCAGTGCGACTTGGTGAGGTGAGCAGGGAGGAAGGGGCTGCCTGAGGCTGCCCAGGGAGGAGGGTTCCCCAGCGCTCGGGGCCTGAGCTGAGAACTCAGCCTCGTCCCGCTTCTCCCCTAGGTTGTCACGCGGAGGAGAAAGCCTGGTTTTGCTGGGACAGACACTCTGCGAGTGCTCGCCGTTGATGCACATGATGTCCGAGGGGACTCAGGAGGCCGCCGGCTCGAGTGAGCCAGGTGAGAGCAAAGAATCCCTGCACGCAGGGCAGAGGGGTGCTGGGGGTTTGCCAGCGGCAGACAGGGGAGGCGGGGCACGCAGGGCCCCTCTGCTCCTTGGCCAGGGGGGCCGCGGTTGGGCTGTGGCCGCCTGCTGGCAGCACTGGGCCTGCAGTGCCCCTTCCTCTCCACGGCCACCAGCCCTGCCCCTCTGCTGGCACGGCCGGCACACAGCAGCCCCTGGGACAGCCCCCAGGGCACCTGGCTGCGCAGGCTGCTCACTGCTGTTCCTCTCTCCTCTCCAGCATGCGTGCTCTGCAGCCGAGTGGATCAGCACTCGAGCATCCTTGGGGAAATGGAAGAGCACCGTGGATTCTATTTCCATAAGTATTGTGTGGTGAGTTCCCACGTGCCTCCCGACACCTTCCTCCAACCAGTGATTCCCTCCTTTCTGCCCTAACAAGAGCCTGCTCTTTCCTCTTGTACAGATATTTATCAATGGTCTTTATGAAGATGTGGAAGACCACATTGGCCTAACTTTTTGGATTAAAGACCTGATACTCAAATTGAGACAGGCAGAGCAGACGGTGAGCACCGGACTGGAACAGGGAGCTTGGCGCCTGGAGAGGCGTGGAGAGCTTAGCCTGGTCCAGGGAAAGCAATCCCAGCCCTTCCAGCCAGCCCCAAGAGAAATCCCTGCTCTTGCAGACCAGCCCTGTTCAGCAGGCAGCTCTGCAGAGTGCCAGCCAGCCCTGCCCCCATCCCGTGCCCTGCACAGAGGTGCGGGGCCCGCTGCGTAGGCCCTGAGCCTGCAGCTGATGGGAAATGCTCTGCTCTTTACAGCTCTGCTTCGTCTGTGGCAAGAGGGGGGCCTTCGTCACCTGTGCAGAGATGGGCTGTGACCGCAGCTTCCATCTCCCCTGCGCTTCCAAGGGTGAATGCGTCACCCAGTACTTTGGAGAGTACAGGTAAGGGCTGCCAGGCATCGCCTGCGAGCCTCCAAGCCCTGCTTCAGCACCAGCCAAAGAAGCGAGGAGTGCGCCGTGATGCCTCCCAGCAGCCTGGCAGAGCCAGAGCCAAGGCCTGGGGCTCCTTCCTGTTCCTCTGCCCTCCTCGCAGCACTTCTCACCTTGCCCGTCCCTCCCGTCTTCCCCCAGGTCCTTCTGCATGGAGCATTGCCCACAGCAGACAGCGGAAGCAGCACCGGCGCAGGACACGACCTGCATCATCTGCATGGAGCCCGTGGGGGACAGCGTGTCCTACAGCACCATGCTGTGCCCAGCCTGCCGACACGCCTGGTTCCACCGGGCCTGCATCCAGGTAGGAGCCCTCCCCTCACCCCATGAGCACGGCAGGTGATCAGCAGCACCAGGCCTGGCTCACACTCACCTTGTTCTGTTTCTGCTGCAGGAACAGGCCATGAGCGCCGGTTGTTATCAATTCCGATGCCCTCACTGCAGAGACAAACACAAGTTTGTTATGGACATGCACTCTATGGGGATCCGAATCCCAGTCAGGTTGGTGTCTTTCAGCCAGCTCTTGAGATGTGAGGGCACACGAGCTGTCCTTGGCAAGGGACTGCCCCAGCTGGCCTGGCCCTTTGCAGCCATTCACATGGGCCTCAGCATCACTGGGAAGCTGGAACTGGGCGTCGGGAGGAAGGAGAGGGATGCCATGGATTAGTTTTAGTCCTGGGGCAGTCAGTGCTCATTCCATTCCCTCCTTTCCTTGGCAGAAGACCAACATGGGAAGACAACGATCCCTACGCATCACTACTGGAGAGGCACGGGAGCTGCGATGCCAGCATCTGCCTTTGCCCACATGGCAGGGAGCAGGCAGAGGAAGAGGGGTGAGTTACCTCAGCAGCCCTCTGGGGCTCTGCGTGGGATCGCAGCCTCACCACAGGCTGGGAGAGCACAGACTGGGCACCAGAGTTGTGCCGGGCGCTCCCTGGCTCAGCTCACTTTGTCCTCACGGCCACAACCCGTTTGTTTCCCCAGGCCCTGGCAGCTGCTCCTCTGCAGCTCCTGTGCTGCACAAGGCACTCACCGGTGCTGCTCCAACTTGAGTCACAGCACAACCAGCTGGGAGTGCAACGCCTGTGCTGGAGAGGGCACCGGTAAGAGGCAAACGGCTGCGTGCGGCTGGGCTGGGGCCAGGCGAGGCCTGGCAGCGGCTGCTGAGGGCCGCCTGGCTCAAATCCCTCTAGCCCAGCACCAATGGGAGTCAGTTCCACCCGTGGCTGCAATTCCATCCTGCTCACTTTCCTGCCTCTCCTTACAGCCTCCAGCACCAACTCAGGCCTTCCTGGCTGCAGCACCACCAGCCAGGCACCATCAGGGCCAGATAACTTTTCCCCCGGGCCTGAGAGCAGCGGCCTGTCCAGCCAGCACAGGTCAGACCGGAGGAGAATCCGCCCGCGTGCACAGCAGGATGAAGATGAGCCGCGACGACACCGTGGGAGCAGCCGTAATGCTGCCCTGACTGTTGGGAGCCGCACTCCAAACGCTGCCAGCCAGGAGACATCAGCGTCCTCGGGGCGCAGACAGGGACAGCGGGCCCGGACAAGGAGCCGCTCTCCATTGCAGCGCCGGGCCCCAGATTCTCCAAGCCAGCCCCGAACACGCTGTGGGAGCAGGCAGGCACCAGCCTCAAGCGCTGAGAGCTGCACCCACACAAACTCAAGACGGGGAGCACCGCGGTCCTCAAGGGTTTCCATGGCAGCTGAAAGAACACAGTCCAGGCAGACACAGCGGGCCAGGACTCGGAGCCGCTCCCCTCTCAAACATCGGGCTGCAGAGACCAACAGCCAGCCCCAAAGACGCTGCAGGAGCCGGTCCAGGCGGCCAGGGCCAGCCTGGGGACGAAGCCGCTCCCGGGTTCCACGTCGGGCCCAGAACATCAACCGCCGGCCCCACTGATGTCATAGGAGCGGCCGTGTGCCAGCTCCAATTGTTATGTAAAGTCACCACAATCCATCAATAAAAGTGACAGTTCCATCATGCCACTGTCGGTTTGGTTCTTCTCTGCCTTTCCCGAGGTGGGCAGCTTTAGGGGCTGCAACCACGGGCATCTCTTCTCCCCAGCACCCAACCCACTCCTTCCTCCCCCCAGCCCGGTTCAGGCTGAGCTGGGTTCTGGCCCCGACTCCAGCAGGCACAACATTTCAACACACAACGTGGCGGAGGCCAGGCTGGCAGCTGCAGCCCCGTTCTGGGGGTGTTTCTGTCATCGTGGGGATGCCGCTGTGTTTGGGACACGCGGGCAGCCCCACGGCTGCTGCCGGCTGTGGGTGGGCCGGGGCCCAGGCTTTCCTCCTGCATTCCAGCAGTGCCTCAGGTCTGCTGCCACTGCTCGTAAACGTGACATCCGCCCTATATTTACTTGGTCCAGTTGTCTAAAGAATTAGCCTGCTGGTCTCTTCCCGGATCCAGTGTGTTCTGCTAACTCTCCCATTGCAAAGTGACGTCTTTCATGCCCATACAATTCAAAAGGCTTTCCCAGACTGGGCAGTTCTAAGCAGGGCTAGACATCAGAGCTGCTCTCAGTTGAATACAGGCTGTTTGGCATTCTAGGTTCCAGTCCAAAATTTCTCTTTTCACTTCTTCCTATTCCACAGTTCCACAGTTTGGTATCCATAATCTACAGCATCCTACCGTCCCTAGGGAAGCTTGCATTTTCCATGTTGACTTTGGCTCTGCTATTTGACATACGGCCTCCTTGCCCTCAACTCCAGGCTTTCGGAGGAGGCTCAGGGGAGGCCTCACCACTCCCTATAACTCCCTGAAGGGAGGCTGTAGTGAGGTGGGGGTTTATGTACCGTAGATCCTGTGTGACAAACCTGATTTCACTCTATGACAAGGTGACCCGCTGAGTGGGTGAAGGTGAGGCTGTTGATGTGGTCTGCCTGGACTTCAGTAAAGCCTTTGCCACTCCCCCACAGCATCCTCATGGAGAAGCTGGCTGCCCACGGTTTGGATGGGCGTACGCTCTGCTGGGTGAAACGCTGGCTAGGCAGCCAGGCCCAAAGAGTTGCGGTCAGTGGAGTTAAATCCAATTGGTGGCCTGTCATGAGTGGTGTCCCCCAGGGCTCAGTACTGGGGCCGCTTCTATTTAACACCTTTACTAACGATCTTGCGGAGGGGATTGAGTGCACCCTCCATAAGTTTGCAGACGACACCAAGTTGGGAGGGAGCGTTGATCTGCCTGAGGTGCTACAGAGAGACCTGGATAGACTGGATCGATGGGCCAAAGTTAACTGTACGAGTTTCCGTAGGGTCAAGTCCTGCATTTTGCCCACAGCAACCCCAGCCAACCCTACAGGCTTGGGGAAGAATGGCTGGAGAGCTGCCTGACGGAAAGGGACCTTGGTGTGCAGATGAACGGTGGGCTGAATATGAGCCAGCAGTGTGCCCAGGTGGCCAGGAAGGCCAATGGCAGCCTGGCTGGGAGCAGGAATGCTGTGGTGAGCAGGACTGGGGAAGTCATCGTGCCCCTGGACTCAGCGCTGGTGAGGCCTCACCTCAAGTACTGTGTTCAGTTTTGGGCAGCTCAGTACAGGAAGGACATGAAGGTGCTGGAGCAGGTCCAAAGAAGGGCAGCAAGGCTGGGGAAGGGCTTGGAGAATATGGCCTGTGAGGAGAGACTGGAGGAACTGGGGCTGTTTAGTCAGGGGAAAAGGACTTGGGGGGGGGCCCTTATTGCTCTCTTCCAATGCCTGACAGGTGCTTACAGAGAGAGTGGGGTTGGTCTCTTCTCACTGGCGACAGGACAAGGGGAAATAATCTTAAGCTGCACCAGGGTAAGTTTAGGTTGGATATCAGGAGAACTTCTTTGCAGAAAGGGTGGTTAAGCACTGGAATGAGCTGCACAGGAAGGTGGTTGAGTCACCATCACCACCACGTGTTTAAAAACCATTTGGATGTGGTGCTCGGGGACACGATGTAGTGGAGGGTTGTTAGAGGTAGGGTAGCACGGTCAGGTTGCTGTTGGACGGGGTGATCTTACAGATCTTTTCCAGCCCGAGCGATGCTATGATACTCTGATTCCATGAGGGGATTGAGTGCACTCTCAGTAAGTTTGCAGGTGACACCAAGTTGGCAGGAGGTGGCGATCTGCTCGGGGGTAGGAAGGCCCTTCAGAGGGATGTGGACAGGCTGATCGCTGGGCTGAGGCCAACGGGGTGAAGCTCCGGTGAGGCCACACCTCGAGTGCTGCGTTCAGTTTTGGGCCCCTCACTACAGGAAAGACGTGGAGACCCTGCAGCGTGTCCAGAGAAGGGCAACAGAGCAGGTGAGGGCTCTGGAGCGCAGGCCTTACGAGAAGCAGCTGAGGGAACTGAGGTTGCTTAGCCTGGAGGAGGCTCGGGGGAGACCTTGCCTGGTGCTCAGCTACCTGCTGGGTTAAACCACGTGTCTGCACACTGCACTCCCACAGCCACTTCAGGCTTCAAGAGCCAAAGTCAAAACAAGCCATCTACTTAGGCCCTCAAAGCTGCATTTGTGCCTCGAAAGAATGGGATGGGACCGATAAAGGAGGTTTAGTGCCCTGAAGTAAGGCTCTGGGTCCTTCCAAGGTGGACTGGAGCCCCCACAACGGCAGTTCGCACAGTGACAGGCAGCTTTTGCTCCTCAGCAGAGGCTCTGCACATTCCAAAGTAGAAATCTGACCTGCAGAGCAGACACTGCGGCTTTTCAGCATGAGGATTTGAACCCTGGGAAGGAGCGCTGGATGCTGCCCAGATGGCTGAGACCATCCATGGAGGCCTCGGGCCCCCAGCCTCGATCCATGCCACCAAAAAGGACGGCTCGCTCAGCACGCACGAGGCGGCGAGCCCTCCGCAGAGATTAACAGGAGAGGTCGGATTCTACACAGTAGAGGTTTTGATCCCATAACACAGTTTAGGAAACTTAAATGAAGCATTTGCACAAACAAAAGAGCGACTGGGACCAAAACCAAGTCCTCCTCACTCCATATACCTTTGCAAAGGGACGTTGTAGAGAGCTGGGGGTCGGCCTCTGCTCCCAGCTAACAGCAATGGGACGAGAGGGAACGGCCTCCAGTTGCACCAGGGGATCCCCGCTGCATCTGAGGAAGAACGTCTTTGCTGAAAGAGCGGTCGGGCACTGGCACAGCTGCATGGGGAGCTGGGGGAGTCAGCGCCCATGGAGGCGTCCCAGCACCGTGGGGATGTGGCACTGAGGGCCGTGGGCAGGTGGGGGGTGGACGGTGGGACCTGGGGATCTTAGAGGTCTTTGCCAACCACCGAGACGCTGTGATTCTAAAATGCTTGGAATGAGAGCAAAAAATGTCAGCATGACGTTTAACAGGAGCAGTTAGCAATGTGCTGAGCTCCCTCCCCCTGCAGCAGGTTAATACAGCTCATTTCAGAGACTAATCTTGAAATTTTAAATTCCAATGCTTGCAATTGAAATACTGTTTGGAGCAGCTGCTCCAATGGTAACCTGCTCTGGAAAACATCTCGAGGAAGCAGCTAGTTTATTTTTATATGAGTTATAATATTACAACCACATATCTGTTGAGATTTCCCAGCAGAAAAAGCACAGAACAGGAACGTATGTTGGTGTTGTAAGGGCACAAATCGGGGTGTCAGAGTTGATTTCACACCTTGAGCTGTTCTTCAGTGAAACACAAGAAGTGCATCGCTCAAGAACGTTATCAGCTTAGCGCTGCTCTTCGTTCAGTTTTATTGTCCAGCACAGCAAACCTCTGCCATTCCACAGCCAGCAGGATGCTTTCGCCTTCCCAGAGCCAGAGCCTGGATCCTTTATCCAAGCAACAACTGTGGAAGACACCTTTCACCTTCAGCGTTCCTTCCTACAGCGCCTACCTATGAGCTGCTGCAGTTCCTGCAATGCATGCTACTAACAGTGAGGCCCAGCAGTCATCAGAGGACAAGAGCAGCCCCGAGCCATTTGCTAAATCAGACCTGACAAGCAATCAGACATGCCTAGATTTGATAGTAAGTTTCCATACTTGAAAAAAACAGGATGTAACGGCTCATTTGGCAAAAACTACTTCATTTTTCCCTTTCTGTGTGTCCAGCTCTTCCATCCAACCCTGCCATGGCTTTTGAGATGCACGCCAAGGTTTGTTCTGGAACAGTTTGGGCTGTAACGTAAGGAGCTGCTGATTACCAGCTCTGGAAGCAAACAGCAGTGCTCCTCACCTGACTCTGGGCTCTCCAGTTTTCAGTTCGCTGTTTTGCTCTGCTATACATTTTGCTTCAGGTTTAGAGGGTGAAGCTATCCGTTATGCTCTCGGTGATGGTTAGAGGGAATCGGGACGTTTCAGACAAAGCAGCAGCTCTGCTCTCAGAGCCATGCACACCTCCTTCCTGCAAACAGCACCAGGATGTCACTTCTCAGTTTCATCTGTATGGCACAGATGCAGCTACTAAATAATCTGTGGGAGAGGAACGACAGCTAACCCTAACCCAAGCATCAGAAATAACTGCAATTCAGGGTTAGAATTAATGTTTGGGCTAGAAAACTCATCTGTTTTCTAGTTTAGGTTCTTAACTAAACTAGGTTTAGGTTTTTAGGGAGCACGTATTTTGGTTTCTGTCATTGTTTAACTAATAGAAATCCTGTTAAGAAAATGTGAAGTAAGAATATATATATATGTATGTACATTTACATCCTTCTTAAGAAACTTAGCTAATGATTCAAGGCCATCACGACTACCAATACCAACCACTTCAGTATTACCTGGTTTCTTACTGAAAGCACCCTTGGCCTGCCCAAAGCAAGTATTTTCAACTGAAGGACTAATAAGTCAGCATTAATGCTTTCAAAAGCATTTTTGAATGATTTAGAATACATAAAACCATCAGCTACGATGCTTTCACATGGACCAGGAAGCATCACTCATCACATGCCAATGTGGAGCAGTTGAAAAACGAGGCACAGCATTCAGCAGAAGCCAACGTGCAGGAGAAAGGTGTCAGACTTTGATCCAAAAACGTCCACAGCTTCTCAAGGATCTTGGACTTAGTCAGTGTGTTCAGTGTCAGGAGTTGGGGTCAGAAGCAACTCTTTCAGATTACCTTTGAAGAACTGTGTCAGAATGTCATCCAGGAGCTCGCACCACCCTTCCTGTGTTGTGCCATGTAGCTGCCATTGGATTTCAAACCCCGTTACCAAAAAGTGATACTCACAATACACGCTTGATGTCAGACACAATTAAAATGTAACTTAAATAACACTCGGCCAGGCTAAGAAAACAAAAGTGATAGAATGTATTTCAAACACTGCATTTATTACAAAGGTGCAAAGAGTTTATGCCATTTCTTTTGAAGACTTAGGTTTAAACTACAAACAACATACAAAGCTAGTGTACAGTATGTAATAAAGTCAACGATTCTCTAGTAAATTCCATAGGACAGAGTACTGTACTGTATTGAATTCCACAGAACCAAAGGCACTTACAGAATTAAAAAAGAATTGGACTCAATGTTTAAAATGGGAATTCCCACTTTAATGGTGGGTAACTGGTGGCATGTGAAGACATTGGTTACTGGGACTAAAGCATGAGCAGTGCCTGAAACACAATGTATGGGCCAGGTTCTCCATCATTTGTCTAACTGCCACATCTGCTTAACCATAAGAGAAGAAGTTTAA
Organism: Lagopus muta; assembly: GCF_023343835.1. Classification (NCBI taxonomy): domain Eukaryota; kingdom Metazoa; phylum Chordata; class Aves; order Galliformes; family Phasianidae; genus Lagopus; species Lagopus muta. Next base: position 3,222,129 of record NC_064443.1, on the reverse strand, counting down.
TTGGATTGCACCACGGTAATAAAATTTGGTCCTACACCACATGGTTGGCATTGATTTATACATTAAGCCAAAACCTGATTAAGTCTTCCAGTTCTGAAGCGAGGAAAGCAGGCCATTTTCTCTTCCGACATCCAGTTTTGTAACAGTGACACTACAATTATTAACACGTGCAGAACTGCTTTCTCTCTTCACTCGGACACAGTTATCATCAGCATATGTTTGCTGGAGGAAAGCTGTAAGTTTTCATGCTCCTTAAGCCTGTCCCTCACCTCCTCCCACCTCCCCCCATCCATCCGCACACCGACCAACCAAGCTGCTGGAGTCTCTGCTGTCCTGCATGAACAAACACACGTGGGCAAGTTCTTCTGCAGAGAAGGGATTGCTTCTGCAGCTCCTTGGTGCCCTCCCCACCCCAGATATCCCAGATCCTCTGCATGGGAATCGCTGCCCATTTTTGGGTGTTCTCACAGAACTCCCAGCAGCGTAAGGAAGCACTGCCTGATTTTTTGGCTTGCAGGGCAGGGAAGAGGAGGGACATGAGGACCTAAGGCATGCCTGCTGTGCGAGTGCCTCTTGGCACCGCTTCATGCTATTAACTCCAGCACAGGGCTGTAACAGAGGGACGTGGCTTGTTGTGAATACTGACACTAAAAAACTTTGTTCAGGTTTGTCCTGAAATGCCCTGAAGACTTTTTCTTAATCATTGGAATAACCTAGAAAACAGACCCAAAAATCGGTTAGAGAAGGCTGCCTCTGACAGCAGCAGCTTCCACCATCCTATGAGGTAAAACAGCATTGTTGGTTATTCAAGTTCACAATTTTTCAAACAGAAATACACCCTAAATGTAACATCATGGGACAAGAGGTTTGAAGGCTGCTCCAAGTACAATCAGCGTGCGAAATTACAGATTACTTCACTCGTTACATGGCAGTGAGGGACAGCATGGTCTGCATCCAGCTCCACAAGGAACGACATGCATTTCAATGCAGAAAGAAACAGCATCAGAGAAGGTGCGAAGGAAACCATGATTTGTTCCCGAATAAACCAAATAAAACCAAAATAAATCCCCTCACTGTGGCAAAACACTGACAGTCATTTCTGCTCAATGGATGGCGATGGCGCTACCCTATTTCCTCCATTGTACTCAACAACGTGTGACTATTCAGCAAACCAAGCCTTTGTCCAATATTTTTTAATGAAGAACCCCCCCAGGTTTTCAGCTTTTGACCTGTTTGTTCTAAGGAATGGCAGAAGGTTTGGTTCTATTGTCAATTTCTAGCTATAAACTAAAACAGCCTGAGAAAACACCCAACAAAGGCAGTTTGCAAGCCTTAAAATTGGGAAATAAAACAAGGAAGTGACCAACTCATGCTACTCAGCACACAATAACGCAACTCGTCAACACAACCGAACACGGCTCTCTGCTCTCACCACAGGCAGACGTGTTCCAAGAAAGGTTCCCTTTTAAGTGATGGATGAAATGCGTTAGGTTGGAGCTGCCCTCATTAGAGCAACCTCAAAACAAGCAGAACATTTTCACCCAGCCTCTCAGAGATTGTGGTTTTATGATTCTGTGCAAGAGATCGCTACAGCTGTGGGTGTTTGACACAGCTCACGGAGGACCATTCCTTTCTACCACCCTTCAGAATTATTGCACGAGAAATTTATTGTGGTTCTTACTTCTGCAGCACCCCTTCTGCGTTCTGAACACAATCTCTTTTCGTATTTACTTGAGGTATAAATGAACAACTCCTGCCAGAAGTACTGAAAGCGCTTAAAAACAAAGAAGATACGGAGGTAACGTTCACTTTACTTAGACAAAAGATTGCTGTCTTCCAGGATAACATACTGCAGCTGCATGGGGCACGGTGGCAGAGCTGTTCAGTAGGTGGGCTTCTGAGGATCCACGTACGCAGGGTTGTAGGGGGGCTGGCTGATGGGGTACGGTGCTCCAGCACCAGCTGCAAAAGCAAAGCACAGGAAAAGCAGGCTTGTGAAGCTCAGAATTCTCCATCTAACATGACAACTTCTGCAGAAATGCACAAGCAATGGGAGGAACCTGACAGTACGCGGAGAAGTGAAAATAAACCACTGGGCAGAAGAAGAAGGAGCACCTTAGGATTCCTTCAGCAGTACGATTGTGTCAACAACTTCACTGCCAAACTATAATGGATTTTAAGAGGCAGCCCACCACCACCAGGCACGCTAAAGGCTGAAGAGTGTGGCCCAAACCACAAAAGCAGCACTCAGACAACACCCTCACTTTCTGGCACTCTGAGCCAAGCTGCTCCGAGGCAGCACTTCATGAGGTCTGCCAGGCAGCACAAGGTGGTTCAGATAACGCAGCGCCTGCTCACACTGCCAGGACGCACAAACGTGGCTGTGAGCTGCTCGTCTTCAAGCTGAGTGGGTTTGGCTCCTGTGTGACACGGCAGGTATTCTCCCTCCTGCACATGACCTAATTAAAGGCTGCCCCTTGCCTAATAGGCGAGGAAAATAATGGAAAAGCTGTCTTTTCAGACTGGCGATATGGATGATCATTAAGGTCATTTCCAACCCAGCTCCATCATTCAGTGATTCTAGTTTTGGCCTCTGAATAGCTGGGAGCCAAGTGCAGAGAACAGCTATTACCAGCACAAGGCAGAATCAGCAGCAGCAAGGCTACATGAATGCCATGCTATGGAAGAAGAAAAGCAGAAGGAAAAACAAATTGCCAGCCATCAACAAAGTTGTCTGAAGGTGATGAGTCTGCATATTCCCTCTATAAAAATAATGATTGATAAAATACAGATACTAGCAAAAGCCACCTGCGTATGGGTTAACCTTCAGAATTAGACTATGTTATGTGTTAACTGGGGGTTAATTGGGGGTTGGAACTACATGATCCTTGGGGTCCCTTCCAACCTGGGTGATTCTGTGATTCTGTGTAACTGGGCTTTGATTTCAATAGGAAATTCCAAGTGAATTATTAAAACATTCTGCTTCTACTCTACATTACTAAAACATCCTGCTATCAAAACATTCTTACCTGCCACTGTTTCATGGTAGGCCGGGGGTCCTGGCGGCTGCGTGGGATAGGGGGGAGGATACTGAGCAGGGTAGGGTGCGACCGGCATCCCCGGCTGTGGCTGGATGGCCACGGGCTGGTATCCCTGGTACGGAGCTGTGGGGTAGCTGGCAGGCACTCCGTGCGCCTGTGGGTACGGCGCGTGAACCACTGTAGTGGCGGTCGTGGTGGTCACAACAGCTGCAAACAACCAAAGGAGCGTGGTTAGCGCCGGCGGCTCTCGGAGGCTCGCCGGCACAGCGCGGCAGCAATGTAAAAGCACGTTCTCCTTCCAGAAATTCTTTTCTTCCTCTAAAATCTGGGACAGTTTCATTTTCGAAGCTCCACAGCAGTTCTAGAAATTCTCTCTGAATATCCTTCCATTGAGCTAAGCGGTAGCAAGAGCTCACACGAACCAGGAGAGCAGCCGGTTTACCTCCTTGGTTCTCAGCCACGAAGACCAAAGAAATCTGTCCTTGGACTGAACCCTGCAGCCAAGTGATCCACCATTTGGTAGAAGACTGGAAAAACTACCTAATGTAGAAAATGCTTTCTGTTTTAAAGGATAAAGGTGCTACAGATCTCCCTCTGCAGACAAGACGCAAAAGGAGCTTCCTTTCACATGCACTCTGCATGCTAACACATCTATGCCTCTCTGAACAGTCAGAAAGGCAAATCAACATCAATTTCAGAAGGGAGGACAGTGGGTTATTGGCTCATCTCTCTTATTGCAGCACAGCACTTTCTAATGAACTGCACGTGACCTTCACCTTAATTCTACAATTACAAACATTCAAGGCTCCACTTCTTGCACAGGGAACAACAAACCAACCCTCTTGTTTTACTCGATTTCAGCCTTGTCATAAACACGCTCACTGCTTCTGTGACTGCATGCAAGATAATCTCAGCTATACTCTTACTAAATACTCTTATTGATACTTTAATTAAGACAACTTCCCATTAGTGCTTCCCTTCAAAATGCTCATTTTAAAGTTTGATCTCAGAGGACGAAGACGGTATTTTAAGCAACTTAAAGGCTTGCTTTTCATGTTTACCTACTGCCACTCTTGTAGCACAGCAGTAAGAAAATATTACTGCGTTGTTTTCCCTTTCTATGGGAATAGAATCTTCCAGAAAAAAATGTTGAAAGCTGTGAAGGATGAGAGGTATATAAACACAGAGGTACTTACGCTGCGGTCTTCGGCATGCTTTGTACAGGCAGCAACACGAGCAAGTGAGGCACAGAATTATAGTAATGACAATCACTGCAAAAACGATCACTCCAATCGCAACAAGGGTTCCAAAACTGCAAGAGAGATGCCAGCACAAGCAGTTAGTCTCACTCATCTGACCACCATCCACCCAGCTCCCTGCAGCTACTGCACTGCCTGCCTCCCTGTGCTGTTTATCACACAGGATGAGCACATCCAGTGCTCAGCACCAAGCCTACGTTGGTCTTCTTGTTGGTCCTGTTGGTCTCGTTGTTGGTCCTGTTGGTCTTCTCTGGCTACGTGACTTCCTAAAAGACCCCTTTTTGGAAATGCAGTGTCTAGGCAATAGTATGTCTTTCTGGGGGTCAAATAATGAAATGAAAGGCAGAACAGTGGGATCTACGACCTCTGAAGTGTCAGTTCATGTGATTTGTTTGCTATGCCTGAGATAACTGAAGTCTTTCTTCCATGGTGGCCAGAGTCTCCTGCATTTTTTATTTCATATGGAATGCATCAGGCAGCAGTTTTGGAAACAATAGCAGGAAACTGCTCTTGATGAAGAAAACACACTAAAATAACCAATGGAGAGCTGTTGCAACATCCATCCTGGTTTTGTTTCTTCATAGACATTTTGGCTACAGAACTCTCTAGTTTTCTTCCTGTTCAGCCTCCTCTTAACATCTTTAAACAAAATGGCATCTCCAGGGCCCCAGCAATTTTTTTGCTTGGCTACCAACCAGACATTCAGCGTGAAAAGCATTTCTGGCTGCAAATCACACCAGCAGGTTATACCACTGACACTCAAAGAAGAAAGCAAAAGCAACCCATTCTGTGCCCAGCCAAAATTCACTAGAGCTCACCTCACTGCCCTGGAGCAACCCAACTCTCTGTGAGCCAACACTGAGCCTAAGAGCTGACAAACAGAGTAGGTTCAATCTAAAATGCGTGTTTCTCCCCAGTAAAGGTCCCATCACTTTTTCTCCCCCTATTTCTACAGGAGCTTGAAGAATGCAACCAGAACAATCACTTTATTAGTGACTGAATGTGTATTATCCCTCACAATTTTTTGCATGGATTTTGTGATGTACTAATCATAGCATGATGGCTTTCCTTGTGATGCCCCAGCTCTGCGCCTGCAGTTTGCTCACTGTAACTGCACCCAAGCATTTCCACATCAAACAGGAAGCAGGAACTGCTGCAGCCTTCTGAAGTCACTGAGACAGCATCAGAAACACTGCCAAGAAAGCAAACAGATAACTGCAACACAGCTGCACAAACACGGAGATGCACACATGCCTTGTCAGCTTTATTTGCACTTCATAGAATTACAGAACAGCTTAGGTTGGATGGGACCTTAGCCATCAACAAGAGATTCTTCCTCTGGCTCTTCTCAGCTAAGGAGGAAAAGGCCTTTTTTGGTAGTGAATGATGCCGAGGAAAAAAGATTCCCTTGCCAAAGAAAGAGATGACAAACAAGACGGATGCTTCACTTCTGCAGCCAACAAAACTTCACCAAGGGCTGGGCATCATCTCAACAAATCTGAGAAATGGAGAAGACCAAGTGGAGAGAGACCTACCCACCACACATAAACAGGCACAGCAGGAAACCTGCACGGGCTGGTTCATCTTTCAGGACCAAATTCAGCTCTGTTACAAGAGAGCTAACAGAACCAGCTGGCAGCCAGCAGATAAGCACAGGTCGCTCTGAAGCACAGGCTCCTCTGGCTTATTGGTAACAAACCTCTCTCCTCTCCTTGCCTGTTTACTCCCTCTAATAAGGAATGAGGTGATAACGAAGCTCAGGGAAACAAACCAACCACCACATCCTTGCTTTCACCGAGTTCTTAGAAACGCTTGGTGCATTCTTACCATGTCTGCAGCTTTGCTAAAACAACACAACAGCTGCACGATGACATTCTGCATGCATTTTCAAAGCAACTGAATGGAAATATGCATTAAGAGCACAGGTGTGCCAGGTTTGCACGTGTGAGCACTGTGATTCGGCTCTGCAGACTGTGTGCTTACTACAGGCCAAATTATAAGCTTTCAAAAACAGCCAGGGAGCAAAACACAGGCATGAGTTAGTTCTTCCCAGGGACTTCTAAGGAGTGTGCACGGCAGGATTGCTGCTGGTGTCTCCGTCACTGACCTTGCAGCAGCAGCAGAACTCCCCTGCTGCCAGGCTGGGCTGCTGTGAGCTCAGCTCTTGAAAGAGCAGAAGGCACTGAGACAGGAAAATGAACCCATATGTGTGCTGAACTTGTACACTACAACAGCACTGCTGCAACGACACCCCATCAACACTGGAGCTCTTCATAAATACACTTTTCCCTTGTGTTTTCTACTGCTAGTTCTGGCAATTCTTCTGACATATCTTAACGGTGCACCTGACTGTAATATCTGTTCTTTTTCTGCCAAAGGACTGCTGACCTGAGCATCTCCCAGCACACATCTGCTGGCACTGTCACGATGCAGAGTACGTAATGATTACAGACCCACGGAGCTCCCACGGGTAAAACTACTGAACAAAGCACAGGAAGGCTTCAGAAAAAGACAGAAGGTGGAACCCAAGAGAGGCCCAAACAGCTCTGTTTGAGCTCTATGAGATGGGATACTCCACACACTGTACAAAGCCTCTTGCTGTGTGCTAGCTCCAGAAAGTCTGTACCCCTCTCTGCTAAGAAACCACTGCTTTGTTTGTTTGCTTTCAACTCATGAACTCTTCTGAAAGGTCTCTGAAAGTATTAAAAAAACAAAACATTCATGCTAAGTAACTGCTCTCCTGCCTCGTACATACACACATGAAAACGAACAAAGGACTGCAGCTTAAAGACACCTCCTGGGTGGTTCAACAAACAAAAAACCCAAACCAAACAACAGCCAAGCCACGAATTCACCTTACCCCATGGATCCTGCACACAGATGTTGCAGTGCAGGAATGGAAGCAGCCGCAGCCCACGATCAGAGTGCTCTGCTGGTGTCCCGCTCTGAAGGCAAGTTTTCAGACTCCTGCATGATATACCATCGTCTCTGCATAAACCACATGCTTACAAACAGCTTGAGCTTATTCACTGCCATTTCCTGCTTCTCTCTCCTCACATAATAAAAGCTAACTTTAGCCAAGAATTTAACTGAAGACAAAAGACAAGCCTGCCAGCAGTTTTATCGCCGCAGCACAAACTGTGAGTTTCCATAGGATCCATAGAAATTAAATATGAAGAGAGGACTCCCTTGTCCTATCACCTCGCTTTGCCTTGCTCCCCTTCTACTCTTCTCCTGCATTTGGAAAGCTCTAAGTCATTATGTCCTCAGCATACCCTGCAGACTCATCTTACCTTTAAGGTACACTGATAATCACACATGAGTTTACATGAAGGGAGGTGATGAGCGCCTGATTCCCCCCTTTGGGTACTGAATGAGACATGAGTGACAGCTTAAAAAGGAACCACCAAACCCAGGATCCAAAAGGTTCGCAGATGATTCTCAAGGCAGCCCTTTTCCATATTGGAGGCCTCAACCATACACGTGAACCAGAAGGAAGCGTGAAATGCTCTGAACGCATTTAAGGCCTGAGAAAATATTCGAGGTTCAACTCCAGTAACATTTTTAGAACTTTTCAGTCACTCATAACCCTAAAATTGCCACACTTTGTAAGCCCTGTTGTAAAGGAAGTCACTGTAGCACGAGCTGCTGCCATGAATGCATTTTTGCCCAGGTCTGCTGGCTGAAGTGCCATTGTGTTCCAGCAGGGTCAACACTGCTGCAAGCAAACCCACCCACCTTCAGCACCAAAGTGCCCGTAAGCTGTATGAAATCCCTGCTCCTACAGACCATAAACACACTGCAGCTTGATGTTTGACTTGCCAAACACCCTGAAACCGCCATCAGAGGAAGTTCAACCTGGGTTACACCCACTGGCTTCCCTAACCACAGAACGCAGCTCTGGTGGGGAATGGACACATGAATCATGTCATCCCCGTTACAAAAGATGGAAGCACACTGTTGGGACTGGAGCAAAGTCTACATGAGATCCATTAATGAGTCCATACAAGGAACTGCTTCTTCAGCCTTCCTCTGGTCTGGAGCTGCAGAACCCCTCCCTGTCTGAGGGCTACCCCACCTGTGTTTGCTCTGACAGTCTCTTGCTGAGATAAGCTGTGTCTGAATGCAAGCCATATGGAAAGGGCTCTGCAGGGAGGAGAAAAACAGTACAGCACAGCGTTGCTGTATTTTTTACCATGCCTACAGAGGATGCATATGGTTAAAAACATCTAAATTGAGAGACAGCATATTAGCATAATTGCATCTTCCACAGTTAGAACTGCTGAGTTTTTGGGATGCTTAGCAGGCTGTCATTTCAAACAAGGGTGGGCAGAAGAACGTGGATTTTCTCAGTTCCAGAGAAGAACCACGTTGCAAGGCAGCACACAGATCGGGAGCAAGCACAACCCCATGAGAATGTCCTAGTGTCCTGTCCCTGCTGACTGAGGCTTCCCAGAAGGCTGCTGCTCCCTTTTCTCATCGCAGAAGGATGCACAGCCTTTCCTCAGGCATCACTGTATCCGTTACACCATCAGCTGTAATTTCAAGGCAGTAATTCATTTAGGAACAGAATGCAATTAACTGCGCACAACGGTAATCTCGTTTGCGTTTTGGTTTAGAATGACTGATTATCAGCTGTGCCAACTACAATATTTGCCTCTGTGCCTCTGACAGAGATGTTCTGAAACACCCTGCCTCGTTACCTACCCAAACACTGTGCTAATGCTAATCCAGTTGAAAAGGAATAGAAAGTGAAACACCGTCAGTGTATTCACTAACAGTGGGGGTTGTAAAGATGGCATATGGGCATTCTGTGTGTGTGGAAGAAGTGGCAGATTTAACAAATTTAATGGCTGCACTTTAATCTTTAAGAATTAACCAACGACAGAAAGCATACGAATCCAAGTTAACGCTGACTTGTCTGTGCAAAATGCTTAATCTGCTTTTAAGTGCAGTCCTGTGGGAAGCACAGTGCTTCCAAGCACTTGAAAGTATGTCATTACGGCACTGCCAAGGAATGCTATTTATTGCCTCAATAAACAACCACAAGGTGACTGCAGGATGTTACACGCTTGTGTTTGGGACTGCACCGAGCTGCCAGAGCGCCGTGCCCTCCTGCCTCAGCGCTACCTGGAGCTCAGCATTAAACACCGAAGGAAGTTACCACCGAAGGACAGCAATGAAAAGAAACCTACTGACAACTGATGCTTTACCGGAGTTTCCCAAAGACCTCCGAATAAGCACTGTAAAAAGAGCAAGAGGACGAGCGGATGAGAACTCCCAGCTGGACAGGACACGGGAAGGCTGCGCTGCCAGCCGACACAGCCAGGCCCTCGCACACTGCCGCAGGATCAGAGCATCACTGCCGCAGGTCCGCCCAGCCGCCAGGAGACAGCGCACCTGGCCCGGCCCCGTAAGGAGCCCGTGCGGCTGTGCCAAACCCTCCCAGAGCTGGAAGGCGCTGATAAAGCCCGATCTATGAGCGATAGCCGGAGCAGTAACTTGAGTAGGAACAGAGGCGGTGCAAAAATGAGGAACTAAATGCTTTCTGAGCCTTAAGGCGGTATCGTGTGGAAACAATCCTTCCCCCTCCCCCCTCCTCTGAAGGGCAGTGTCCAAGCTGGTATTTGCACAGGATGCCCAAGCTGCTTCCTGTCATCTCCCCTCCTGCTTAAACCGCCGAAGGAGTGAGCCGTGCCCATCCCGCTGGGGACACAAAGGGACGTCTCGGCTGACATCAGCCCTTCTGCACAGCGAAGCATTAAACAAACCCCGTCACTGGGAAGCAAGTTGTGTTTAAGAGAACCCGGCACGGAGCTGCAGGGTGGAGCGCACCTCACCGGCAGGAACCGGAGACAACTCCAGAGGGACACAGCTCGCTTCTTACGTAAGAAGACACACTGGGCGGTGTGAAACAGACGGGAAAGCTTCCAGTGACTGCGGGAAGGGCACAGGAAGCGCTCCCGGGCTCCATTCCTGATGTGGAAACCCCTTCGCTCATGGAACCCAACGCCATGAGTCACGGGGGATGCGGTTTCCCTCTGCAATCACCCTCAGGGTGGTTTTCCAAAAGCAGTATTACTGCGAATGTGGAACTATTTTTATTTTTAATGAAAGCGGCATAACCGAGGAGAGGCTCGGTGCTGAGCTCGGTGCGCTCTGCACAACGCACCGGTACTGCAAAGCCGCGAGGCAACTGAAAGAAAGCAGCAGCTCGATCGAGTCCCACCGGCCCATTTTCTCAAGGCGAACCCATAACGACTCTCTTTTCAGGCAATGCAAGGCGGGCAAAAAATCCCATTACGGCACCTCAGCTCCGCTTCCCGTGTTTTGTCATTCAAAAACGCGGATCCCTCTAACAAATCCCCAAAAGCGAAGGGCTGGTTCGGTTTGCTCGGTGGTCTTCCTGCTTCTTAAAAGCTCGTCCGTACGGGAAAACACAGACCTCCCAGAATCTTCCTCTCTTTCCTTCCTCCAACACACCCAATCCCGCAGGCCGAAGATGGGAAGCCGATTTGCTTTTTTTTTCTCCCCCTTCCTCTCCCCCCCCACTCCCCCCCAAGCCTCATTTCAGCTACACACGCGGCAGGAACGAACCGAACGCGGCACGCAGCCCGAGAGGACGGAGCAGCGCCCCGCAGAGCCCCGCGCCCCGTCCTCCCGAGCGCTCCGCGCAACCCCACGCCGCCCGCAGGCCCCGCGCCGCCCCCCGCAGCCCCCGCGGCCCCCAGCCCCGCTCACCCCATGCTCATCGCCGCCGCACGCTCGCCCCACGCCAGCCGCGTCACGCCGCCTGCCCGCCCCTCGCAGGGCGGGACTGACTCGGCAGCCGGCGGGGCTGTTTCGCATCGGGGACGGCGGGGGGTTTGCCGTGTGATAGGAGCTGCCGAAGGTTACTAATGAAAGGTCAATGATGTTTCGAGTATTTGGTTAGATGATGGCAGTCCAGCTATCAGGCGCCAGAGAGCTGTCTTGGCCGCGGTCTGGGCAAGATGCCGCCAAGCCCAGTAGGGAAGGCGGCCCCGTGGTCCCAGCCCGCAACGCCGCCTGCCTTGGGAAAGGCAGAGATGAGCGAAACCGGGAAAGGCGCGTGGGATGCCCCAGCTTCGTTGTGATGGCCGCTGGGGCCCGGGGGCAGCACGGGGGGCTTGTGCGCGGCTGCTCCCGTCACTGGGGCCGGCTGTGGGGAATCGCATTCTGACGTTGGATCCAGGATGGCTGTGCAGGTAGGCAGGACGTGGCTGCCTTGAGTCGGGAAAGGCAGAGAAGAACAAAACTGACAGTGGCATGATGGAATTCTGTTTTATTGTGATGGACTATGGATGACTTTGGATAGCACTTGGAGCTTGCACGCAGCAGCTCCTGCAACATCAGTGGGGCCGGTGGTTGATGTTCTGGGCCCCACGTGGAAGCCGGGAGCGGCTTCGCCCCCGGGCTGGCCCACGCCGCCTGGACCGGCTCCTGCGGCGTCTTTGGGGCTGTCTGTTGTTATCTGCAGCCCGATGGTACAGAGGCGAGCGGCTTCGAGTCCGGGCCCGCCGTGTCTGCCTGGAGAGCAGCTCAGGCACCTGGGAATCATGATCTGGTTGGTTGGTGGTGCCGGAGCTGCTGTTGTCCTGTCCTATGGGGCCTTGGGATGGCCCCAGTCCCTGCTGGCTGATGGTGTTGGGGCCAGCAGTGTCCAAATTGGTGCTGGAAGCTGTAAGGGGAGACAGGAAGGTGAGCAGGACAGATCTCCAGCCCTGCGGTGGGACAGGGTCCCATTCCTCAAGGGTGAAAGGGATTTGAGCAAAACCTCGCCTGGCCCCAGCCCAGCTGCACGCAGCCGTTTGCCTCTTACCGGTGCCCTCTCCAGCACAGGCGCTGCACTCCCAGCTGGTTGTGCTGTGACTCAAGTTGGAGCAGCACCGGTGAGTGCCTTGTGCGGCACAGGAGCTGCAGAGGAGCAGCTGCCAGGGCCTGGGGAAACAAATGGGTTGTGGCCGTGAGGACAAAGTGAGCTGAGCCAGGGAGCGCCCGGCACAGCTCTGGTGCCCAGTCTGTGCTCTCCCAGCCTGTGGTGAGGCTGCGATCCCACGCCGAGCTCCAGAGGGCTGCTGAGGTAACTCACCCCACTCTCTCTGCCTGCTCCCTGCCACCGGGGTAACGGCAATCACTGGCATCACAGCGCCGGTGCCTAACTCCAAGAGACATGTAGGCATCGCTGTCCTCCCACGCTGGTTGTCTGTTAGTGAAGGGAGGGAATGTGATGAGCACCCACTCCCACTGGAGTAAAGGATGACCTTGGCCATCCCTGCTTTTCCACCCCAACCATGTGTCCAGTTTCTCTGTGAAGCTGAGGCCAACGCTCACAGGCAGCAAAGAGCCAGGCCTGCTGGGGCCATCCCTGAGCAGGCACAGCTCTTGTGTATTCCCATCTTGAGAGCAAGCTGAAGTATACAAACCTATTTGGGATTCGGATCCCCATGGTGAGCATGTCTATCAGAAACAGGTCTGAGTCTCTGCACAGAGGACACTGGAAGCAGTGAAGCCCAGTGTTCAGAGCCATTCCCTGCAACAGAAATATAAGCAATATGAGCGTGAGCTGGGTCTGGTGCTGCTGAGCACCTGCTGTGCCTGCTAGGCAAGGAGAGGGCTCCTACCTGGATGCAGGCCCGGTGGAACCAGGCATGTCTGCAGGCTGGGCACACCATGGTGCTGTAAGACCTACTGTCCCCCACGGGGTCCATGCAGATGATGCAGGTTGTGTCCTGCATTGGTGTTGCCTCCACTGCATGCCGTGGGATGTGCTCCCTGCAGAAGGACCTGTGGGAAGATAGATGGGAGGGATGGGCAAGATTAAAAGTGCTGTGAGGAGGGCAGAGGAACAGGAAGGAGCCCCAGGCCTTGGCTCTGGCTCTGTCAGGCTGCTGGGAGTTGTCATGGTGAGGTGTCTTTGGCTGGTGCTGACAGCAGGGGTTGGAGGCTCGCAGGCGATGCCTGGCAACCCTTACCTGAAATCTTCAAAGTACTGGGTGATGCATTCACCCTCTGAGGCACAGGGGAGATGGAAGCTGCGGTCACAGCCCATCTCTGCACAGGTGATGGTGGCCCCCCTCTTGCCACAAACAAAGCAGAGCTGTAAAGAGCAGAGCATTTCCCATCAGCTGCAGGCTCAGGGCCTACGCAGCGGGCCCCGCACCTCTGTGCAGGGCACGGGATGGGGGCAGGGCTGGGTGGCACTCTGCAGAGCTGCCTGCTGAACAGGGCTGGTCTGCAAGAGCAGGGATTTCTCTTGGGGCTGGCTGGAAGGGCTGGGATTGCTTTCCCTGGACCAGGCTAAGCTCGCCATGCCCCTCCTGGCACCAAGCTCCCTGTTCCAGTCTGGTACTCACCATCTGCTCTGCCTGTCTCACTGTGTGTATGAGGTGTTGACTGCAGTTATTCTCATCATCTCCTTTTTTGTGGATGTTGGAAAATATCTGTATGGCAGAAGAACATGATCTTGTTATGGCAGAAAGGAGGCATCGTTTGGAGGATGGTGGAAGGAGCCACGAGGAAACTCACCCAGCAAAATGCATGGAAATATATCCCATCCACGACAATTTGGCGCCCATAGATGTCTGGTTGAGCATCTGCCCGACCACAGAGCATGCATGCTGGAGAGGAGAGAGGAACAGCAGTGAGTGGCTTGCATGGCCAGGTGCCCTGGGGGCTGTCCCAGGGGCTGCTGTGTGCCGGCCGTGCCAGCTGAGGGGCAGGGCTGGTGGCCGTAGAGATGAAGGGACACTGCAGGCCCAGCAGTGTACTTAGCTCTCACCTGGCTCCGCTGAGCCAGCAGCCTCCTGCGTCCCCTCGGACATCGTGTGCACAAACGGCAAGCACTCGCAGAGTGTCTGTCCCAGCAAAACCAGGCTTTCTCCTCCGCGTGACAACCTAAGGGAGAAGCGGGACGAGGCTGAGTTCTCAGCTCAGGCCCCGAGCGCTGGGGAACCCTCCTCCCTGGGCAGCCTCAGGCAGCCCCTTCCTCCCTGCTCACCTCACCAAGTCGCACTGAGCTCGGCCTGAGCCTCGCAGCCTTGGCTCTGTTCTGCACCCCGTGGGTCACAGTGGCCATTCCATGCCACCCTCTGTGATGCCATCACATCTCACAGGGGCTGAGGGCACCCTGGCCAGAGGCTTTTGCCACCAGTGCAGAATGAGGGGCCCCCAGTGCTGGCCATGCAGCAGGCAGGAAGGATGGCCTCCCTCTGCCTGCTGGCAATGCTCCCCATGCCAGAGACCACAGCCCTGGAGCCACATGAGGCCACCCCCACCCCTCCACCCCCAGTGTGTTCCCACCTTCTTCATGGCGCTGTGGTGGACGCTCACAGGCAACAAAGGTCCAGGCCTTCGAGGCAACTCCCTCAGCAGGAACCACTGCGGTGTGCCCTGGTGTCGAGAGCAGGCAGAAGGACACCAAGCCGAGGGGGGTCACATCCCCGTGGAGGGCAGGGCCTGGTGTTGCTGAGCTCCTGCAGGAGAGGGGTGGGCTTCTCCCCTGGCAGTGAACAATGACGGTTCCTCTGAGCCACCTGTTCTCCAGGCTTAAGATTCCCAGTTCCCTCAGCCACCCCTCGTACGACTTGCAGAATTAAACGGTAGACCTTTTAATACATTAATTTGTCCTTTGCATCTTTGTCATTTTCATTTGCAGTGCGGTGGGAACATATCCCAGTGCTCCCAAAGCCAAGTGATTCCCACCCTCAGGCTGGCCATCTTCAGGAAAGAGAGGCGCCAACAGGCACACAACTCCCTTTGTGTCTTCTTTGAACAGCACCACGGCTGTGTCATACATAAAAACTGTGCTTCTCTGCTACAGCCAGGGAGGAAAGAGAAGGAGAACTCCCTGCCTGGACCCTCAGCTCCAGCTGAGAGCTCCCCATTGCTTCAGCCCCTGAGCAATCCTGCTCCGTGGAGAAAAAGCTCAGACAGGAGTTAGTCCTTTGCTTATCACACACGCACACACAAAATAAAATAAAATAAATTAATAAATAAGCAAGTTGCTTTATTATTTTTTTCTTTTTTAGCTAAAACCAGCCCTCTGAGGGATGGTAGGATTATTCTGTGACTGTTTGCTGAAGTCATGATGTGGCACCAAAGCCACCTGGCCCATAGCCCCTCCGGTTCTGTTGTGAGTGCTGCCCGCGGAGCTGAGGCTGGGATGAACTTTGCTTTTGGTGGAAAGATGCACAAAACGGCTTGGAAGTGGATGGGGGACGGCCATTTCCATGAGCTCACCCTGCTCATCCTCCCCTCTGCTCTGCTGCTGTCCCCATGGCCCTTCACCATTCCCCTTACGGGCTGTGATGGCAGCACACTGCATACCACACAAGGGCAGGCTGGAAAACTGAAACCCCTTTTGAGGTTTGTGTGATTAAAAGCACTGTGAAGATGGCTGCAACACAGGAGAAGGACAGCTGGAACTGGGAATGGTGCCTTGGGCTCCCCGTGCTGCTAGGAGCATGCATTCCACACTGCCCACTCTAATCCTAGCCCCCAACCCAACCCTAACACTAAAACTCACCCTAAATCTCACCCTAACCCTGACCCCCTCAGAACTAGATGGGAACTTTTTATGCGCGCGCCCTCCGTCCACCAGGGGGCGCTGTGTGTGCGGGAAGGGTGCGCTCGGTGCGCGGGGCGGAGCGATAGGCGGGGCGCGGACCGGACCCGCGCGGGACGGAGCGGCAGAGGGTGAGCGGCGGGGCCGGGCCGCGCCGGGTGGGCGGTGGAGCGCGGGGCGGCGCCGGGGGGTGGCGGCGGCGGTGCCGTGCGGAGCCGCGCGGTGCGGGCTGGACCGGCCGCGGGGCAGCGGAGAGGAAAGCGGGGAGTGCGGGGCGGGTTGCTCAACCCCACGGGCCGTTGGCAGCGGGGTTCCTCTTTGAGTGCGGCTTCGCCTTCGAGCGGCAGCAGTGGGAGTGAGGCTTAACGAATGCCTAAGGAGGGGACGGCGCCACATGGCACGGCACGGCACGGCTGTCGCTTTGCTGGCCAGGAAGCTGCTACTGTGCTGTGCCCGTTGGAGTGATGGTAGTGACATCGCAGCACAGGTGCTGAGCTATTACTTCTCGCTCTCCCTGCAGTGAGAAGAATGAGCCCCGTGCCGGAGGAGCTCAGCCTGGTGCCCCTGCATCAGCACCCTGAGCTGCTGGAGGCCTGTGCCGAGCTGCTGGCCGAGGAGTGGGGCAAGAGCCGGGCGCTGCGGCTGCATGCTCTGCAGCGCTCCTCTGACGCCTTCCCCACCTGCCTGGCACTGCTGCGGGCACCAGCCCCTGCCGAGCCCGCCTGCCCCCGTTGCCTGGTGGGACACGTCCGGCTGTCGCGTGTGGCTGGGCAGCCTAATGGCCTCTTTGTGGAGAGCGTGGTGGTGGCACGGGCACTGCGGGGCAGAGGCTACGGGCGGCAGCTGATGGAGGCCACTGAGCGTTACGCCCGGACCCGTGGCTTCCGCTGCCTGCACCTCAGCACTCATGACAAGCAGCAGTTCTATGCCCACCTGGGCTTCGTCCCGGCTGAGCCGGTGCAGATCGTGCCCTTCCTCAGCCCTGCCATGCCTGCTGCGGCGCTGCGGGCCTTCGCTGTACCTCCCAGCCCCACAGCTGCCACCCCAGTGGTGCCTGCAGCCTCCCAGCCCCCCTTGCCACCTCCCACCGTCCCCCCCCCACCTCCTCTGCCACCCTCATCCCGAGCAGGGGGAGGCCCAGCTGAGGACGGTGGGCAGAGCCTGCAGGAGAGCCCCCACCGTGATACCAGGGGGCTGCCCATCTTCTGGATGAAGAAGGATATCTGAGGCCTCTGGGCACAGCCGGTGATTAAAAGCGAGCGCGGGCAGAGTGCCTGGTGCTGTTCTTCTGGGCCAGCTCTGACAACCAGACCTGGGGTAGAGGAGAATGGGGACAAGGGAAAGGGTGGCCATGCCTCAGGCACAAACCTGGCTGCTGCTGTGAGAGGCCCCAGAATGGGAGTGGGAAGGTCAGGGAAGCGTCTGCCCCTGAGCAGGGATCAGTGCTGTCTTTGCTGTGTCATGCGGCCACCTAATCCCCAGCTGGCGGCAGGCACAGGGCAGCAGCATGCAGCCCTCCTCCCCTTACCCATACGTGACGGGCCTGGGGGCTCAACCTAGCCACCAAACGGGGACAAAGTGGCCACAGTGCCCCTGCTCGGAACCGGGCTGGGAGCCAGGAAGGTCGCTGAGGTGCCGGGCAGGACTTGGCTCTGGGCTCTGTGGGATTTTGGGTACCCACCTGCTGCTCTCTCCCCACAGGCAGTGCCCCTGGGCATGGGGCCGGTGCTGGCGCTGTGGGCCTGGCTGGTGCTGGGGACCACCGGTGGGGAGAGCCCTGTGCCCACAGCCCTGGCAGGCGGGCAGCCCTTCGCCGTGCTTTGGAACATCCCCAGCGGCCGCTGCCAGCGCCGCTTTGGCGTGGGGCTGCCCCTGGCCGACTACGGCATCGTGGAGAACCAGGGCGGCCGCTTTGCAGGGCAGAACATCACCATCTTCTACAAGAACAAGTTTGGGCTGTACCCCTACATCTCCCCGCAGGGTGTCCCGCACAACGGGGGCATCCCACAGCAGGCACCGCTCCGGGCCCACCTGGCGCGGGTTGCGGGCGACGTGCAGCTGCACCTGCACCCCACGTTCAGCGGCCTGGCTGTGGTGGACTGGGAGGAGTGGCGGCCGCTGTGGGCCCGCAACTGGGGTCCAAAGCGCATCTACCAGCTGGCCTCGCAGCGATGGGCGCAGAAGCGGGGCCGGGGGTGGCGGCAGGCCCGGCGGGCCTTCGAGCGGGCAGCGCGGGCGCTGATGGAGCAGACGCTGCTGCTGGGTCGCAGCCTGCGCCCGGCGGGACTCTGGGGCTTCTACCGCTTCCCCGACTGCTTCAACGGCAACTGGGCCAAGGTGGCCAACTACACGGGGCGCTGCCGGCCGGCCGAAGTGCGGCGCAACGACCGCCTGCACTGGCTGTGGGCCGCCTCGGCCGCGCTATACCCCAGCATCTACCTGCCGCCGCTGCTGCCGCCCGGCCTGCGCCGTCGCTACGTGCACCACCGGCTGAGCGAGGCTCTGCGCCTGGCCGCCGGCCGCCTGCCCGTCGTGGCCTACTCACGGCTCTCCTACCGCCGCTCGCCCCGCTTCCTGGAGCCGGTAAGGCCGGGGGGTGCTGCTCGGTGTCCTGGCGTGTCCACCCAGCCACACAGCCCCCTGTCCTTGCAGGCTGACCTGGAGCACACCATCGGGGAGAGCGCGGCACTGGGGATGGCTGGAGTGGTGCTGTGGGGCGACATGTCATACTCCCAGTCAGCTGTGAGTGTGGCCACCGCTACCCCACCGGAGCCGAACACTGACAGGCTCAGGAGGTGCCTCGGGGTGCCCCGTGGGGCCGCTCCTCATGGCTGCCTCCCCCCTAGGAGAGCTGCAGCAGCCTTCGCCACTACCTCGTGTCCACCCTGGGGCCGTATGTGGCCAATGTGACAGCAGCCGCGCGGGCGTGCAGCTTGGAGCAGTGCCACGGGCATGGGCGCTGTGTGCGGCGGCAGCCCCAGGAGCTGAGCATCCTGCTGCACCTGGGTGTGGGCTCCTGGGCACCCTTCCGCTGCCACTGCTACAACGGCTGGGCTGGCCAGGACTGCATGCAGCCGGAGCCGCAGAGCCCTGCCGCCTGCCCTGTGCTCACCCATGGCCTCTACGGCCACCATGGCCCCCAGACGCCTGACACCTGCCCGCGGCGCAGCAGCTGGGGCTGGTGAGCAGAGCTGGGGGCTGCTGTGCCAGCACCGGTTTGTCCCGTGCTCCCGTTTATTTAAATCCCGTTTATTTAAATAAACCATCCTGCTGCAGCTACATGGTCCTCACGGGCAAAACTGAGGGGAGCCTCGAGGTCGGGTACACAAGGAACCCCTGGTATGGCTTAGGAAGGAACGGACCCGTGTTTCGGTTTCCCTATCTCAGCTGTGCCTCGTGCCCAGGGAAAGGTGCATGAAGGGCCCTGAGCTCTGCCCTCCCTCCGCCACGCTGGCACCATGCTGCCTGCGGCTGCTGGGCCCCCCTCCCCAAGGCTATTTTTATCCCCCCAAACACATTTCATCCTGTCCTATTTTAAGCTGAGCAGTTGGCGCACTAGGAGCCCAGTGCCCGGTTCCCGGGGGCCCCAGATTGCCTGGCTGCCCAGGGGAGCGGGGCCGGGGACATGCCCAGGGAGGCTGCAGAAGGTAGGCTGGCAGCAGTGAGGGGTGTGGGTCCCTGGCACCCGGGGCAGATGTGCCACTGGGGCTGTTCAGTGGCTATGGCCAAACGCTGCCCAGCCCACAGGGATGCCAGCCCAGGGAGGGAAGGGGTGCAGAGCGCTGCGGGACGGAGGGGACAGCGGCTGGCACAGCACCGCAGGCTGCAGAGGGGCAGGCTGTGGGGGCAGCCTGCAGTGAGGGGTTTGGCCCATAGTGCCTGCAGGGTGCTTTGGGGGGCCTGGGAGCCCCCAGCCCCAAAGGGCGCTGACCTGGTGCACACCAGCCCCTTGGAGCCCTGTGGCCCCAGCACAGCACCAGCCCTGATCCTAGGTGGGGGCACAAGGCCATCAGCCCTGCCCACTGCTCACCACCGTGCAAATGCCATGAAAATGTCCCCTCGCTCTGCCCCAATTGCTTCCTGAAACAGTGCTGAGCGAGCTGGAGCCCTGCATGCTGCTCTGCCCATCCTCTGGGCATATACCACTGCAGCACAGGGCACTGGACCAGCATGGGACCCACTCCTCCCTCTGTGCATCCCCGAGCTCTACAACACAGTGCTGTGGATACGGCCAACCCAGGTGACAGCCAGGGGCTGCTTGCACCCACAGTCTCAAGGTGGCCCCAGATACTGTGGGGCAGGAGCACTTTCCCACCCTGTGTGACTGCCAGCTGCACTAACGAGGCTCTGGGAGTGCAGCCACAAGGCTCCTGCTAACTGCTTCGATGACAGCGTGGCGGCTGGGGGATGGCCAGCGCTGGTCTGGCCCCACTCTGCAAGCAGCAGTCCTGTGCACTGGGTTGGCACCAGGGCTGGCATTGCTCCTGGGAGTGGTCATTGTAGCTGGGGGCCTCCGGTCACCTCAGGGGTACCTGAGATGCACTCACCCCTTTCCTTCCTCCCTGCAGATGGTGTGGGAAGGGCAGAGGGCACCGTGCCAGCAGAGCCCGCTGACTCCGATGGAATGGACCCCGGAGCCATCAGCCTGCACCCCGTGGCGTCCATCAGTGACCTGCACTGGGCCTCCGCTGGGCACAAGGGCACAGAAGGTGACAAGAACAGGGCGAGGGGCTGCGGAACAGGGGGCTGAGGGCAGGCGCTGACCCCCTTATCCCTGCTGCTGCAGGGAATGGCCCGACTCCATCCAGTGCCCGGCTGCACCGAGCGCCCCACGGTCCCCCGCACCTGCCCACGCTGCGCCCCGTGCCGCCTCCAACCACGTGCCCCTGCCCCGGGCACTCCTTCTTCCTCGCTCTGCTGGGCTTCCTGGCGCTGGCCAGCCTGGTCCTGGCCACGCTGGCCATCTACCTGAGCGGTACGTGGCTGTGGGTTGGGTGGTGGGAGGTGGCAATGTCTGAGGACAGCCGACAGCCGGTCCCCACCATGCCCCATGCTCCCCACAGTGCTGCAGAGCCAGTCGGTGCAGGCGCTGGCCCAGTGGCTGGAGAGCCAGGAGGACGCCATGCGCCAGCTGCGGGCGGCCAGCGGGCAGCTCTGGGCTCACCTCAATGCCAGCGCCCAGCGCCGCTGAGCCGCCCCACGGAGCAGCCCCGCACGGATCGCCCCATCCCCGGGACACATGGGGGCAACCCTGGCCTCGCCACGCTGCTGAAGAAAGGGAAGGGCTGCGAGGATGGGCACCTGCCCCAGCAGGAGGCACCCTCCCATCACTTTATCATTACCTCCTGCCATTGAGGCTTAGGAAGTCGCCAACACGACCACGTTCCCACGTGCCTGCCGCTGCTCCCCCAGCGCACGGCGGTGCCAGGATGGCCCTGGGAGGCACAGAGCACCGAGGTCAGCCCCGTGGACTGTGCCACGTTTGGGCAGCCAGGGGCCATAGCAGACAGCTGGCATGGCACAGAGCGCGACGGCACCCTCTGCCTCTCCTGTTACCCTATTTTTGGTTAAAAAAATAAAAGCAAGGGAGCAGTCCCCAGTGGGGCAGCCCCAGGCATTAAATACTCTGCTGTACATATATGCTGTTGGTAGACAATGTTCTGAGCTGGGCACAAGGCAGCTCTGTCTTGATGGCATGAGTCCTCCTGCCAGCTCCTCCTTCCTGTCCCCATCCTCGTTCCCATCCTTGTCCCATCTCTAACTCCATCCCTGTCCCCTTCAATGACTCATCCCTGCCCCATCCCTGCTGTACCCACACTTACCCCCAGCTCTGGCACTGCCCTGTTCTGTCTCTGTCCCCATTCCTGTCCCTGCTCTGTGCTCAGCTCCATGCTATTCCTGTCCCACTTCTGTCCCCATCCCACAATGCTTCATCCCTGCCCCATCCCTGTCCACCCATGTATCCATCCCCATGTCTAGCTGTGTCCCCAGCTCCATCCCACCCCTGTTCCATCCCCAGCTCCATTTGTGCCCCATCCCTATACCCCTATTTCTCAGCTCTGTCCCCAACCATTCCACTTCTGTCCCCATTCCCGTCCCTATCCCATTTCTGTCCCCATCTTAATTCCTATTCTGTCTCCGTTTCATTTTCATTCACGTTCCCATCCCATTGTTGTCTCCATCCCTGTCCCCATTTTTGTCCCCATCCCTATCCCTACCCTGTTACGCTTTTGTCTCCATCTCTGTTTCACTTCTGTCTCCATCTCTGTCCCATCCCAGTCCCACCTTGTCCCGTCTCTGTCCCCATCCCTTTCCCCATTCCTGTCCCCTTCCCGCACCCCCCCACCCGTCGCTGTTGCCTTTCCCCGCCCATTCCCCGCACTTTCGTTTCCAGCGGCCGCTCCTGGTATCAGAACCGAAACTGACGCAGAACCGAAACAGTCGCCAGAACCGAAACCGAAAGGGCGGCCGCCGAGTCACCGTCCCTGCGTTCCCAGCTGGGCTGCGGGGACACGTTCGGTGCTCGTGCCGGCTGCGGGGTGACCGCATCCCGGGGTCCCGGGAGATGGGGACCATCGTCCCCAAAGCGGCGGCAGCGCGAGGAGCTCCCAGGGGTGCCCCGGGGGAACGGCGGGGGGAGGGCGAGAAGGGGGGGTGGCCGAGGGGCGGGACCACCCGGCTGGGGGCGGAGGCCTCGGGGTTTAAAGCTGCGGCGGGCGGCGTCGGGGCGCAGTGAGCGGGATGGAGCTGGATGTGGGCTCGGCGATGGGGCTGGAGAACGTGAGCGAGCGCGAGCTGGATGGCTGGGTGGCCGCCCATCTGCAACCCAGCCCGGAATTCAGCACGGCGGTGAGGCAGACGGTGAAGGACATCTGCGACTTCCTCAAGGAGCGCTGCTTCGAGGGCATCCGCGTACTCAAGACCGTCAAGGTGCCCGCAGCCCCCCGCCGCCCTGCGCCTGGGGTGGGGGCCGGGGGCCGGGGGCTGAGCTGTGCCGTGTCCCCGCAGGGCGGCTCGGCGGGGAAGGGCACGGCGCTGCGCAACAACTCGGATGCCGATGTGGTGCTCTTCGTCAACTGCTTCTCCAGCTACCAGCAGCAGGAGGAGGAGCGGGGCCGCATCCTCGCCATCATCGAGAGGCGGCTCTACGAGTGTCCCCCGGCGTCGTCCAGTGTCAGAATCAGCACTCCGTGCTACAAGGACAGCCGGGACAGACCGCGCTCCCTCAGCCTCACCCTCTCCTCCTACACCTCCGGCGAGTCCATCGACGTCGACATCCTGCCTGCCTACGATGTGCTGGGTGGGATGGGGCACGGGGTGGGATGGGGGCTCAGGGTGGGGGACATCTGTTGGGCTGTGGGGTGCAGGATGGGGCTCAAGGTGCCTCTCACCTTTACAGGGCAGGTGATTGAGGATGCCCGCCCAGACCCCGAGGTCTATGTGAAGCTGTTGGCCACGCGCTGTGGCCCCGGCGATTTCTCCCCCAGCTTCACAGAACTGCAGAAGAACTTTGTGAAGTGGCGCCCTGCTAAGCTGAAGGACCTGGTGCGCCTGGTCAAGCACTGGTACAAGCAAGTGAGTGGGGTTACTTGGCTGCTCTGTGCCCCCACAGGCACCTCAGAGCCCCACCAGCTGCCCACTCGTGTGCCCCCAGGTGCTGAAGCCGCAGTACCCCAACGCTAAGCTGCCCCCCAAGTATGCGCTGGAGCTGCTGACCATCTATGCCTGGGAGGAGGGCACAGACAGGGAGGACTTCAGGATGGCCGAGGGCTTCTGCACTGTGCTGGAGCTGCTTGGCCGGTACCAGGACATCTGTATTTACTGGGAGAAGTACTATTCCCTGCAGGATGAAAGGATCGGTGCCTACCTGAAGAAGCAGCTGTGCCAGCCCCGGTAAGGAGCGTGTCCCCATCCTACTGCTGTGCTCCAGGGGCTGTGCCCTGATGGCAGGACCCTCTCTGTGCCTGCAGCCCTGTCATTCTGGATCCTGCTGACCCCACTGGCATCCTGGGCCAAGACAAGAGCTGGGACTTGGTGGCCAAGGAGGCAGCCCGGAGCCGTCATTCACTGCCCTGCGTCAGTGCTACCCACTCCTGGGATGTGCAGGTAGGGCTGCTCACACGGCAGCACTGTGGTCCCACCTGTTCCCCTATGGCTATAACCCACCTTCCGTGTGTCCCCACAGCCTGCCCGATCTGTGACGGTGCAAGTGAAGCAGTTGCAGGGCATCAGCCTGAGCAGGAAAGTCAGACCCAGCACCAAAGTCTGGGAGCTGAAGGGGGAGATAGAGAAGGAGTGGGGCATCCCCCGCTACCAGCAGCGCCTGGCCCTGCAGCAGAACTTCAGCAACTGCCCCAGTGTGCTGCAGGATGGGGACAGCCTGGCCACCCACGGCCTCTTCTACGACGTCACGTTGCTGCTGCTGCACACAGAGCCCCAGCAGATGGATGTCCTGGTGAAGGACAGCAACAACAAGACCACTGTCTACACCGTACGGCCCAGCGACACCGTGCGGCAGCTGAAGCAGCAGATCTGTGCACGGCAGGGCCTGGCTGTGGAGCAGCAGCGCCTGACCTACGAGACCAGGGAGCTGGAGAACAACCACAGGCTGGAGCACTACGGCGTGCAGCCCCGCAGCACCATCTACCTGCTGCTGCGGCTGCGGGGTGGTGCGGGACCCCTTCCCCGATGGTTTGTGCCCTCCTGAGCTACCCTAATCGCCAGCCTGCAGCCCTGCCCCAAGCCTGGGAATAAAACCTGTGAAACATTCTCGTACTGTTGGGGGTGTGGAGTGGATCGGGGGACCTGAACACCAGGGAGCAGGGAGACAGCGTATGTCCACCGCTCTGGGATGCTATTGCTTGGGGGAGAAGAAATGGTTCCTGTGGAATCGCCCGTGGTCCAGGGAGGGGGGTGGCAGCAATGGGACAGACAGGGGCAACCTGTCCCCGAGCCAGCTGGGCACGGCGGTGGTGATGCCACTGCGGGGGGCCCGGAGCTGTGCCCGCAGCGCCAGGACTGGGGCTGGGAGCGGGGCTGGGCTGGCGTCACCGCAGGCTGCGGTCATCGCCGGGGCTGAGCCGAGCCGGGGAAGTGCTGAGCTCGGGTTTCGGTTTTGCAGGAAACGAAAGTGTAGCCGAGGGGCGGGGAGAAGCGCCCGGCATCCTACAGGATAAGGAGAGGGGGGGACGCTCCCGGCTGGGCACACACCGCTGAGCCGGGCCCCGTGCTGCCTCCTCTGCTTTATTGAGCTCCATCAGTACAGCCCGAGGGGGACGGCCCTCTCCCGCCCGAACCCACCCCCACCCGAGCCCCGGGACCCCTACGCCGTGCGGGGCCGCCCCCCACCGTTCCCAGCCGTCAATAAATACACCGCCCCCCCGCCCCGCGCCTTCAGCCGAACCGGGGGGCCGCTCCCGGTCCGCTGCGCGCAGCCCCGGGGGGGCTTCACCGGGCAGAGGCGCTGCGGGGCCCGCGCTCGGCTCTCGGCCCGCCCCGGGTACGGCGGCGTCGGGCGGCCCGCGGCTCCGCA
Source organism: Lagopus muta (assembly GCF_023343835.1). NCBI lineage: Eukaryota > Metazoa > Chordata > Aves > Galliformes > Phasianidae > Lagopus > Lagopus muta. The sequence goes on along the minus strand of NC_064443.1, from coordinate 3,196,713 downwards.
CCGCGCTCCGACTCCGTCCCGCCCCGCCGCCGCGCGGGGGGCCCGGCCGGGGCGGGAGGGGGGGGCCGCAGCCGCCCGCAGGCCGCCTCGGGCCGCTCGAGCAGCTGCAGGAAGTCCCGGTACCAGGGAGCGCGACCCCCGGGGGCGGCGGCGGCGGCGCCGAGGACGCCCAGCGCCAGGCGCAGCACGGGCTGCGTGAAGCCCTGCTCGGTGGCCCGGCACACGTAGAGCCCGGCGTCGTGCCGCTGCACGCTGCGCAGGAGCAGCCCCCGCTCCGTCCGCACCACCCGCTCGTCCGGCTGCACCTGCGGCCCGGGCGGCGGTCAGGGCACGGGGATGGGAGCGATCCCCCGCCCCGCCCCGCGGCCCTCACCTCGCGCTGGGGAGCGTCGGGACCGCGCTGGTACGTCCACGAGACGCGGGCGCGCAGCGAGCGGGGCACGCACTCCAGGAAAGCGCTGCTGCCCTCCACCCCGTACAGCTGCCGCTGAGGCACGCGGCCCTGCGATGGCTCTGCGGGACGAGACCCCGCGTCCGTCATCACCCTGCTGCAGGCGCGCCGTCCGCGCCCCGCAGCCCCACGCACCTTCGGAGCACAGCAGGTTGGGATCCCCGTTGCGGACGTCCTGCCGGCGGGAGCGCCTGCGGAGAGGCATGGGCTGCACGGTGCGCTCTCTTGTCCGGGCGCGGGGTCCCAGCGCGACATACCTCTTGGTGCTGGGCACGAAGCGGGTGCAGGCGGTGCCGTCCCAGGCGCAGTACGGGTCCCGTGCCAGGCAGCACTCGGCGCACGCCTTGCCGTAGGCGCCACAGCGGTGCAGGGGCAGCTGGGCCACGGCGGTGGCTGAGCCGGCGTAGAGCTGTTGCTGCAGGGAGAGGGGGCTCAGCACCCCTGCGATGGGGCCCGTGAATCCGGCAGGGCTCAGCCCTCTCCTCCTTACCCGCTTGGAGGAGAGCTGCAGGCTGGTGATGGGGGACGCATCCTGCAGGAGAGCAAGGGCAGCAGTTATAGATGGGGCATGGGAGGTGTGCAGCCCCTAGCACAGGGACCCACCTGGAAAACCTGCAGCTCCTCCAGCAGCAGCGGCTCCATGCCGTGCCAGCTCTGCTGCGGTGCCGAGACCACCTTCAGCACAGTGCCCACATCTGCAGAGAGGATGGTGAGCGGGGGGCCTAGGGATAGCCCCAGCCCTCAGCCCCTGAGCTGGGGTGCCACGTGCCTGTGCCAATGAAGAGGACGTCGTAGTGGCCATCGGCAGCAGCCACCCGGTCGACGGCGATGCGGGTGAAGGTGTGGGGCACGCCAGCTTGCAGGAAGAGGGGCCGCTGGCCGTGGGGCAGCACCGGGTTGTACATCAGTGGGTGGTGCCGGGCAAACTGGATCACCTCATCTGGGAAGTCCTTGGTGGAGCTGAAGGTGCCGAAGGTTCTGCTGGGGCACTGTGGGAAGCAGAGCTGGGTCAGCAGGGTTTCTGTATCCCCCGGCAGCCCGTGCCACACCACCTACCATGCCCGGGCGGGGGTATGGCACGCGTGCCTGGTATGGCACCCACTGGTAGTTGGGACCCTCCTTGTGTGCAAAGGGGCCCAGGAACGCCCGGCGGATGTCGGCCATGGTGTAGACGCAGACGGCCGAGCCCTGGAAGATGGAGCTGGGGAGAGAAATGGGGCATGAGGATCAGCACGTGGCACACGCAGGGCGCACGACGGGCGTTACCTGGAGGTGGAGAAGGCGGCATAGACCAAGGGGTTGCGCTTGTCCCTCGTCTGCAGCAGGAAGACGTCACCTGTGGGCATGGGAAGCATCAGCACAGCCCCTCCAGGCACCACCCGGCCATCCCAGTGGGCACTCACGGAGCTCATCGAAGTGCGTGTCGGCACCGTCGGTGCCGGGCACGGCGCACACCAGGCGCGCCTTGAGGAACGTCGTCCACTTGTTCACCAGGCTGCGCTGCCCACCCACGTCGTTCTGTGGGGCGAGGGGCGGCCGCTGGGGGGTGGCACCACGGCCCCACGGCCCCGCTGCGGCTGCCCGCACCCACCCTGCAGATCTGGCCGATGCGACTGATGCTGGCCTTGCCCAGTCCCTGCTGCCGCTCCACTGCCATCTCGCGGAAGAAGAAGTAGATTTTGTCGTCGTCGGGGTTCTCGCTCTCTGGCACCCAAAAAACATCCACGAACTTGGGCTCTGGGAGTGGATGGGTGGCACATTCAGAGCCTGTGGGCACCCACGGGGACCTGCCGGGCGCAGAGACCCCCCAGCACTGACCGTTGAGCCAGCGGGAGTCGTGCTGCTCCGTGCGGACGGACGGGTGGGAGCCCATGCTGCGGAAGATGGTGAAGTCGCGCCCCATCAGATCAGTGGCCACTCCTGAGTAGAGCTCCTCGCCTGGTGGGCACAGAGAGAAGGGTCATCGGGAGCCGCTCTGCCAATCCCTGCCAGAGCCCTGGGAGTGCCCTTGCTGCCCTCCTACCCACGAGAACGGAGGCGGCTGTGTGCCGGGGGTCGTAGGGGCTCTTCCCTTTGCCATCCTCAGCGCGCCGTGCGTCCAGCTTGAAGATGTGGTCCTGGGAGAGTGGGGTCAGTGCCGGCAGTGCCGTGTCGCACCACGCTGCACCATGGCACCCCACATCTCACCTCGGTGTGCTGGCCCACCTCCACGAAGGCGCAGGTGGGGTGGAAGGCACCGGTGCCACAGGCGTACAGGTGGGTCCGGTTGTAGGCGTGCAGGATCTTCACGAAGTTCATGCACTCGGCCTGGTGGTGCAGGGTGGTACCGAGCCCTCTCTGCAGCCCCCACGCTGCCCACCCGCCCCATCCCGCACGCACTGTGATGTCCTTGCCGGCCCAGTTGCACTCCTCCCTCCACTCCACTGGAGCTGGCCAGTAGATCTGTGGATGGGAAGGAAAGTTGGCATCCCCCACGCCCAGCCAAGGGCACCATACCCAAACATCACACCACGGGATGCCACCTCTATCACAGAATCACAGAATGGCCAGGGTTGGAAGGGACCTCAAGGATCACGAATCGCCAACCCCCCTCTACCCGCCTCCTTTACCTTCCTGTCCCGCTGGCTGATGTTGTCCAGGCTCAGTGACAGCAGGTGGTTCTTGGCGCCCACAAAGAGGCGGCCGCGCTCCTCATCCAGCAGCAGGGCCTCGTAGCAGCACGAGCGCTCCAGCTGGAAGAGTCGCAGCCCGTGGCGGGCCCGCAGCTCTGCAGGGCCGGGCCACTCTGCTCAGCCCTGCCCAACACAGCCCTGCCCAACACGGACGGATCCCCAGGGCGCACTCCCATCCCAACGCCACGACCCCGTTTCTGGGAGCCTGGACCCCATTCCTCGATGCAGCGAGGGCTGAGAGCCGAGCTCCAGCTCCATGCGTGACCGACCCCGAGGTGCTTTGGGCAGGATCCGCAACCCCCCGCCGCCCCATCCCCTCCCCCAGACCCGTCCCACCGGCTCTCCCGGCCTGGCCGCCCCCGCCGCGGCCCACCATGCCACCATCCATCTCTCTCAGCGGGCGGCCGGGGGGGAGAAAGGGCCTTTTCTCTGCCCTGCCGAGCTAATCCCTCGCGGTGGGAACAAACGGCTCTTTGTGGCGGCTGCGGGCCGGGACCCCGTACCCACGGCCGACGGCAGCGGGACGGTGCCCCGCTCGGCGCCCGGCGCCGAGAGCCACGGAGCCGCGGCGCGGGGTTGCACCTGCAGTGCGCGTTCCCCCCGCCCGCCTCGTCGCACACTCACCCGGGAAGGAAAGCCGGAGGCGCGGGGTGACGGCAGGTGCGGGGCAGCGGGCGGCGGGCAGCAGTAGGAGCAGCAGCAGGAGCGGCGGGCGGCTCATGGCCGGGGCTGGATCGCGGCCCCCGGGCTGCAGGCAGAGCGTGGGGGGACGTCAGCTCCGGTTACGGCCCCCCGCCCGCGGCCCCGCTTCGGGCTGGCAGCGCTGCCCCGCATCGGGCACGGACGGGAAGGCTCGCCATCGGGGCGCGGACGGGACCCGCCGCGTTCCCCGCCGTTAAGCCTTCCTTAATCCCCGCCGCGACGCCCCGCACGCAGCGCTCTGCCCCGCGCTGGGTGAACGCCGCACGGGCTGCCTGCCGCGCACCGCGCCCGCTGCGGGCCGGACCGAGCGGCGGCTCCGCCGACATCGGGAAGGGCGACCCCCGGCCCCGCCGCGCTCAGTGCCCCCCCGCGCTCAGTGCCATCCCGCGGAGCCTCCGGTGTCGCCTCGCGTCCCCCACCCCGTCCCGCGGCACCCACCTGGGCTCGGCGCGGCTCGGCCCGGTCCCGCACGGCCCCGCCCCGCCCCGCGGCAGCGCGGGAGGGCGGCGGGGCGGCCCCGGCGGGGCGGGGCGGGGCTGGGCGGCGGGGGGCGGCCCGGGGGCACACGAGCGTGCAGACACGTGCAAACACGCGCGGGCACGCCGCCACCTGCGAGCACCTGCAGACACACCTGCGAGCGCACGCACACGTGTGCAAAGTGCGCGAGAGCAGCCGTGCAAACGCAAACACGCACGTGCAAATGCAGGCTTGGGCAGGGACCGCACAGTGCAGGCAAGTGCACGCACACACCTGTAAGTAAACAAGCGCGAACGGGTGCACGCACCTGTACACAACGTGCGAATGCACACGCACCGCACCCGCTGCCACGCACACGCCTTGCACCAGCGCGCAGAGCACAGATGCAGCCTTCGCCGCTCCCCAACGCCCGCCGTGCCCTCACGCCCATCGTGCGTGTGCACCGATGCACGCACGCTCTGCCCACGCGGCCGTGTGACACGCGCACAGCCGTGCCCTACACCTCCCTCCACGTGCCGCCGCACCCAGTGCCGCCGCCCCGAACGCCCGCCGTGCCACGGCCGTGCCACCCCGGTGCCACCCGCTGGGCGCACCCAGGGGCAGCTGCGGGCTCGAGGGCCCGGGGGGGCGAGGGGGGGCCGCGCTCAGCTGCGGCCCAGATGTCTGGCGCGGGCCCAGGCTGCAGCAAACAAAATTCCTGCGCTGCCTCCCATTTTCCAGCCGCTGCTGCCAAGAATAGCAAGTGCCGAGAGGTGCCGGCAGCGGCTGTGCCGGGGGGGCCGTGGAGGGACGCTGCCAGGGCCACCCCGCTCTCGTCCCGGTGGCAGCGGGTGGGTGCTGGCCGCGCTCCACGAGGACGAGGACGCTGCGTCACGGGTTGCCGCGTTGCAAGACTTTGCCCGAGGCGCTGCGGGACGAGAGGCAGGGCCTGGCCGCGCTCAACACTCGTCCCCATCACCGGCTGTGGCGGTGCCGACACATCCATCCCCCGGGCATCCCTGTGCCGGTCCCAGGCCGGGGGATGTCCCCTGCCTCCAGCAGCAGGACGTGGTGCGGTGGCAGCCCGCGGCCGGTGCCAGCAGCTCGGCAGGCCCCGCCAGCAGCGGCCCCACCTGCAGAAGCCATCAGGCGTCTCAGGGCCGCGGCCGTGTCCCGGAAAAACAGCGCCAGAGCTGCCAGGGCCGGGCAGGCCCAGAGGGGGGGTGCCACGTTGCCGCTGCCCCCCCCCGCCCTGCGCCGGCTCCCGCGTGACGGGGACGGGTGGGCCGGTGCTGGGGTCACGGGATGGGATGGAGCGTCCCTGGATCTCTCCTCCCGTCCCCAGGAATGCGGGAATGCATCGATTTTCCGCCCCGCTGCTCCTCAGCACAGTTTTGTCTCCGGTCCCCGGGCAGACCCCAGCGACGCGCTTTGTCTGTGCGGTGTGAGGGGCCCCCCGGGAACAGCCACCATTGCTCAGCCCTGCTGGCAGCATAGGGACCACCAGCGGCAGCCCCTGCCCGGCGGGGGCACCTGGGGCCCGGGCTGGGGACTTGTGCAGCCTGAGGCTGCGGCTCCTCAGCCGTGCGGAGGCTGCAGTGGGGATTTGACGCGCCGGGATGCGAGCCGTGCCATTGGCACGTAGCAAGGACAGGGGGCACCGCTGCCCCGGAGCAGTCTTCCCCTGAGCTGGGCTGGCTCCCCTGGCTCCCGGACAAGGATGCGGCACATCAGGACCCCGATGGGCTCAGCGCAGCTCCCACTCAGTCCCTCAACCCGCGGCTGACGAGCACTGCCCCAATACAGAGACCCATTCCCCGCATGGCCCCTGCACATTCCTGCCAGGATTAGGCCCGCTCCGGCCGTGCCAGCTAATCCCGTGTCACTGTCCCTGCTGTACCAGGTCCTCCCCCACCTCCCCACCATGTGCCGGCCAGATCATCCCATCACGGCCGCCCATCGCAGCGGTCCCCACGGGCCCGGACGCCGTGCAAAAAGTGGCCGCTGATGGCACGGCGGTGGCTATGGAAGCACAGCGGATTCTTATCGCCCGGCGCCGCAGTGCCGCTCGGCTCAGCCCGGTGCCTCCATCCCCACGGCAGCACCCAGCGCGGTGTGGAAGCCCCCCAGAGCAACCGCTCGCAGCCTCACCTCCGCCTCCCGTCCCCGCTGCTGCCTTGGAACGGGGCCGCGGCTGCCGCCCTCCCTTTATCCCGATCTGCCGCCGGGTGCCGGGCCCGGGCGGGGGCGGAGGGAGGGCCGCGGGGACGGATCCCCGTCCCCAACAAAGGGCGCAGTGTGCTGCGTGCCCCCCACGGGACGGGGCACGGCGCTGACGGCCGCGCTGGCCCCGCTCCCTGCCCGCGGCGCCTGGGAAATGTCACCGCAGCCCCGCGGCCCGGCCCCGCGCCCCAGTGCCCTGCCCGGCCGTGGGTGTGGGACCGTTCCGTGGGGTCGCGGCCGGCTCTGTGGGGTGACGGTGCCCGCGGGGAGGGTGTCGTGCCCCGGCTGCCATCCGCCGCCAGGCTGCCATCCCTCGGCGGGGCATTACGGAGCTGGAGCAGAGGGTGCACGCAGAGTGATGGGATGCCTGTGGGTGGGAGCCCCGAGCGGGCAGCGCACCGCTGGGGATCTCACGGCCGCAGCCCGCGGCGCTGCACCGCACCGCACCGCACCGCACCGCACCGCACCGCACGTCCCGCCGCCGCCGCGCGGGGGCAGCCGGGTCCCGTCCGCGGCGCATCGCTCAGCCCTCGGGGCGGCCCCGCGGGGAGCGGCGGGGGGCGGGCGGGGGCTGGACGGGGCCGTCCGCTGTTTGTTCGGCCGTGGGGACAGCCCTGGGGAGACGGGGACGGCCGCGGGGACGGGTCAAGGCCGTAGGTGCAGCCAACGGGAAAGAGGGGAGGAGAGAAAGGGGATATAGATGAAAGGGGAAAAGGGAGGCGGGGGAGGGAAGGGAGCAGGAAGGAGTTGGGGAAGATGGGGAGAACGGGGAGAAGGGGAGGAGGAAGAGAGGAGGAAAGGGAAGGGGAAAAAGAGGGAAAGGGGAGGAAAGGGAAGGGAGGAAGGGGGAAAAAAGAGGAGGGAGAGGGGAAAGGAGAAAAGGGGAGGAGGAGAAGGATGAGGGGAAGGGGTTGGAGAGGAAGGGGGAAAGAGGAGGAGGAGGATAGGAGGAGGAAGGGGTTGAGGAAAAGGGAAGGAGAAGAAGAGAAGGAAGGGTTTGGGAAGGATTGGGAGAGGAGTGGAGGGAAGGGAAGGGGGTAGAGGAGGAGGAGAGGATGAAGGGGAAAAGGGGAGGAGGACGAGTGAGGAGAAAGGGGAAAAGTGGAGGGGAGAAGGGGGATGCAGAGGAAGGGATGGGTAACAGGGCAGGGTGAGGATTATGGGGGGCACTGCTGTCATGCACGGTGTCTTGGGCAGCACCCAAGAAAGGCAGTGCTGGTGCCCAGCTGGGACCCCCCCATGCCCCCACTCCTCCCTGTCTCCAGCTCCCTGGCCATCTGCAGCTCCTTGCTGCCAGTGCTGCTCCCTGGGGCGGCCCAGCTCCATGCTGCTCCGCATGGCTGCATGCTGGGGAGTGTGCTGGGGGGCCAGCACTGTGTGCACCCCACAGCTACCCCACACATCCCTTCCGCCCCATGTAGGCCCCCCTCCTACCCTGCTAAACATTAACCCTGTGCCCAGCGAGGCTTGTCTGAGAGCTGGTGTCCCCAAGGCCTCGCCCCATGCCTGGCCCAGGCACGTTTAGGGACACGTGCAGGGTGGCAGCGGCACCTGTGGCCTCTCAATCTACTCGAGGGAAAGGCAGCAGTGGCAGTGCTTGGGGTTATGGGGACAGGAAGGGCAGCGGGGCCTGGAAACAGGAGACACTGGTGGGAGCAGTTTGGCAGCGAGCAGTTTGGGAACATCATTAGGTTGTTGTTCAGCAATGATGATCAGCAGCTGTGAAGGGCAAACCTGGCAGGGAGCTCAGGAACGGGGGCCTGCGTGTGGGGCCAGGACACAGGGATGTGAGGATGCCCAGCCCCACGGGGCTGTGGGGCAGCAGTGACACTGCTGCCTGGGCTGGGGCTGGAGCTGAGAGGCAATGTTGGGTGCAGGAGGAACGCTGCCAAGCCGAGCATTGCTCGTCCCCTCGGTGGGACGTGGGGCGTCCGAGCAGAGCTGGCACATGGCGGCCAGGACTGGGCTGTGCCCCGTCCCCCATCCCCACATCCCTCATCACCAACGCTGCAGGACACTCTTGGGAGGCTGTGATTGAGTGTGGTGATAAACCCACCCCATCAGATCTGCGGAGCCGTGTTTTGCTCCTGGCTTCTGTAAAGTTAATTGGGTTAGAGTTTCCAGGAAGAAATGAAGGAGAAAAACACTCTCCCGGTGTGTGGGGCCATTGAATGCTCTCTGGCGAGTTATAATTGCAAATCATGTTTTGAAATCGCATTAACCAATTATTCCTTGTTGTTGTTGTGCCCGGCTGCAGGACAGCGTGTGCATGGTGGTGGAGGAGAGCTGTGCCGGTCCCACCAGCAGGGCGGGCGGTGACACCTGGCACTGGGACCGGAGGCACCCGCTGCCTTGTCCCCAGCAAGAGAGGTGTCCGAGGCTTTGTGCTTCAGAGGAGCCACGGGGCTGCAGGTGAAGCTGTTTCCTCAGCTGTGTGCTCCCACCACCACCATCTCAGCTGCAGGAAGGTCGGATGGCAGGAAGCAGAGCATGACCCCATCCAGCCCCCGGCGCCCAGTGCCCGTCCTTCATGGCTGAGGATGCTTGCAGCTGCCCCGGCCCCTGTCCTGGCCGCCCTCATCCAGCACCAGGCAGGGCTGGATCTCAGGGCCAGTGATCCCATGCGTGGGCTTGTGCGCAGTGACACAGAGCACGAGGCTGAGGCCGCCTGGGAGTTGGGCATAGGGCAGCACTGGTGAGGGCAGATAGAAGGGGCAGAGTGCAGGTAATGGGGTGGTTCTGTGCTTCTGAGTCTGTTCGGTGATTCTCAGCCCAGGGGAGGCTCTGCAGAGACCTTACAGCAGCTCTTCCAGTGCCTAAAAGGGCTAAAGGAAAGCCCTTGTCCTCTACGGAAAGGGAATATTTACAAGGGCATAGTTGGATAGAACAAGGAGGAATGGCTTTGTACTGAAAGGTGGAGATCTAGGTGAGATGTTAGAAGTAAATTCTTTCAGAGTGTGGTGAAGCGCTGGCACTGATGCCAAGAGCTGTGGGTGCCATCCCTGGAGGTGCCCCAGGCCATGGAGGGGTTCTGGGCAGCCTGAGCTGGGGGACAGCCAGACCATGGCAGGGATGGGCCTGGGGGCTGTAAGGTTCTTCCCAGCCCAACCATGCTGTGATCCTATGATTCCATGATTCTATGATTACGGTTCTATGTGCTCCAGTCCCAAGGCTCGGCGACTTTTCTCCCTTCTCACTGCTCTGATTTCCTGCAGAGCCCGGCTGGGCATGGCTCGAGTTCATCTGGAAGGAGAGGAGCAGAAGCACGGCATGACGGGGCGTAAGGGAAGGGATGACAGTGCGGGGCTGTGGGGCTGAAGACCACCAGCCATATTTGTAAGTCACGGGGGTCTGAGCCCCGTCCCCATCCCATCCCCACCAGGCTCAGCCCGTGGCTGTGTTTGCGCTCAGGGCGGCAGCTCCTGCTGTGTTTACAGCCGGATGAGGCACGGTGCCACGTGGCTGCTGGGTGCCCGCCCTTGCTGGGGTGGGGAGGGTTAAACGGATGGAGCACAGAAGCTCTGGTTGTCCTGACCCCCCCGCGCCGAACCTGGCCGCTTCGCTCCAGCACGCCAGCCAGCGCTGGTTCAGCACTTACGCATGATGCTGTTATTAGAAATTAGTTAATGGATGTCTCCGACCGAATGAGAGCTGTGGCAACGGGCACATGGGGGGCAGGAACGGCTGCGGGTGCTCATGTGATGTGCAGCACCCACCCCAGTGCCGCCCTCGGGTGCTGGGGAGCGGGACGTGTGCGAGCGTGATGCTCGCTGGGTCCGCTGATCTGCTTTGTAGGAGAGATGTATGGGACCTAAGTGCAGCCCCTTAGGGCCGTGTGGGGCAGGCCTTGGGGGAGGAGAGGTGCCTTGTTGGTTGGTGGTGCTGCAGCCTGAGCAGTGTGTAAGGAAGAATCCCCCAAAGCAGGCAGGCCGCTGGGTGCGATGGCACAGGGACTGCCACCCATGGAGCCCCAACGCTGCAGTGCAGATCTCCCCCTAAGCAAAACCCCATGGCCACCAGCGGGGTGCAGTGCCTGGGACCCACACTAAGGGAAACAGCAGCCCCAGGCTCCTCGGGATGCCCTCAGAGCAGAGATGTCCTCGTTGGCGGCTCTTTTTGAGGGGACAAACCCCAGCATTTCATCGGTAAAAGGTGCTCTCAGCACAAGCAGGGAAGCCTGGAGGGGTTCCGGGGGCACCGCACTGTCCCTCCCCCTCCTTTTCCCCCCGTTCTGGAGGCATCCGCATTTATGCCCCCCGCCCCTCTCCGGTGCCCGCCCGTTCCCAGCCCTCGGGGTGGGGTAGCCGCGGTGGCCGTGCCCGGTGGCAGCGGGGCCGTGTGCTGCGTGCGCCTCCCCCTCGCCACCGGCCTCCCCGTAGGTCCGCGTTGACGCTGCGCGGAGATTGGGAGCCGTGGCACGAGGGGCGGGCCTGGGCTCCCGTTTAATCCCCGCTCTGTCGGGATTAGGGCCGGAGGAGACTCGGTAATCTGCCGGAGGCTCGGCACGCAGCTGGGGCTGGCAGCGAGGCAGCGCCGAGGGGACGGGCAGGTAGGTCCGGCGGGACTCACATCCCCGCGCTGTCCCCGCTTTCCCCCTGTCCCGTGCTGGGAGCGAAGGCTGCAATAGGTCCCCCCTTCTCCGTGCCCCCCCGGCTTCCCCTCGCCGTGCCACCCCCGCGCCGCTCACCTCCTCCTCCCCTAACTCCAAAAGTTCCTCCGGAGCCCCGAGCCGGGAATGCTGCAGAAGGAAGGAGCCGCTGGCCGCCTCCCCCCGGCGCGCTGCCCCACGGCACGCTGCCCCACAGCGCAGTCGCTCGCAGGTGGCACAGCCGGAGCAGCGCAGGGGCTGTTTGCTTTGCTTTGCCTTCCTCTTCCCTCTCCAGCTGCTGAAACCCTCCCACAACGTATAAAAAAATCCTGCGAATGCTCGTAAAGAGGCAGAGCTGCAGCCCTTGGGGGAGCCCCGCCGCCCCTCGCATTTCTCAGCCCTCTTTGCTCTGCTGCAACCCCTCGCACTCCCCTCCCCATTTTTTTCCTTTCTTTTTTTTTCTTTTCTTTTATTTTCCACTTTAATTTTTAATCAGCCGTGCCAGCGATGTGTGTGTGTGTGTGTGTAAGTGCTGGAAAGTGCGGCGGCCGCATCGGGTGTCAGGGGCTCCCACGCGGTGGGGCCGTGTGTGCCGTGCGGGTATTTTTAGGGCAGAGCACAGCGCGGCCGTGACGTCTGCAGCGCTCCGTGTGTCTGCGGGATGGCAGGAGAGCTCCTGGGGAAAGAGAGGCACCGCCGTCGGGCTCCCATCTGCGGGCACACGGGGCGGCCCCGGGGCTGCGGGACTGCCGTGCCCACGCGGAGGAGGAGACGGGAATTTTCCATAGGCAACCGGATGGTGCCCGAGCTCGGCGGTCGCATCTGACGGCGCACGGGCTGTCGATGCAGAGACGGTGCCCAGCTGCCCGCCGCGCCCCCCCAGCGGCGGATGGGGAGCGGTGTGGATGCTCGGGGGTGGCATCGGGGTGCTGCCGCCGCGGGGAGCCCGGCTCAGGTGCAAAGGTCCCGCAGCGCCCGGCTGCGCTGCAGCTGCATTCGCACTGGGGCCGCGGCCACGGCAAACAAACGGGCCCCGGCCGAGGCTGTTTTCCTTGGCGCAGGGGGACCGGGGGGAGGACTGGGATCCCACGGGCTCCTCGGACTGAGAAAACAGAGGCCCCTGCCCTCTGTTTTCTCGCCACGGGGTCCCGGCCACCCCCGCATCCGCAGCACCGCTGGGTTGCTGACGCAGGGCTGGGGACAGCTGTGACCCTGGTGGATGGTGGTGCGTGTTTTTGGGTGCTGGACGCTTGGTGGTACCCCATGAAGGTGTGCGTTAGGACACTGAGAGGTGTCATCCTTCCTAGGTGTGATGGAAAAGCTCAAATTGTGGTTTCGGGCAGTCTGCGTGTTTAATCTCTGCCACGTGCTTGGCACCTTTGTTCTGTGCCTCAGTTTCCCCATAGCCCTTCAGGGGAGGACATGCCAACTGTGCCACCCTCTGCTCGTGGTGCCACCACTGTCCCCATCACATCTCCAACCCCGGCATGTCCACCACTGCAAAAGTGCTGTGCTCATCCCAGTAACGAGGCGAGCACCGCTGCTTTGGAGGGAGTATGTGTGGCAAAGGGGCTTGGCTGGCTCAGAGGGGACCATGGCTGCCAGCGTGATGGGGCTGCCCATGGCCATGGTGTTGGGACATTCAGAGAACATTCTGTCCTGGGGATCCTCTCCCTGTCCTGCATGGCCATGGGGCCACAGTGATGACAGTGGGGTCACGGCCAGGCCTGGGGCTGTGGAAGGTGTACCTTGGCTGACGTGCTGCTGGCCACTAGCATGGTGTGCTGTCCCCCCCGCCCTTCGGCTGAGTGCCTGAGCTGGATTCCATGGTGCTGCTGGATGTCCCCTCTGTCCCCATCGCATCCCAAACCCCAGCATGTCCACCACTAGACTGTGTGGGGGGGGAGCTACCTCATGATGGTCTCCTATTTCCCGAGGGTCTCCATATGGTGCCCATAGAGGAGCATTCTCCTCACCCCAGGAGAATGAGGGGTGGCTGTGCTCGCTGCGCCCATCCTGATGCAGCCCACAGGGCTGGGTGAGGCCGTGCTGTGTTGGGAGGTGGGAGCGCGGCACGTAGCTAAGAGCAGGGCAGGCTGCTAAATTTAGGAAGCCAGGTCAGGAGAAAAACACAGGTCTGTGTTGTGCTGGGCTGGGGGAGGGTGGCCGGCGGTGGCGTGAGGCTGGCACAGGGACCCCAGGCCATGCCAGCAGCCATGCCATCATTGTGCTGCTGTGCCTCTGAGGTGCTGCTGCCGTCACACTGAGCTGGGAACATGAGAGCACCGTGCTGACACCCGAGCAGCACAGGAACCCATGGGCACGGGGGGGGTGTGCAGCCTTCATCCCAGTGCTGGGCTGCCAGCACTGTGGGGCAGCAGCTGCTGCTGCTTGGCGCTAAATCCGGATTACACCACTGGAGTGCTGCATCCCCCACCCTGGTGCAGTGGATTAGCGGGTTGGGGTCTGGGCACTGCAGAGCTTTGGGGCTCAGGGTGTCCCCGAGCTTTGGCCCCGGCGCATGAAGTGGCACTGAGACAGGGGCGGACGTGGTGTCATTGAACTCGGTGTGGTGACAAGTGATGGCTGAGCCCACGGGACCTGATGGCACAGTGAAAGGCATCCCTGTGGGCACTGCTTCCTTGCAGCCCCCTGTCCCTGGGTGGTGTTGGTGCCCCGCTATGGGCAGCTCTGCGAGGCCCCAGGCTGAGGGCCGCTGCCACACCATCTATTTGCTGTTCTACAGAACCTTATCACAAAGCAAACAGTGTCTGCGGGGGGCACGACCCATGCGTCACCGGTCCCTCGCCCCTTCCCCAGTGCCACCAGCAGAGACCAAAGGCCGGCAGGCGCAGAGGTGGCAGTGAGTGCTGCAGGGCTGTGCCAGCGCTGCCGGCGGGAGGAAGCCGGGGGCGACGCTCACAGCATGACAAATGGGGCCGGGTGTGCTGGGGGAGGCTGGCGGCCCCCGGACGTAGCCATAACCAGGAGGAGGAGGAGGGGGCTGCAGCGGGGGGCACGGGCACCTCACAGCTTGGCACTGGCACTGTAGATGGATATGGGGGGCCGGGCGAGGGATGTGCCGGCAGCGGTGGGAAGGCGCGGAGCTAACGGCAGCGCTGGGACGTGCTGGCAGCCCCGTCCGTGCCTGGATGCAGCCCAAGCTGAGGCCCAGTGGAGGGGATAAATCATCACCCAGCAGCCGCCTGCGGTTCCATCTCTTCCACCACGCAGCTCAGCCTTGCTGTCCTGGGGCCCTGCTGTGCCTCAGTTTCCCCACCTGGACAAGTGCCATGCAGAGGGGTGGCTCGGTGCCGCATCCCACCTGTGGCTCAGCCCCGTCACCCCCTGGTGCTACTGGATGCTGCTGGGCTGTGTGTGGCCTGGAGTGACCCTTGGTCCCCAGGTGATTGGGACAGAGCGGTGATGTGACTCACAGGGTTAGGGGTGCTGCAGCCCTTCCCAGGTGTGCCTGGGGGCTGCTGTCCCCTGTGCCCCCCAACCTGGGGTCTCAGTACTGAGCAGAACCACACACAGAGCCAGGCGGTACCCAGGACTGCTGCTCAACCCCAAGTGCTGGGCCAAGAGCTAAAGGATGGGTGCAGCCCCCAATCCTCATGGGGACCTACAGCAGTGGGGTGATGGGGAGGCTGCATCCTCCTGGGGCTGGGGATCATCCTGCATCCCACCCTGAAGGCAGGTGACTGTCTGTCTATCCCCATGATGGGGATCTGGCATGTGAACCCGTGGGTGGGGAGGACTCCCATCACAGGGTGGCAGGGACGCAGAAGGTGGCAGGGGACAGCGGGGGGCAGTGGGGCCGTGGCCCGACTGCCAGCCTGCCCCAGAAAGCAGCCCTGTGCTGTTTCCCAGCGGGGCGGGGAGGGCTGGGCGCTCACAGAGGCGGCTTTGTGCCGCTTGCCAAGGCGTCCCCGCTCGGCAGCCCGGCCGCCATCCCCTGCCAAGGACTCGTCTCACAGCCTTGCACTTTCCTGCTCCATCGGTGCCAGCCCTGACGTGCCCCTGAGCCCCTGCCGCAGCGCCCGGCAGCACCAGGGCTTCACACGGGGGTCCCTGGGCTCTCTGTCCCATCCCACACACCGGTGCTGGGAGGCAAGGTGCTGCAGGAGGCTGAAAGCTCACAGGGGACGCACGGGGGTCCCATCCCCGCTGTTCCCAGTGCTGCCCTGCTGACGAGGACCCCTCTGCCAGGCCCTGCAGCTCCCACCCGGAGCCGGACCCCACGCCTCGCCACGCCACGAGGAGCCCTGAGCCTGCCATGGAGGGCCCGGAGCTGCCCGTCCAGGCTGAGATGGTGGAGCTGGTGCCCAACGGGAAGCACGCGGCTGCACTTGGCACCACCACCATCCCCTCGCTGCCTGGTGACAGGTAAAGGCTTGGGGACAAGCGCCCTCTTCAGCTGGGGCTGGGCATCTGGCTGGTGTGCTAGTCCCCTGCTTGGGACTGGGGGCTCTGGGGTCAGCGGGCTTGGGACGCTTGGGGTGCTCACGGTTCTCGGGATGCTTGGGACACATGGGACACTTGGGGTGCTTGGGTCACTTGGGATGCTCGGGGCACTTGGAGAACCTGGGGCACGGGTTCTTGTAGTGCGTCAGATGCTTGGGATACTCAGGGTGCTTGGGGGCACTCAGCGTGCTTGGGGGCACTTGGGACACTCAGGATGCTTGGGGGCACTCAGGGTGCTTGAGTAGCTCAGAACACTCAGGGTTCTTGGAGCACTTGCGATGCTCAGGGGACTTGAGGTTCTTTAGGCACTTGGGACACTTGGGCTCCTTGGAGCACTCAGGCTGCTTGGGGCACTTGGAGCACTTGGGGGTACTTGGGGTTCTCATGACACTCAGGGTTCTTGGGACACTTGGGGTGATTGCAGTGCTTGGGGAGATACAAGGCACTTTGAAGGCTTGGAAGTCCTGGGGTGCTCACAGCACCTGGAGAGACTTGGGAATCTCTGGGATCTTGGGATGCTGGGCTTGCTTGTGGCACTTAGAATACTCAGGGTGCTCAGGGGCTTGGGGCACACGTGGGGTTCTCAGGGTGCTGATGGGGCTTGGGGCATTGAGAAAATTGGAGAACTGCTCTTGGGGCTGAGGGTGCTTGGGGTGCCCTGGGGAGCTGGGTGCTGTGGGGTGCTGCTGGGAGGGCTGCATCCAGCCCAGCTCCACTCAGTCCAGCTGCCTTGCTCCTCCCTGTGCACCCAGGTTTGATGAGAACCAGTGTGGTGCAGAGATGGAAGAGTTCCTGCCCCATGGCACTGAGAAGAAGCAGACGCACTTCACTGATGTGAGTGGCAGTGCAGGACCCCCTGGCTGCCCCCTGGCAGCATCTCCTCCTTTTGTCACCTTCCCCTCTTTGTCACACAGTTCGAAGGCAAGACGTCGTTCGGGATGTCTGTCTTCAACCTGAGCAATGCCATCATGGGCAGTGGCATCCTGGGGCTGGCCTACGCCATGGCCAACACTGGCATCATCCTCTTCCTGTGAGTGCTGCCAAGACATGGGGCTCATGGTGACATGGGGACTGACGTCCCCTGGGTGCCGAGGTGCCCGAGGAGCGGCTGGTGACAGCGCTGTCCCCTCGCAGCTTCCTGCTGACGGCCGTGGCTCTGCTATCCAGCTACTCCATCCACCTGCTGTTGAAATCCTCAGGCATCGTGGGTGAGTGCAATGCCCCCCACTGCCCTGACATCCCCGTCTCACCTCCCAGCCCTCACCCCTGTGTCCCCATCCCGCAGGCATCCGTGCCTATGAGCAGTTAGGTTTCCGAGCCTTCGGCACACCAGGCAAGCTGGCTGCGGCCATCGCCATCACTCTGCAGAACATCGGAGGTGAGAACAAGGTGTGGGATGTGGAGGAGATATAGGGACGTGTGGCAGCCCCCCACCACGCTGCCCTCCTCTGCCCGCAGCCATGTCCAGCTACCTGTACATCGTCAAGTCTGAGGTGCCGCTGGTCATCCAGACCTTCCTCAACCTGGAGGAGAAGACCACGTGAGTGTCACCCACCCCGTCCTCCTCCCATCACATCCCTGCCCCACACGCCCTGGATTCCGCTCCAGCTGTGCAGCCTCTGGCAGGGATTAATGGCATTAAAGCCACTGCTATTTTTGATCACTGTCAGTGCTGAATAAGCCCCCAGGCGGGATTAGTCCGGGATGAACTTCCAATCCCTGCCCCTCACTTCCTGCTGGGATCAGCCCACCTGTTCCTCCTCCTGCAGGGCACATTGCCCCAGAGGTGCTGGCATGGGGATCCCAGGCATGCTGGCACCAGAGGACCCTGGGGGTGTGAACACAGAGATCTCTGCGGCTTCAGGAGATGCCCCTTCCCTGGAACATCTGCTCAGAGGTGCAGAGATGCTGGCTTTGGGGTCCCATAGCAGAGAGGTCCAGTACCAGGTTATACCATCTCAATCGCCTGGAGATGCCATCTCAATGTCCCCAGGGATGCTGGTGCAGGGATGCTCCATGGCCTAAAGGGATGCCTACGTCCCTGGGCACACTGACTCAGGGGACCAGGAGTGCCAGGCCAAGGATTTCAGGGGTGCCAGCCCTGCAGAGGGCACAGGGGTCCTCCGAAGCTCCCACTCTACATCGGGTATGAGCATGCCCTTGTCTCTGCTTCCAGGGATTGGTACCTGAATGGGAACTACCTGGTAATCCTGGTCTCTGTCACCATCATCCTGCCTCTGGCCCTGATGAAGCAGCTGGGTAAGTGGGGGCGTGGGTGGACATGGGACTGCAGGGGGCTGTGCCCATTGCTCTCCTCTCCCCCCAGGCTACCTGGGCTACGCCAGTGGCTTCTCACTCAGCTGCATGGTCTTCTTCCTCATCTCGGTGAGCACAGGGCAGGGATGTCGCTGTGTGAGGGGGCACCCAGAGCCCCCCACTGACAGAGCGTCCCCCCCCAGGTCATCTACAAGAAATTCCAAATCCCCTGCCCGCTGCCTGAGCAAGGGGGGAACATCAGCAGTGGCACTAATGTCACTCTGGGCGGCGAGCACTGGGATGGCCCCGCAGCCCCACTGCCCGCTGAGGTGGGGGCCTGCACCCCCAGCTTCTTCACCCTCAACTCCCAGGTAGGTTTTGTTCCACGGTGAGGGCTCCCAGGAGGCACGGGCAATGGGTTCCCAGCATTCATTTGCACGTTCTGCAGACAGCGTACACCATCCCCATCATGGCCTTCGCCTTCGTGTGTCACCCTGAGGTGCTGCCCATCTACACGGAGCTGAAGGAGTGAGTGGTGGTGAGGCAGGGGGGCGGCGAGTGGGAGGGCCGTGCTGACACCCATTTCCTGCAGCCCCTCCAAGAAGAAGATGCAGTGCATCTCCAACATCTCCATCACCGTCATGTACCTCATGTACTTCCTGGCCGCCCTCTTTGGCTACCTCACGTTCTACGGTGAGCTGTGGGGACAGGGGCGTGGGGACGCGGTGGGGACAACCATGGGGAGGCAGTGGCACAGGTGCTGACCCACATCCTTGGTGCTGCAGGGCGCGTGGAGTCAGAGCTGCTGCACACCTACAGCCGGGTGGACCCCTTTGACGTGCTGATCCTCTGCGTGCGGGTAGCTGTGCTGACAGCTGTGACACTCACGGTCCCCATCGTCCTCTTCCCGGTGAGTGTCCCCTTGGGGGCACACATGGGTCACCCTGTTGCCAGCTCTGCTCATCTCCAAGCAGTGAAAGGAGAAACTGAGGCAGCAGTGGGACGGTGCCCTGGGGACAGGATGGGGATGGGAAGGTCTAAGAGGCACCGATAGCCCTGCAGGGATGGGAGGCTCTGAGGACAGTGTGTGACATGTCCCCGTCCCCAGGTGCGCCGTGCTATCCAGCAGATGCTGTTCCAAGGCAAGAACTTCAGCTGGATCCGCCACGTCGCCATCGCTGTGATCCTGCTGACCTTCATCAACCTTCTGGTCATTTTTGCCCCCTCCATCCTCGGCATCTTCGGGTTGATTGGTGAGTGGCAGTGCTGCCCCGTCCCTGTCACCCAGCTGTCTCCCAGGGCTCATTCTACCCACTCATCCCTTCCTGCTTTAGGTGCCACCTCTGCCCCCTGCCTCATCTTCATCTTCCCGGCCATCTTCTACATCCGCATCAGTCCCAAGGACAAGGAGCCCCTGCGCTCCACCCCCAAAATCCTGGTAAGCCCTAGGCCTCCACCCCAGGCTGCGGGGACTGCACTGCTGTTCCTGAGGGGTGAAATGGGGGGTGTGGGGATAAAGGCACAGGGGCAAGGGAGGGATGGGGTCTCCTGGGTTCTCAGTGGGGGCACTCCGGCCCCTCCTGCTCCCCATGGGGCAGTGGGGCAGTGGGCAGCCCCCCACCCTGTGCTCTGTCTCCCTCAGGCTGCCTGCTTCGCCCTCCTTGGGGTGCTCTTCATGATCATGAGCCTCAGCTTCATCATCACCGATTGGGCCACAGGAGGGGGCCGGAGTGGCGGCAGCCACTAGCCACCCTGGTTGCCCACCCTGACTCCCCCCCCCTCCCCACCAGGACCCCACGGGGCTCCCACCTTCGCCGCCTGCCCTTTTGCCTGAGGGGACACATGGGGGACCCCAGCCCGTGCCCACCCCTCCTGGCTCCGCGCTTCAGTTTCCCCATCTGTGCAATGGGAGACCAGCGCTTCCCTACCTCACCGGGGGCCAAAGGGGACGTGGCCAACGTGGCCCACAGGCACCCACTTGTCCTCAGCCGGCCCCAAGTCCTGACGGCAGCGTCTGCGGGGCTGGTGGCCAGCACCTCAGCAGTGCCCGTGCCACCCCCATGTGCTCCGCTGTCTCCACCCCCTGACTGCCAGCTCCTCGCTGCCCCCTCCCGCTGGCACATGGTGCCCGGGGGAAGGCTGGTCCCGGTGCCAGCGGGTGGGAACCTGGCGATCCAGGGGCCAGCTCGGGGAAGGTGAGACGTGCCAGGGCTGGGTGCCGCCGGCACTGGGGTGGGTGGGTGCACCACAGAGGTGCTGGTGTGGGGCACGGAGGTGCCTGGGGCGGCACCGCTTGGGCTGTGAGATGGAGGGGGTGTGGGATGCGCGCTCCCGTACACCAGGGTGATGGGCACAACCCGGCCCCGCTGTCCTGCCACCACCCACCTGTCTGTCCGTCCATGCCAGGGGCAGCTCCCAGCCATGCCAAGAGCCTGGCCACGGGGACGCGAGCAGGCGGTGAGGGGGGCCGGGAGCTCGCCAAGTAAATAAGAGACGTATTTTTATATGGGGGTGGTGGAGGCTGGGACGCTTTTTATAAATACTGTATATAAGAGTAGTTCTTTTTTAATGTGTTGGGGGGCTACCGGGAGGTCTGCATCGTGTGCGGGATCGGGGAGGCTCTCGCCGTGTCACCCTGACGTCCCCGCACCGAGCTGTCCCACGGCCCCCCCACCGCCGCGCCGTTAAGTTATATGTGGGGATGAGCGCCGTGCAGGAGGAGCGCGACCGAGCAGATCCGTCAGAGTAACAATAAAGGATAAAAATGTGAGACGTGCCCGGTGTGGGGCGGGGCTGGGGGGGACCGCGGGGACAACGCGGACGCGGGGATGGCGCCGGGCTCTGCGGGCACACGGCGGCGCTGCGTCCCCGCCGACGGCCGCCGGGTGCCGGCAGCGGAGTGGGGAGGGAGAGCGGAACGGGCCGCTTTCGGGTGCCCCCGGGGCACCGATCCGATGCGCTGCTCCCACTCCCCAGTTAGGACCGGTGCCCCGAGCCCCTTCGCACGAGTATCGCGTGTCTCCTTCCCGAGGCAGACCCGTGTCCACACCCCGCGAGCGTTCAGTGTTCCGTCCCGCGGGGGTCCGAGAGCTGCAGCCGTGTAGCAGGGTGGCCTGGGGACGATGCTGGGGCTGAGAGTGGGGACAAACCGCCAGCAAGGAGGGTAACAAAGTGGGTTTCAGATTCATGGCTCTAGGAAATGGGGTGCAATGGGGAACTCAGCCTGGCGCCAGTGCTCCAAGCAGAGTGGGGACACTGGTGGTGGCTCGATGGGATGTGACAAGAAGAGCTAAGGTAGGGCAGGAACAGGAAAGCTTGATCACACCGTGTCTCATTGCACAACCAGCACGGACACCCCGTGCCCTGGGCTCATCTGTTCTGGGGCACGTGGCACTATGCATGTTTGTCCTGAAGAAACCACTTACTGCACATCTGCCCTGTTCACACCATGACCCGTCGAACATCTGCCCTGCTCACACCATGGCCTGTCACACAGCTGTCCTGTGGAAAGAACGTGGCCCTGTGCACATCTGTGCCGGAATAAACCACGACCTCCTGTCCTAAGGCACATCATAGCCCGTGCACGTCTGTCGTGGGTCCTTCACATCTCCATGCACGCCTGTGCTGGGCGTAGTGGGGCCCCAGCTACACCTGCGTCGAGGAACAACCCAGTCGGTGCACGAGCGTCCCTGCGCACACCGTGTCCCCGTGCACATCTGTCCCGGGGAACACCAATGGCGCACCGCACATCTGCCTGCGTCACACCACGGTCCTCAGCGCATCCACGTCACTCCCCGGCCCGTCCCACTTCCCCCCTTCCCCCCTTCCCCGCCCCACTCCATCCCCTTCCCTTTCCTCTCGCCACGCCCTCTGCCCCCAAAGCCCCACCCCCAAAATAAGCTCCGCCCCTTCGTCGAAGCCCCGCCCCGCGCCGAGGCCCCGCCCCGCCCCGCCCGCGCCGCGCAGGGCAGGGCAGTGCCGGCAGAGCGCGGAGCGAGGCGCCGCCGCCATGGGCTGCACGGTCAGCGCCGAGGATAAGGCGGCCGCCGAGCGCTCCCGCATGATCGACCGCAACCTGCGGGAGGATGGCGAGAAGGCGGCGCGGGAGGTGAAGCTGCTGCTGTTGGGTGAGCGCGACCGCCGTCTCCCGGGCGTCCGTCCCCCGCCGCGATACCCCCCCGATCCATCCCTCACCCCCACCGTGCGCATCGACGCCCCTCGGGCATTCCCGGCGCGGCCCCCGCCCCCGTGATTCCTCGCCCTCATTTGAGGCCGCCCTGAACTTCCAGCTCCTCACCCCAATCCCCCCACATCCCTGGGGGTCCCCTGCTCAAGTCCCCACCCACCCACCCGCCCGTGCCCCCCCGGGGTGCTTAGGAAGCAGCCACGCCCCCGGGTCCCCACAGCAAAGGCCCCGGGTGGGATGCAAAACCCCCGGGCATTCCTCCATCCCTCTCCTCCTTGTTTCGGGTGCTGTTTGGAGCCGCCCCCCCCCCCCCCCCCCCCTCCTTTCTCCCCCCGCCGCCTCGGCCCGGAACACGGCGTTTATTTTCTCCCATCCCGCTGTTATCTCCGGGAATGGGGGTCCTCGCGCCGCCCCCCACCTCCCCACTGCAACCGCGGGGCGCTGGATGCGGCCGGGAGGAGCATCCCCCCCCCCCCCTCGCTGCCGTCGGGGGGAAACGCCGGTACAAAATGTCTTTTCTCGTCGTCTCCTTCGAGAGAGGAAGCCGAGAGCAGCAGGAAGTCGTGGTGCAATCAGGCATCGGCCGATCCGCTCCAACACCGCCCGCCTCGATGAGCGCGGAATGAGCGGAGAAGGCGGAGCGCGGCGGTGCTTCCCCTCGGCGGGGTGCGGCGGTGGGGCCGGGCCGTGGGGGTCGGGCCGGCAGTGCGAGACGAACGGGAGCACCGGCAGCCCGGGAGGGGGAGCGGCGGCGGAGCTAAACCTCGCGGCGCTGCGGGGCGGGCACGTGGAGCCGAGACCCCGCTTCTGGGGCTGCCAGGGGCTCGGCCCCGCGCTGAGGGATGCGCCCGGTGTTTGGCTGTAGTGACGCCGGAGGGTTCCGCGGCTCGGGATGGGGAACGGTGATGCGGGGCTGATCCGTGCCGTGCAGCGGGCCGGGAGCGGAGTGGTTGTGCTCCTTGATGCAGGGTGAGGCTCCGGTCACTGATCTCGGTGGGTTTCTAAAGCCAAAAATAGAGCGAAACAGCTCCATTTTTTAGTATTTTTGATTCCTTCCCCCACCTTAGCAGCTGTTCAAGTGTAAACAGTGCTGAAGGCCCTGAGCTCTCGGTGCCGTTTTCTGAACCAAAATGTGTCCGGAAAGCACTTGAGTGCTCACAGGGAGCAGCTGGGATGGCTCCCGGTGGGTCCCCATAAGGTGCTTGGAGTCCCTCAGCCCCCTCCTGGCAGCCCCCATAGCTGCATCCGCATCCCCAGAGCACAACACAGCCCCCAGCTGCTGCCCAGCGCCAGGCAGAAGTGAAACCACAGTCCTGCAGAATCCTCACTGCTGCCAAAAGTGATGTTGGTATTTGGGGGACGAGGGCTGCACGCCCGTCCTGCTGCTGGGCACCCTCCTCTCTTTCTCACTTTCTGCCTGTTGCGTCAGTTTGGCGGAGCAGACCCAGGGGCTGTTGGTGGGCACAGCACCTGCAGGCAGCATTGGAGAGGGGGAAGACCCCCCCCCCCCAGAGCTGGATGCAGGTGGGGTGCACTCCTCAGTGCTCCACAGCTGCCACATGGGCTTCATGGACACAGTGCTAGCAGCCCTTAACCACACTCTGCCTTCTTGGCATGACAGATTCCTTGGCTTCAGCATTAGAGATCTCTACCTCTGCCTTAGGAAGCATTTGGGAAGCCCCAGATGCAGATGTTGCCCTCAAACAAAGCTGGTTGCTGGGCACATCGCTGGGTTTGCAGCCATGAGGGGCACTTTGGGGCACACTCTGCCAGGGCTCTCGGTGCTGAGGGTGCAGTTTCAGCCCTGGTGTTCAGATGCTTCTGTCTCAGGATGGGGACACCAGGCTCTGTGGCTCTGTCTGTGCACGCAGCAGCAGAGGAAGGGAGGCACCGGCTTTCAGCTCTCCAGCACTGTGTTGCCTCACGCGCCCACAGGTTTTCCTTCCTCCCTGTTCCCCACCCCATGCTCTGCAGCAGCCCTTTGGTGAGACCAGGCTTGTAGGGAGGTGCAGGGCTTTAGCCGGGGTGATGGTTTTAAGGGCAACGTGATGGGGCCTGTGAGCCGCACTGGGAGAGATGTGGTGTCCTCAGGATTTCAGGGCCAGAAAGCAAGCAGAATGCTCCCTTCTTTCCTGGAAAAAGGCACAGGAATAGCTTTGTCCAGCTCGGATCGCAGCGGGGGTGTGGAGAGGGCCGTGCCCAGCCCAAAGTGCGCCCAGCCCAAACCCTCCAACTGTCAGCCCCACACATCCTCCCCACAACGGGTTGTTTTGGTGAGTCTCAATGCTTTTGCCCAGGAAGCCCGGGCTGTGCTGTGCTCCCTTGGTGGGCAGTGGGTGATGCATGGATGCGGCTCTGCGCCCTCACCGAGCTGCACACCCCCAGTCACCTCCCCCAGGTCCAGGCAGTGGCACTGTGCTCACAGCACGATGTGTCAGGGGGGCTGTTCCTATGTCCCCACATGGGGTCTGCACCCACCCTGCAGCCTGGGCAGCCCCGGGTGCTGCTGGAGGGCAGCCAGCTCTGTGTCGAGGCAGACGGCCGCTTGGAAAAACACGTGGCGTTGCTGTGGGTTTTTTTTTTTTTCTTACATGCAATTATTTTTAAAGCAATTTTCCAGCTATTTTAGATAGGAAGGAAAATGTGGAGGGGAATCTTTTTTTTTTTTCTTCTCCCTCCCCTCCCCCCGCTTTTATTCTGGAGTCTTTTTCACCCAGCTATTGGTGCAGTGCTTTGGAAACTCCATTTGGTGGCTGGGACATGGCTGGTGCCTTGGGTCTGTCCCAGCCAACCCCATCCCTCCTTGCCACCTCTCAGCATGGGGGCACGTCCCCAGCCCCTCTGTCCCCCTGTGGATGATGGTGATTGTTTCCTGTTTCTGTAGTATGGTCTGGGAAGAAGCGTGGTTGCATCCCTGGGGCCCCGGGCTCCGTGCCTCATTGAGACCTGGCCCTTTGGGACAGATAGGAGTGATGCTTTGGGGTTCAGGGCCACAGCCCCAGCCCTAGAGCACTGTGTCCTGCCCAGCAGTGGGAAGCTGTCCTGCTCCGGAAGCTCATGCTGCCTGGCACTCAGCCTATGGATTGTGTCGGGGCTGAATGGCCGGTAGCCGGTGTGTTCCGGGGATTGGGAGCTTCCCCCCAGCCCAGTAATGGTTGTCCCCTGGCTTCCCTGAACACCACGTTCTCTCCCCCATTATTCGCATCCCCATGCCACCCATGACCATTCTGGTGGCCTTGCCATGAGGCAGAGGAGCAGATTTGGAAGGGAGATGGCATGGCAGGCTGGTGGCTGCGCTCCCAGCTGCTGCATGTGCCTGTAAGGCTGCGCCCGTGCCACATCGCTGCCTGGCTGTGCTGGGCTGGGATCTGCTGCTCCGGGTGCTGCTGGGTGGCACCGCTCCGGCTGGGGTTGTTAGAGCTAGTGAGGTACTGGAGCGCTCCTGCTAAACAGGGATTATGAAAGGAAAAAATGCCTTCCCTGCAGCTACTGTGACTCAACGCAGGGTTTAGAGGCCGCGGCTCCGCACGTGCGCGCCCACGCTCCTCCCAGCAGGCTCCCGCAGCGGGCTGGGGGTCACGCCTGCACCCCATTAACAGGGCTAGAAGAGTGGTGGGGAGCCACGGGGATGGCTCTGTGGGCTGGGATGATGTGCTGGGCAGGGATGTGCTTTGGAGATGCTCGGGGTCAGTGTGGACCGTGCCTGGTGCCTGCTGTCACAGCTTCCAAGGTGGAGGTGGCACGGGGCTGGCACTGCAGTGGTTCTCACTGCCCTTCGTGCAGTTGTGGTTCTATGGGGCCAAGCGCTGCCCCTGCTGCGAGCAGCAATTTTCCGCATGGCGTGGCTGGCTGCAGGGCTCCTTTTCCAAAGGAGGCAGGGGAAGCTCTGGGTGGAAAGAAAGCGAGAAACCCGATCCACCTCACCGAGCTGAGCGCAGTTTTATTTCCGTCGGGTCAAGCCTGCGAGGTTCCAGCCAAATCATATATTTTGGGCCAAATGAGAAACACGTGTCATCCGCCGAGTCCCATAACCAGAGAAAGATGCTGCGGGTGCATGCTGGGTCCTGCCTGGGGCATGCAGCTCCTCACAGCGCAGGCTGGGGACAGGGGGACACTCTGCCTGCAGGATAAGGGGCTGTGACCCTTGCTGCTTCCATGGGGTACCTGGCATCACCACACAGATGGTGATGTCCCTGCTGCTGTGCCTTGGCCGCAAGCTCAGGCTGTGCTCCTGCAGGTTAATTTTAGCATAATCTCCATTATTTTTTTTGAGCTCCTCTTCCCCCTCTGTGGCTGGAGTGCAGCACCCCTGCCATGAGCTGCCTGGGGGCCCCTATAAGGGTGGCTCTGCTTTAGGGATATGGCGGTGCACACACCTTGGGCACATGAGGACTGTCTGACACCTCTGTGGTGCTGTGTGGGTTGAGGGGATGGGGCTGCCGTGGAGTGTGGCCAAAGAGAGAGACCACAGGGATGGATGGAAGAGAATGCACAAAGTGCCGTGCTTTGGGATGTGGTATCCCTAAACAGCACTGCTTGGAGCTCCTGTGTTGAGGGTTTGCTCCAGGCTGTTGTCCCTGCGCAGAGGAGGGACAAGGGATGGGCCGTGTCCCTCTGAGCTTCCCCTTTCTGCTTCCCCTTTCTGCAGCCGGGTGACCTCACTCCTTCCTCCCTCCCAGCATGGGGAGGGAGGGAGGGAGGGAGCGACAGATGCACACAGCCTGCCAGGGTGGTGCATCCCCAACGCCTGGGGTGACAGCAGCACTGCCACGGGGCTGACACGTTGCTGAAGCTGTCTGGGTTTTTCCCAGCCATGAAGAAACCCCTGGGTGCTGTGGCACTGCCCTGCTCTGGGCTCTGTCCCCACCTGCTGCTTTAGAAGCCCATTGGGTTTTCTCCTTTTTGGCCCACCCCGTGGTGGCAACCCTAGGCTGTAGCTGATGCCTTACTTCTTCCACAGGTGCTGGGGAGTCCGGGAAGAGCACCATTGTCAAACAGATGAAGTGAGTATCACAGGGACCTGCCCTGTCCCTGCAGCGGTGCTGGGGACATCTGGGCACAATGGCATTGGGGTTGGGCTCCTGGGATGCGCAGGATGGTGCTGTGATGGTTAAAAGTGCCTTGAGAAGGGCTGGGGTGCTGCCGATGGGATTTCTGTTATCCCATGTGTCCCTGTGTTCCTGCTGCCCAGCTCCCACAGGCTGGGTGCTCTCCAGGGCATGAATATTTCATCAGCTGTCAGTGGAAGGGGAGGTGAGCTCGGATGCCTGTGGTTACACTGGCAACAGAGAGACATAGTGAAAGCAAACACCTGGCAGGGAGGTGGCAGCAAGGCTGGTGGCACTGTGAGCAGGGCATGCTGACCTTGTCCCCTGTGCCCAGGATCATCCACGAAGATGGCTACTCAGAGGAGGAGTGCCGGCAATACAAAGCCGTGGTCTACAGCAACACCATCCAGTCCATCATGGCCATCATCAAGGCTATGGGGAACCTGCAGATCGACTTTGGGGACTCCTCCAGAGCGGTGCGTGTCTCTGTGTGCCTGCTGTGTTCATATTCCTTCTGGGAGCAGAGCCTTCCAAAGCAGGACCAGGCCTTAGTTGGCCTTGCCCAATCCCTTCTGCTGTCCCACACTCTGGGACCTCATAAGGCAGGAAAAACCCGAAGGATGACTGGTGGGAGCGGGGAGGAGAGTTGTGAGTTTCCTGAGCTAGGAAAGGTGATTTTTGCCATTCCTGTGTTTGTTTGTTTGTTTTTCTATGGGCATCTGTGATGGGTTGGTGGGAATCGCTGTGGCTCATGGGACTGATGCCTGGTTCTGCTGCAGGATGATGCCCGCCAGCTCTTTGCGCTCGCCTGCACCGCAGAGGAGCAGGGCATCATGCCTGAAGACCTCGCCAACGTCATCCGGAGGCTGTGGGCTGACCACGGGGTCCAGGCCTGCTTCAATCGCTCCCGTGAATACCAGCTGAATGACTCTGCTGCCTAGTGAGTACATTCCTCCTCCTCCTTTTCCTCCTCAACCTGTTACTATGCCATGGAGCCGTTCTGTGACGTTAGCATCAGGGCAGTGCTCCTTCAGGTGTGCAGCATCCAAGCTGGGACCCTCCCTAAAGGCAGGAGCCCCTCCATGCTGGGCATGGGTCTTCTTTGCATGGATGCTGTTTTCCTCTTGCAAGAAGATAACTGGCGCTGGATTTCTTTCTGTGTAGTTTTTTTCCTTTTATTTATTTATTTTTTCCCCCCTGATTGGTTCAATGAGCAGGATTGATGGGGACTGCAGGCAGCTCTTGACCCCAGCTCCATGAATGCTCGTCTGAATGGGGAGTGTGTATCATAGAATCATAGAATGGCTTAGGTTGGAGGGTCCTTAAAGATCATCCAGCCCCATCCCTGCCATGGTCTGGCTGCCCCCCAGCTTGGGCTGCCCAGGACCCCTCCATGGCCTGGGGCACCTCCAGGGATGGCACCTACAGCTCTGGGCAGCAGTGCCAGCGCCTCACCACCCTCTGAGCAAAGGATTTCCCCCTAACATCTCACCTACATCTCACTTCTTTGAGCATAATGCCATTCCTCCTTGTCCTATCCATGCAGGGAGATATCTCCAATAAAAAATGGGGATGCTTGTTCTGAGCGTAGCACTCAAGATCGCTTGCTTTGTTGTTTTATCGTTTTCAAATGAGTTTATATGGCAGAAATCGGCATTCTGCTGGTGTAAGAGCTGGCAAGCTAGTGCTTGGAGAAGTAAATTGCCTGCATCTGGTTCAGTTTATCCCCAACAAGATTTAATAAATAAGTTAATCTGCCTAAAGCATGATTGCTTTTCTGCATTGGGAAAACGATGCCTGAAAGCGGCTGCCGGAGGAGCTCAGCTGTGAGCTTTTGGAGCCTGGTGTCCGTTGTGGTCCCACATGGGGCGGTGATGCCTTTTGGGAAGGGCATCCCTCTGGCTGTCCCAGCAGCACGAAGGACAAGCGTTGCTCAGTGCCCGCATCCAGCGGCCGGGGCGATGCCCTGCGCTGTGCCGGGTTATGGATGGGGAGCCGTGTGCCTTCCCCTCGCTGACACCGAGGCCGAGGTCCGAGCCCAGCCCGGCCCTGCCTCCCCGCCGCTCGCTTCCTGTTTTTGTGGCAGCCGTGAGCCGGCTGATTTCCGGCTGTTTTTGAGCTCGCTGTGGAGGTGTGGTCCGGCCGTGTCACCGCCGTGCTGCCCCACGCCCTCCCTGGGGTCCCCACGTCCAACGCTCGGTGTCTCCCGTAGCCGCGTCCCCGCGTTCCATTGGCACGGCTCTCTCCGGATTACAGCCCCGTGCAGCGGGCGGCCTGCTTACAGTAACCCAATTAAGTGGAGCCGTGCTGATTACAGCTGCTGGGGGCACGGGCTGTCCGTGGCCGAGCCCTGCGCCGCTTCCTGCAGGACCGGCCCTTTGTGTGCGTGTGACTGCGGAGGCACAGTGCCAGCAGCGGTTTCCGCTGGGCCGCGGCCCGTTGTCGTGGTGATGAATGCTTTCCTCCTTCCGTTTCCCTGGGCTGGGAGCATCATGGCGGTGCGGGCACAGTCCCTTGGGCCACGTCACCTGCTGGGCTCTGCAGGCCCTGTGTCACCAGTGCTGGGGTCTTGGCTCAGCCCTAGCATTCCCCCCCCCAACCTGATGCCGTCCTGCCCTCCTCTCCAGCTACCTGAACGACCTGGAAAGGATAGCGCGGGCCGACTACATCCCCACCCAGCAGGACGTGCTGCGCACCCGGGTGAAGACCACCGGCATCGTGGAGACCCACTTCACCTTCAAGGACCTGCACTTCAAGTAGGTCTGGCTGCAAACCCTCGGCACGCCAGCCTGGTGCTGAGTGGCTGCTGGTGGTGGAGGTCGGGGTTGGCCAAGCAAGGCTGCACAGCACCTCTCTGTGCTCACCCAGGGCTTTGGAGGTTGTGGCAGGGGTGGGCAGGGTGGCCCTGGGGGACACAACAGTGGCAGAGCCTCCCCAGCAGGCGAGCGGAGGGACAGGAGTCAGGAAAATCCATCCCTGAGGATGTGGTGCTCTGTGGAGCCTGGGCATCCTCTGGTGCCCACAGAGGGAGAGACACATGGCTCACATTATCCTCCATATCCCATCTGTGCATCCCCGGCCCAGCACTGGTGGTGCATGATGGCAGCGCTTCAGTGGGAGGCATCACCCAGCTCTGCTGGGGGAAATGAGGCAGGGCTGGAGGTGCAGGAGTTGGGGTGCTGTTGACCCAGGCTGCCATTGCCCTGCAGGATGTTTGATGTGGGCGGCCAGCGCTCAGAGAGGAAGAAGTGGATCCACTGCTTCGAGGGGGTGACAGCCATCATTTTCTGCGTGGCCCTGAGTGCCTACGACCTGGTGCTGGCAGAAGATGAGGAGATGGTGAGTGAGGGGGTGGAAGTTCAGGTTTAGGGTGCTCCAGGGGATCCCTACCCCATGCTGCTGGCAGTGACCCACTACCCCGCTGTGGTGGCTGCTGGCTTGGTGCAGCAGTGTGGGGTGCCCAGTGCCTGGTTCCAAGGCCAGTGGCTCATGGAGTGGCAGCACCACCTGCCTGATGCTGTGCCCTTCCTCTCATAGAACCGGATGCACGAGAGCATGAAGCTGTTTGACAGCATCTGCAACAACAAGTGGTTCACAGATACGTCCATCATCCTCTTCCTCAACAAGAAGGACCTCTTCGAGGAGAAGATTGTGCACAGCCCCCTGACCATCTGCTTCCCGGAGTACACAGGTGCACATGTGCTGGTCCTTTCTGGGCTTCATCTGCTGCATCCCCTTGCCTTGGGGTTCCAGGGGAGAATGGCAATGGGAACAGTGGCTCTGAGTGCGGGGTCCCTGTTTCAGCAACCTCTGGGACTCCTTGCAGGGAATCCTTAGGACTGGTTGGGTGGCCCTGAGGTGTGGGTCCTGCTGTGGTCATTGCACTTTGAACGTAGTGCAGCTTGGGGCAGAGGGTTGCCCATTGCACTTTGGAGTTTGGGGTGCTGTGGGGACAAGGGAGGGCTTGGGAAGGAGTGGAGCAGCTGGGTCAGGAGCAGCCCTAATTTGAGGCTTATGGGATGCCCAGGCTGCACCTGGACATGCTCTTAAGGCGATGTGTGGATAAAGCAGAAGTGATGAGAAGAATAAGAGGCTTAGGAAGCCGTGGAGGCTGAGATGGGGATGGGCAGAGAGGGAGCCCTGGGGCTGCACTGTGCACCCTGTGAGCATGGTGGTTACTCTGCCCTGCCGTGGTACTTGGGCTGGTGGCATTTAGATGAGCTGTATCCCTGCATGACCACTTGGCTAGATTAGTGAGGCAGTTCTGTGGGAGGCTTTGGGGCCTGGGGGGCCGTGGCACATCCCCAGCATCATCTCTCCCTCCCCAGGTGCCAACAAGTACGACGAGGCCGCCGGCTACATCCAGAGCAAGTTTGAGGACCTGAACAAGCGGAAGGACACCAAGGAGATCTACACACACTTCACCTGTGCCACTGACACCAAGAACGTGCAGTTTGTCTTTGATGCCGTCACTGACGTCATCATCAAAAACAATCTGAAGGACTGCGGGCTCTTCTGAGGGCGGCAAGGTGGGCACAGGGCCCCTCCAAGACCCACGAGTGCCATCCCCATCCTGCTGCCCACCACCCCCCCTCACCCCGTACCCATCCCGCTCACGGCTTGCTCTCTCCTAGGGCGCACCGATGAAGAGAGGACCGTGCCCGGTGATTCTGCTTCTCCTCTGGTTTCATCCCCCAACCCTCTAAAGAGACGTTTTGGTGACGGCCGTGGTGGCAGCGATGGGGACGCACTGCCTGCAAGGCCTGACCCAGGGCTGTCCCCATTTGCCTCTGGTGTCCCCCTGCACCCCTTTGCCTTCCAGGCCGGGGACAGGAGGATTTCTCTCTTGGTTTGTAACCGGTCGCCATCTCCCCAGTCTCTCCTTTTTATTCGGTTCCACACCGTTTACATCCAAAACGTGTTCGCAGGGGGTGCGGCGCTCCCGGCATCGCAGGGGCCGGCGATGGGACCCCCCCAGAAACACGACCGAAAACATTCCTTTTAATAACCAGAAAAGAAAAAAAAAAAAAAAAAAAAAAAAAAAAAGGCCACACACACACACATCCACCCACCTACACACACACACACACACACCAAGCTTGGTTTACGTTGCTTTTTAAAGAAACCTTTTTAAGAAACTATTTAAAAGCGTCAAGTGCTAAGTGGTCGCGTCGTCTTCGTGCAGGTAATGCCGAAACCGTGTGCCTTGCAGGGGGGTCCCCTTTGTCTGGCGCCGGGCTGGGGGGAGAGGGCTGGTGCCCCCCTGCCCCTCTCTAGTAGGGCCTAGCAGGTAGGGCTAGCTGTGCCGGGGGGCAGACCCTGCTGTATGGAGCTGCCCTCCCTCCCCCCTCTCTCTCTCAGCTCCTGCTTTTCCCACGGGATGTTTTTTCCGAATTGTTCACGTGATTTGAGATAATAAAATGTAGAAAGGAAAAAAAAAAAAGAAAAAGAATGACCCCTCCACACCCTCTGCATCAATGTGGGGGGTGATGTGGCTGCTTTTTTTTCCTGCTCTGTGGGTGTCTGGGAAGGAAGTAGGAGGGGCTTGGCAGCAATCTGAGGTCCTCTTTGCATGTGAACTGGGACGTGTGGGCTCAGAGCCCCCTCTGGGTGTCCATTGGGGGGGGGGGGGTCCCTTGCAGGCTGGCACTCACCTGGGGATGCCATCATGGTGCGATGGTGCTATTCCCTGGGCATCCCGTGGTCCCCAGGGGGATCCAGCACCCCTCAGCACTAAGGGATGCCTCAGGACTTCAGGTGTCACCCAGTGCCCCCCAGCACCCAGGGGTGCATGCAGGTTGGGGGCTGGCTGGGGGGATGCTCTGGAGCTGCGCAGGTCACGTTGCTGGGGTTTGGGAACAAGCAGAAGCGGTGGCAGAGGGTGGGCAGGGGCACCAGTGGGGGGTGGGGGCTGTGGTGGGGGCTGTAGGGGCTGGAGCTCAGAAGAGCCCACAGTCCTTGAGGTTCTCCTTGATGATGATGTCGGTGACGGCGTCGAAGACGAACTTGACGTTCTCAGTATCAGTGGCACAGGTCATGTGCGAGTAGATCTCCTTCACGTCCCGCCGCATGTTCAGCTCCAGGAACTGCAGCTTGATGTAGTTGCCAGCATCATCATAGGTGTTGGGACCTACAAGCAGGGCCGTGGGTCCTCAGCACCCCACAGCCCCTGTATTCCCCTCCCATCACCCCACAGCTCAGACCTTTGGCTGGGTGCTGGGGACACCTGGTGGGTGTCTGACAAAGGATGCTAGCACCCAAATTCCCCACCCAGGGCTGAGCGTGACTGCCCTCACCATCGTAGTCGGGGAAGCAGATGCTGAGGTGAGCCTTCTTGATCTTCTCCAGGAAGACGTCCTTCTTGTTGAGGAAGAGGACAATAGAGGTGGTGGCAAAGTAGCGGTGGTTGCAGATGCTGTTGAAGAGGTGCAGGCTCTCGTGCATGCGGTTCTGTGGGAGGACACAGCCCCATCAGCCCCCCCACAGCTCCCCAGATCCCTGGTACCCCTTGGCACAGCTGCCTACCACTTCGTCATCCTCCACCAGCACCATGTCGTAGGCGCTGAGCGCCGCGATGAAGATGATGCACGTCACCCCCTCGAAGCAGTGGATCCACTTCTTGCGCTCCGAGCGCTGTCCTCCCACATCGAACATCCTGCAGGGCAGGACCAGGGGGCTCAGCATCCCCCCCACGCCTCCTGCCCCAGCACTTTGGGGCTCAGCCCCTACCTGAAGTTGAGGTCCTTGAAGGAGAACTGGGTTTCGATGATGCCGGTGGTTTTGACACGGGAGCGCAGCACGTCCTGCTCAGTGGGGACGTAGCCAGGGGTCACCAGGCGCTCCAGGTCCGACAGGTAGCTGGTGGGCACAGTGTGAGGCATGTCCCACCAAGGGTGCCCCCACCCACCTACCCATCCTGCACCTACTATCCTGCCGAGTCGTTGAGCTGGTATTCAGAGGCCCGGTCAAAGCAGGCCTGGATGCCTGCATCCTTCCAGAGCCGCCCGATGATGTCCGACATTTCCTTAGGCATGGTGCCCTCCTCAATGGTGTCCGAGAGGTGCAGCAGCTTGCGGGCATCATCCTGCAAGGGATGGGGGCTCAGTGGGGACAGGGACCAGGGTACAGCTCCACACCCTGTGCTGGGGGCCCCTCACCTGGCGGGCTGAGTCACCGTACTGGATGTTGAGCGTGCTCATGGCACGCACAATGGCCAGCATGGACTGCAGCGTGTTGCTGTAGATGATGGCGATGAACTCCAAGCACTCCTCCAGTGAGTAACCATCCTGGTGGATGATCCTGGCCAAGATGGGGGCATGGGGCTGAGTGGGGTGCTGAGGGCACTCATGGGGCTGAGTTACAGGGTAGGGGCACTTGTGGGCACTGAACTGGTGAGGAGGGGTACCCATGCGGGTTGATAATAGAGTGGTGACTTCCATGGAGCTGAACTGTAGAGTAGGGACACTCTTGGGGCTGAACTATAGGATGGGAGAACCCATGGGGCTGAACTATGGGATGGGGGTACCCATGCAGCTAAACTATAGGGTGGGGGCATTTATGGAGCTAGAAAATAAAGCAGAGGAACCCGTTGCTGCAGTGTGGGCACTGAGGGCTGGATGCTCCCCTGGCTGTGGTATGGGACAGGTAGGAGGCATGGTGCTGCCCATGGGACTTACTTCATCTGCTTGACGATGGTGCTTTTCCCTGACTCCCCTGCTCCTGTGGGGACAGAGTGAGGGCACAGTGGTGACCACAGCCATGATCACCACAGGGGGACATGAGGAAACAAGGAGAGAGGCAGCTAGGTCTGAGGGGCACTGGGGTAGTGCTGCTGGGGGCTCAGTCAAGGGTGTGCTGGGGGATCTGGAGGTGGGGATGAAGATGAGGATGCGGTGGAGATGGGGACACAAAAGTGGGGCATTGCAGGGGGATGTGGCCAGGGCCTGGGCATGGGGTAACAGTAGGGGAACTGGGGGGCACTGGGAGAGGGACGTGCAGTGCTGGGAGGATGCAAGGGCAGCTTCTAGGGGGAACACGGAGGGATCTGGGGGTGCTGGGGCGGAGTTGGGGTGCTTGGTGCTGTGGGGGTGTTGGATGGGGTGAGTTTCAGGGGTACCGAGGAGTCTGAGCAGCTACTGGGTTTTGGAGCATGAGGATGCCACGGGGGGAGGTTCAAGCATCCCACGGAGCTGTGCCCACCTACCCAGCAGCAGCAGCTTGACGGTCCTGGCATCCTTCTCAGCGTCCTCCTTCAGCTTCTTCTCCAGCTCACGGGAGTGCTTCTCCTCAGCACTGGCCCCTGCGCCCATCCTCGCCTCTGCCGCCTGCCGACTCGCCTTCTCGGTGGAGGTCAGCACCAGGACGGGCAGCGTGCGCCAGCCCCCCGCCGCCTCCAGCGCTCGCCCACCGCCCGACTGCGGCCGCCGCTGCCAACCAAGTGGGCCAAGGACGGGGACAAGGAGCGCGGCTTAAGCCAGGCTCCGGATAAAGCCCCGAAATCTGCCCCGGGCTGAGCTCAGCAATCCCCTGGCTCCCGGCGTCAGCGCTTCTGCGGAGAGGGCGCCCAGCTGTCCCCGCCCAGACTTGGTGGCCCAATGTCCCCAGGCTGTGGCTATGCCCCTTGGCAGGGATGTCCCCACAGTTCCCAGCCACGGTTATGGCCTCACTCCAAGGATGTCCCTGCTGCTCCCAAGCCATGGGTATGCCCCTGTAGTGGGGATGCTCCCCGCCATCCCCACATCCCCCATGTGAACCATCTCATGTTGTACCCTCAAGAACCCCTGTCTGATGTCATTGTACCCCAAGTGTCATCCCCACTCCCATGTCCCAAGCCCTTTCCAAGACCCTCATAATGTCCCTAGCTCCTCTCAGTGCTCCTTGCCCCAGCCCCCTGGCGTCCCTAGGACTCACCCCACACCACCAAGGACACCTCACGTCCCGCCCCCCGGCAGTGTCCCCCACAGTGTATCCCCATTGCCACCAAAGCACCCCCGTGTCCCAGAGCCCCGTGTCCACCAGTACAGCCCCCGTCTCCCAGCCCCAGCATCCTACGCTGTCCCCTGTGCCCCCCCGCCTTCTCCGCGGGGCTCCTGCAGTGCCGAGTCTGGCCGCCAGAGGGCAGAGCGACCCAGCATAGCGCAGCACAGCTCTGCGAAGACCAGCTCAACCCAGTACAGCCCAGTACAGCCCAGTACAGACCAGCACAGCCCAGAACAGTCCAGCAGAGACCAGCGCAGAGCTGTACCATCCCCCCAGTGCTACCAATACTGCCTCCAGTACCCCCACTGCTGTCCTAGTCTGGCCATGCCTGACCGCAGTCCCCCGGTAGTGACTGCAATGCCCCCAGTGGTAACTCTGAGTGCCCCCATAGCGCCCACCATGGCCTCCTGCGTCATGTCCCCGTGCTCAGAGTCCCCTCCATCACCCTGTGGTGTTCCCAGCACCCCACCATGTGCTCTCCTGGATCCCACCCCCAGAGCTCAGCGATGTCCCTGTCCCCAACAGAGCACACACAGGCATCTGTCCCAAAGCCAGTGTTTATTTGGGCGTGCTGCAGGCTGTGGGGAGGGGGGACACCTGGCCACCCCTGCACTCCTCCCCTACAACTATTTACAACCCCAGCGATGGGCAGGATGCCCCATCTCACCCCTCCTGGCCGTGTCCCCATCATGTGGCCGGTGTCCTGTCCCCAGCAGGGGTCAAGGCCATGTCTCTGTGCCTGCAGCCCACCCTCCTCCCAGCTTTGGCTCCAAAATAACCAGAAG
Organism: Lagopus muta; assembly: GCF_023343835.1. Taxonomy (NCBI): domain Eukaryota; kingdom Metazoa; phylum Chordata; class Aves; order Galliformes; family Phasianidae; genus Lagopus; species Lagopus muta. The sequence continues at coordinate 3,159,900 of NC_064443.1, read as the reverse complement.
AGGAAACTGAGGCACTGAGACTGAGCTCACCCAGTGCCACCTCTCACTGCTCGTTTGTCCCCTCCCATCACTGGCTCGTCCCCCTGTGTGTGACAGCACCATACCCCGAAGAGCATCCCCCCCTCCTGCACCAGGACCGCCCATCACACCAGGACCCAGAGCCTCACGGAACTCCAGGAAGGGGAGGGACGAGAGGCGCAGTCCGCAGCCGCCCCCAGGTCCTCCACCGTCCCCAGTGCCGGGAGGTGATGTTGGTGTCACCCCAGTGACTATGTACAACCTGCAAATAAATACCAGCGCCGGCAGGAGACAGCGGGAGGGGGGCAGGGGTGTGAGCATGCGTGCGTGTCTGCCTGCATGGGTGTGGGTATATATATATATTTATTTATTTATAGATTTTTTTTTTTAATATTAAAAGGAGGGAAAAATAGACCATTGTGCTAGCAAAGTCCCTGGGGAGGGGTTCATGTGTGCCCGCAGCTCTCTGGCGGGTGATTCCGGCGGCTCCGTGGCTTCTTCTGGTCCTGCAGCTCCTTGGCTTTGAGGGCAGCCAGCGGCTCGGGGGGGCCGGGGGCCGGCGGTCGCCAGAAGCCCTGGCAGTACTGGTCGAGGAGTCCCAGCTCGGGGCGGGTGAGCAGCTGCAGCAAGTCCTGGTAGCGCGGCGTTGGGGCTCCCGGCAGCGCGGCAGGGGGCAGCTCGCCTTGCAGCAGGACGGCGTGCACGGCGCGGGCGGCCAGGACACGCAGCTGCACCTTGGTCACCGTGTGCTTGAAGTTGTTCTCGGTGGCGGTGCAGGAGTAGAGGCCGCTGTCGGAGAGCTGCAGGGCCCGCAGCAGCAAGCCCTGCTCTGTCCGCAGTGCCCGGCCGCCCTCTGTGCGCAGCTGCGGGGACAGAGGGGCTCAGCTGGATGCCGACCAGCTGGACCCCGTGCACAGCACCCGGCTCCTACCTCTTTCCGTCGGTCGCTGTTGTCCTTCTGCAGCAGCCATTTGACAGTGGCTTGTGGCGAGCGGGGCTGGCACTCGAGGAAGGCGGTGCTGCCCTCCACCCCGTACTGCACCGCTTCCACCGTGTTCTTGTTGGCTGCAGGAGCAGGACATGGCAGTCAGCACACATGCTCGTCCCCAGGCCCCATCTCCCTGCCGAACATGTTGCTCTGCCCCATGCAACTGAAGCATCCAGACGTGTTCTTCCTTGTCCTGAATGTATCTATCCATCCATCCATGCTCATCCTTCTTTGAATCATCCATCTGTGCTCTTCTTTCTCCCCTCCGTATCCATCTACCCCCCCACCTCCCCATCCCTCCATCTTCAACCTCTCACATTTCCATTCACTCATCTACCCGTTCATACATTCATTTGTGCTTTTCTTTTTCCCAGTGTAGACACCCAACCATGGCCATCCTACTCTGAAGCATCCAGCCACACAGTTGTACTTTTCTTTCTCTCCAATCTATCCATCCATTTATCCATCTACGGTCAACCTCCTCCTTCTCCTCCTTCTCCCAGTGTATGTACCGTCTATGGTCATCTTCCTCTCAAGCATCCATACATCAATCTGTGCTCTTCTTTCTCCCCAGTATATCCATCCATTCACCCACCCATCCATCCACCCATCCACCCACTCACCCACTCGTCTAACATTTCCATTCATTCATCTACTCACTTGGCCATCCATATGTGCTCTTCCTTCTTCCACGGTATTCATCCAACCATGGCCAACCTCTCCAAAGCATTCATCCACTCATCTGTGCTCTTTTTTCTCCCCACTGTATCCTTCCATCCATCTACCCACCCGCTCATCCATCTGTCCATCCATCCATGCATCCATTCATCCGTCTTCAATCTCCAGTATTTCCATTCATCCACATACTCACCTCATCCATCCATCCATCCATCCATCCACCCACCTGCCCACCCCACGGTGCTTTTCCAGTTCATCCCATACTTTTCCAATATATCCACCCACACGCCCACCAGCCCTCAAAGCCACCCACCCACTCATCCCACTCATCCCATTGCCCACATTCTCCCACCTCCTACCACTCATGCTTCCCCAGGTCCTGCCCCATCCCTCTGCCCTCTCTGGGGTCATGCCATGCCCACTCACCATTGGAGTTGTAGCCTCGGCACTGGCGCATGGGGTTGCCGTGCCGGACGTCCTGCCGCCTGCTCCGCCTGAGAGGAGGCAGGAGGTGACCTGGGGTACCTTCTTGGGCCCCCATGCCCTCCCCCAGATCCCCACCTCTTGGAGGATGCTGAGTAGCGGCTGCAGGCCTTGCCATCCCAGGCACAGTATGGGTCGCGGGCCAGGCAGCAGTCAGCACAGGCTTCTCCATATACATCACACCGGTGCAGGGCCAGGTGGGTCACTCCTACAGCTGAGGACACGTAAAGCTGTTGCTGTTGGGGGAACAGAGAGGACAGGGTAAGATGCCCCCTGGCCACATGGCCTTGTGCCCAGTACTGGGAGCAGTGGGGACCGTGCATCCCAGAGCCACTCAGGGGCACTCAGGGGAACGTGGGGTTCCTCAGTGTCATACTATGGTGGAAACAGGCATCCAGAATGTTCTAGTCCCCAAATCTAGCCACACATCACTCACCCTCTTGGAGGAGATGGTCATCACCTTGATGGGTGCTGGCACCTAGATGGGAGCAGGAATGAAGGACATGGAGTGAAGTACAGAGTGCATCCCCCAGGCCCACACCAATAGCTGGGGGGCTGCAAAGGCAGCTACAAGAATCAGCAGGAAGAGGGACAATGTTGCAGGTCTCCCTGGAACTACCCATGGGACTGGTTGGTGTCCCAAAAGCTCCAGGGTTGGGACAATGACACTTGGTGGCGGTGGTGTCCCATCAGTTCTGGGCATGGGGTGAGCAAAGGATGCTCAGCAGCAGCTGTAGGATAACCCAACCACCCAGCCCTTACCTTGAACACCTCGATCTCCTCCAGCATCAGCTCCTCTGTCTCCATGTCGTCCCGGGGCAGCACAATGACTTTCTGCACCGTGCCCCGATCTGCAAGACACCAGGGTGCCTGGACGCTCAGTGCCACCAGCTGGGCACCCGTGCCCTCCCCTCCTGGGAATGGGGTCCTTGATGGGGCCAGGAAGGACCCCCCATGCCCATCTTCATCTGTCTTGGTTGTGCTGTGACACTCAGGTCACCACTCACAGCTAGGAGCTGCCACTGCCCTGGACAGGGGGACAGCAACTGGGATAGGCACTGGGATAGACCAGGATAGATCAAAGTGGACAATAAGGAAGGGGAAGCACCAGGCTGGACAACGGTGTTCCTGAATGAGGCAGGAGAGTTGGGCCTGGGCCGTGGAAAGGATGGGGCTGGATGTCCCAGGATGGACACCGAGACAGCGGATAGACCAGCCTGGATGGCGCTGTCCTAAGATGGGCACCAGGGCAGGGGACAGGCCACGACACTCCCAGGGTCCATGGCACAGGGGTGTCAGCCCCTCGCCCTGCTCCACCCTGGAGCAGAGGTGCCAGCAGAGGCACCCAGCCCCGGCAGTGCCCGTGCCCTGTGAGGCCGCGCTGGAGCATGCTGCGTTCTCTGCGGTGCGCGGCGTGGGTACCTGTGCCCAGGAAAAGCACCTCATAGCGCCCATCTGCCGCGTCCACCTGGTCAACAGCGATGGTGGTGAAGCGGTAGTTGACGTTGGTGCGCACAACCAGAGGCTGCCGGTGGGCTGGATAGACGGAGTGGTACATCAGAGGGTGCGAGCGCATGAAGTTGATCACTTCGTCAGGGTAGTCCTTGGTTGACTTCATAGAGGGTGTGAAGGTCCCGCCGGGGCACTGCGGGCAGGCAAAAGGCGTTGGTGGGGTCTCCAGTGTCGTGGGACTATCATCTCCATGAGTGCCAGAGGTCTTACTTACAGTGCCTGGCCGGGGATAGGGCATTTTGCCCGTGTAGGGCATCCACTGGTAGTTGGGGCCCTCCTTGTGCGCAAAGGGTCCGTTGAACACCATGCGGATGTCGGCCATGGAGTAGACGCAGACGGCCGAGCCCTTGAACACTGACCTGGCAGGAGGAGTGGCACAGCCTCAGGGATGTGTGCCACCTACGTGCTGACACCGCCAGCATCCCCACCTCACCCCAAGCCCACTTCCACGTCACCAGGACCTCTACCCACCTCCACAAAAAGTCCCCATCCCCAGGGACCACCACGTCTCAAGGGCACCGCACTCACCCCGATGCGGAGAAGACAGCGTAGATAACAGGATTCTTGGTGTCCTGCGTCTGCTGGATGAAGACATCCTCTTGGGACAGAAGGAAGAGCGTGTTACCCCCAGGGGGTGGCTGGGGACACCTATGTGGGCTGGGCTCTCCCATGGTGGGGCAGCAATGGAATTCTCAGCCCTCTCAAATGGAAGGTGCGCCATGTCCCCACCCCAGGGCATCGGGGGTCACCCCACGCCCTCCCCTGGAGCCCATGCACTCACGAAGCTCATCAAAGTGCGTCTCGATCCCATCGGGTCCAGGCACGGAGCAGACGAGCCGGGCCTTCAGGAAGGTGCTCCATTTGTTCACCAGGCAGCAGTGTCCCCCATCATCGTTCTGTGTCAGAGGGACTCAGCACTCAGCCCCACACACCCCACCACCAGCCCCTGCCTGCACCCCGCCACCCCACTGCACACACCAGGCAGATGCGCCCGATGCGGGAATAGACGCCGGGGCTGAGCGGGGCATCTGCAGACTTCTCCCGGAAGAAGAAGTAGAGTTTGTCATCATTCCTCTCGCTGCTGTCAGGGATGAGCTGGGCACGGACGAAGGCAGGGTCTGCAAGGGCACGAAGCAGTGCTGTCAGCCTGGGAACACTCACAGCCCCCGCTGCTGCAAAGCCACCAGTGTGATGGCTTCCCCTCGCCATCCATCAGCCTGTGCCCAGCCAGTGCTGACAGCTCCCCCTCCTCGATCCCTGCCCCGGCAGCCCTCACGCCCAGCAGGACCACCCCATCTGCTCTGCTCTGTTTATTCAGCTGCAGCTCTGGGGCCAGGGGTGCTCTATGGGGGCAGGAAGAGCGCTCAGGGTCACTGGCTACAGGGACATGGTTGAGCGCTCAGCTCTGTGAAAACCCATACATAGGCTATGCCAGTGGCAGCCCTGCCTCTCACCAGCTGGGTGCTCCCACCACTCCACAAAGCCCCAGCATGTCTGTCACCATGCCCCATAGAGGTATCCCTCTGTCCATCTGCTCTAGATTTCCATTCATCCATCCATCCATCCATCCATCCATCCATCCATCCATCCATCCATCCATCAATCCCTTCCTTCCTCTCTCCCTCCACCTATCCATCTATCATCCATCCATCTGTCCACTCATTCACCCACCCATTCATCCTTCATCTTTGCACCCCCCTGTCACTCATTCATTTGCCCACCCACCTATATATCATCCATCTGTCAATCTATCTGTTTGTCATCCATCCATCCATCCATCCATCCATCCATCCATCCATCCACTCACCCACCCTCCTCTTCATCCATCCATCCATCCATCCATCCATCCATCCATCCATCCATCCATCCATCCATCCATCCATCCACTCACCCACCCTCCTCTTCATCCATCCATCCATCCATCCATCCATCCATCCATCCATCCATCCATCCATCCATCCATCCATCCACTCACCCACCCTCCTCTTCATCCATCCATCCATCCATCCATCCATCCATCCATCCATCCATCCATCCATCCATCCATCCATCCATCCATCCATCCATCCATCCATCCATCTATCCATCCATCCATCCATCCATCCATCCATCCATCCATCCATCCATCCATCCATCCATCCACTCACCCACCCTCCTCTTCATCCATCCATCCATCCATCCATCCATCCATCCATCCATCCATCCATCCATCCATCCATCCATCCATCCATCCATCCATCCATCCACCACACCTGCATCTGTCCATCCCCCCTTCCACTCCACCATTCATGCACCTGCCCCTGGCTGCCGCCTCTGTGGGCAGGATGCAGCAGGACACCACCTCTCTCATCCCTATGGTCGGAGCATGGGATCCCCGGGGCACCTGGGCAGATGACACCCCGTACCAACCGTTGAGCCAGCGTGAATTGTACTGGTCTGTCCTCATGGCCGTCTGCTTGCCCATCGTGCGGAAGATGGCTGCATCAGTGCCCATGAAGTCAATGTAGACCCCGGCATAGAGCTCTTCATCTGCAGAGGGAAGGAATCAGGCCCCCAGGTCCCTGCACCTTCTCCCATCGCCCCATCCAGCCCTGGCCAGGAGTCAGCAGGCAACCGGGAGATGTTGCCTATGACCAATCCGGAGAGCAATGGAGGATGCTACCAGCCTGCAAGGAACCCTCAGCCAGTGCCTGGTGCCCGAGTGCCTGCAGCAGTGGGAGCCCAGCTGCTTGGGGACATTGGGGTGATGTGGGCAATGTCCCCTCCACCCAGCCCCGGCAGCCACAGGACTCACTTATCAATGCAGAGACGGTGTCCACTTTGGGGTCATAAGAACACTTCCCTTTGCCTGACTCCAGCTTGTCCGGCTCTAGGTAGAAGATATAATCCTGGAGAAGAAAGCAGAACAAGGAGCTTGTGACAATTTCCCCCTCCATCCCCATGGCACATTCTGAGGCAGAGGCCTCTGTGGGATGGAGTGCAATGGCTGCAGGTGCTGCCAGCAGAGGATGGATGCAGTGGGATCCTGCCGGGGTCTGCAGGGCTCCTGGGAAGTCGAGGTCTGCGGGAGGTGCTCCTCAGTGTATGCTGGGTGCCGCTCCATGCCCTCCACCACGTAGATCCATTATTGCTTGCAGGATTTCTACACTGCTTCCTGGCCCGTCAGCACAGAGGGATCAAGCTGTTGCAGGAGCTGCTTGGAGCTCTGGGATCATACCAACTCCAGTCCTTTGCAGGCAGGGTTTGGCTGCAGGCACAGCCGCTGAGGAGCTGTCTTCCACCAACATCCACCGGGTGGTTCAGGGCCTGCCACCCCACCACTGGCAGCTGCTCTCTTCGCTGCCACTGCGACAAATCCGGCACCAACCCCTACGCCAGGGTGAAACGAAATCCACTTCCCGTAGACCACGTGGAACCTCCTGCCCTGCCAGCCCAGGGCATGTAGGGCCAGGCAGGGATGTCCTGCATGTCCCCAGCATGCACAGCAAGGCCCTGCGAGCCTCAATGATAGGACAAGCAGGGTCCCCACAGAAGACAGGCTGGAGAGCTGTATGTGGGGCCACCGCCATCCTGCTGGCCAGCTACAGCAAACCTGGGGACAACAGGATGCTAATTGCAGGGATGCTAGTCATGGGGCTGCTGGCCATGGAGGTGCTAACCTTGTAGATGCCAGTTGTGAGGATGCTAGCCATGGGGCTGCTGGCCATGGCACACTAGCCATGAAGAGGTTAGCCACAGGGATGCTGGCCATGGAGATGCTAGCCATGGAGGTGCTAGTTGTGGAGACACTAGTGGTGGGGATGCTGGCCATGGGGATGTAATCTATGTTGGTGCTAGCCATAGGAACAACTAGCTTCGAGGGCATGCTAGTTGTAGGTACACTTGCCACAAGGATGCCAGACACAGGGATGGCAGCTGCTTGAGGCTTTTCCTCTCTCCATGCATCCCTTGATGCAAGTCTTGCTTGTGCCAGCTTCTCCTGGCCCATGGGCACCCAGCCCAGCAGCTAGAGATGGGCACGGCCCTGCTGGTACACCTCACTTTTGCCATCCTCATTGCCACACCATGTTTCCATCACTGCCACAAGCTTCTCCATCCCCAGTCCTGTTGGCAACCCATCCACGGGATGAGCCACATCACCTCCCCACTGGGCAAGCTGTGAGCTGATGCAAGTGCTTCATTTGCACTGTTGCTTCCCAACTGGCAATCAGAAATGCATCCAGCCTCAGCACAAGGAAAGAGGTGCCTGTGTCAGAGCTGGTGGCTGAGAGCATCACACTGTGCTCTCCTAATCTGTGCTGATGAGGATGTCCCTCTCAGGGAGGAGGGGACGTGGCAGGGACAGAGACAGGCAGGACCTGTCTGTGCACCTACACGTGCCCTGTCCCATGCACTGACCCATGTTAGTCCAAGGGGAGACACTGTCAGGGCAGGCTGAATGCTGGCTGTCCCCAAAACCTGGGCACGTCACCTCCCTGACTCCACTGACGGAACGAGGCCCCCTCCCCAGGCAGGGCAAAGCAGATGGATGCTGGCCAGGCAGCTGCTCAGCAATACTTTTGTAGACCCTACCAAAACACCTCCAGCACACGGCTCTCCCGAGCGCCCTGCCTCTGCAGACAAATGGATTTGTAGGGATGCAGCAAGCCTGGAGACAGGCTGAGGGATGACTGCCACCCCTGACAGTGTCCCCTTGGGGACGAGGAGGAAAGAGTTAGTGAGAGCAGGAGAGAGGAGACGCCGGGCCGGCCGCCGCAGAGCACTTTGCAGAGAGGAGGGGAGGCAGTGGGGGGGGCCACAGCGAGGGGCCCCCAGCCCAGGAGCTGCCGGTGGGAAGAAGGAGCCCGCAGCTCCAGTGCGAGGCGGGCACAGCGGCGGCGGGCCCCCAGACCCGTTCCCACCTTGCTTTCTGCTGGTCTCGGGCTGCGGGGGCCATCGGCGGCTCTGCTCTCCCGGCCTCCCGGCTGGAGGGGCTGGCTCGGCGGAAAGCCCTGGGGAGAAGGAGCAGGGCACAGAGTTAGAGCAGGGGGGGGACGGAACCCCCGGGCTGGGGGCTGCGGGATGGTGCTGGCAGACTGTCCCCATGGCACTGTGTGTGGCACCGTGCTCTCTGCTGGCTCTGCAGGGACATAGAGCCTCGCCCCCAGGGCTGTCCGATGCTGTCCTCAGAGCGCATCCCTGATCATCTCCAATGCTGTGACAGTGAAATGCCACCGATGGCACCAGGTTAGAGCAGTCTGAGCGCCTCCCTTTGGCAGTGGTGGAGCACTGGGCTGCCCCATCCTCACGCAGCACCACGTTTCCTTCGGCTTGGCTTGCTCCATGCAGGCAGCACTGCCCTCAAGGACAGGATCCAGGGGCAGAGGTCAGCACACCATCACGGAACATCACAGCGGTCACCCAAAACTTCTTCCACTGCACATCCAACCCAGCACGCAGGGTTCCACAGCCTCTCTCTCGTGTCAAGCTGTGCTCATCAGGGCAGGGTGATGTTCTCCGTCATTGGCATCCAAGCATCCCATGGGACATGCCACCACTGTCCCTGCTCACTCACGGCACCAGGCCACCACGTTTCTCCTTGTGGAATGCTGGCACTGGAGCAGCGCAGGGCACATCCATGCTGAGGGGCTCCACGCAACAGCACCTCCCCTGCTGGATCGGCGTAGGGCTGGTGTGGGATCCCAGTGCAGAGAGAAGTCCTCGTGCTGCAGAACAGTCTCGGCCATGCTCAGCCTCACCTCGCTGGAGCTCAGCCTGTCACAGTCCCCCAAGCTCCCTGGCACTGGCCCCAGGATGTGCCCTCCTGCATGGGCACCACCGCAGACCCCGTCCCCCCACCCCTTACCTGTGCTTTGCGCCCACGGTTGATGAAGGCGCAGATGGGGTTGTAGGCACCGGTGCCACACACATAGAGGTGAGTCCGGTTCCAGGGCTGGATCAGGCGGATGAAGTTGCCACACTCCCCCTGGGAAGGAGAGGATGGTGGAAGCTATGCAAGGGACCAAGGGCAACATATACAGCAGGATCCTTGGGCACCATCCCAGTCATACTTGGGGTGGCACTGTAGGGTCCATCCCCCAGGGGAAGAGCTGGGAAGGCAGGAAGGAGACCATGGAGCCAGGAGGACAGGAGGATGGCATATGGCATGGGGCTGGTGCAAGGCAAGAGATGGTGTGAATCACAGGTTGGCATGGGCCATGGATTCATACAGACCATGGGCTGGTGTAGATCATGGGTTGATGTGGGCCGTGGCTTTGGCACACCTGAGGGCACAGCCCTGTCAGTGGGATGATGATTTGTGGAGAACTCTGCTCAGCTGGGACAGAAAGGTCAGAAGGACACGGTCACACCTGGGACTGTCACTCCTGTCTCGGCAAGTCCAAGACACCTTGGCCATGACTATTCCATGAGGGCATGGATCGCCATCAGCAGAGTGGCCACCAATTGCCATTCCCAGAATTGGGTTCATGATGGCCATCAAAGCCCTGGGGACGACTGTGGCAACCAATGGCATGGGGACTCAAAAGTCACTGACAAGCCAAGCCGGGCCCCAGCAGGATACCAGCCCTCCACTCACTGGGTGACACTCACATTGCTGTTCTTGCCCGATAGGATGCACTCCTCGATCCTCTGCTGGGAGGCAGGCCAGTGGATCTGCAGAAACATCGGAGATGAGGAGCAGGGCTGCTGGCCCCACACCATCCCATCCCATGGACATGGCCCACGCGGTAACAGCTTACGATGAGGGGCTCGCGGTTGATGTCGTGCAGGTCCAGCGAGAGGACGTAGTCCTTGCTGCCCACGTACATGCGGTCGTGGTCCTCGTCCTTCAGCAGGATGCGGTAGTCACTGGAGTTGAGCAGGAAGTTGAAGAAGTGTGCGGTGCCGGTGGCCTTCAGCTCTGCGGGGCCAATGGGCACACATCAGCACGCCGCAGTGCCCCCGGCCCACGCTCCCCAAACCTCTGCCGTCACCCCTACACTCCTGCGCCCTGCTGTAGAAGCGTCCCCGTGTCCCAGCCCATAGGGACCAGAGCCCCAGAACCCAACTCCTGGGGAAGGGGGGAGCGGAGCCCCCAGCCCGCACCCCCCTTTGGGAGTTATTTTTAGCCTGAGTGTGGGAGAAACGAGTGAAAGAGGATAATGAGGGTCATGAATATTCACAAGTGCAGCGAGGCAGCCAGATGGAAGGCAGAAGTGCTGCAGATGATGTGGGACGGCGCCAAGAAGCACGCAGCAGGGGCAGGGCACAGCCAGACGGGGGGGAGCGGGGGGCTGCACCCCACCTCCCTGCAGCCAGCACGAGGCGTGGGATGGAATGCCCAACGGGTGCCACCATCAGATGCCACCTCCACCAGAAAGCATCCCTGTCTCCCAGTGCTGTGATGGCTGTGCTGGGGCTGACAGCTCTGGGCACAAGGCAGGATTCCTCTGTCCTGCTCTGGGAAGCTGTGCTACGGGATGTTCCCCCCAGCCCCAGGTGGGGTGGGATGGGACACAGTCCTTCCCTGAGTGACGTATCCCTATCCCTGTCCCCATTCTGTCCCCATCCTCTCCAACAACAGGATCGGGGCCGCCTCCGTGCCCCAGTGATCACAGTGGGGAATAGAAATGCCCCCATGACCCCTCGCCCCACACCCTGCTGCTGATGGACAGGCAGGTGAGCTCACGCCGTGACCTCTGGCCCCCTGCACTGAGCACCCCATTACATCCCCCAGCCCCGGGTACCCAGTGGGGCCGCTGGTTAGTCGATACGCCCAGTGAGCACATCCCACTGCTGCTCATCCCCCCCTTAATCCCCTTTTAATTGTCCCATTCCACACAGGTGGCCTCCATGGGGGACAGGGGACCGAGCATTCCTGGTGGGGTGGGCTGATCCGCGCCCACCCCACCCCACTGCTATAGGGCCAGGAATACATGATGTAATCACGTCCCCTGCAAAGCACCCCAAAAAGCAGAGCTGGGTGCTGCGGGACCCCAAAAAGCACAGTGAGCAAAGGGTTAATCCCATCCGGGCCCTGCGGCCACCTCCCCAGGTGCTCCATCACCCATCCTCTGTGCTGCGAAGCCAATTACACCCGCTCTCACCTAATTAGTTTCTAATTACGGGCTTGTAGTGCATTCAACATAATTAGCATGTAAATTACACGCCGTGTTTATATTCAATAAGCGCTCTGCCCGCTCCTGGCAGTGTGGATGGAGAGCCTTTCGGGAGCCCTTCTCTTGATTTTAATCCGGGGGAATGAATTTAATTCACGTGCCGACGGAGCCACGGGGCTGCATGGGATCGGGGTCCTGGCCCCACACGGCGCATCCCCGACAGCCACACGGCCACCAGGCTCCCATCGTGTGCCAGGATTCGGGCGATCCAAAATCCCCTTAGCCCCAAAATCGGGCGACGCGGTGACCAAGGGCGCAGGGGTTGGTTGGTTCGTCCCCTCTGCATTGAACCCACGTGCTGCCATCGGGGCCATCAAAGCGCGGGTGGGTCGCCCCAGGAAAGCGGAATTGATTATTTGTTTGAGCGTCACTCCGCTACCCCTTGATGGGTTATTTATGATGTAATTAAGCTAATTACATGTAATAAGAGAGTTTCCGTGGCCCCCAGCCAAGCTCTTTTCCCATTTAGCCGCTCACAGGTGGTAGGGAGCCGCAGGAGCGCGGCGGGGGCTGCGGGATGGGATGGGAACGGCTCTGCTTTGATCCCTGGTGCCACTGCAGGGACAGGGATGGGGACAGAGACAGCCCCAAACCCCAGCAGGGACAAGGGACAGGTGCCACGGCGCCCAGATCCAAGCCCACATCAAAGCGGGGCCAGCCCCACACCAGGCACTGGAGCCCAATCCCCCCCCATTGGCACAGCCTCCCCTCCCACCCTCTTCTCCCCAATCCCCCCCAAAAAAAGCAGAGTTGCTGGTTGGGTTTTCTTTTTCTTTTTTTTTTTTTTTTCCAGCCAAAAATGCTGATTCATCCCCAGCCAGGAGGGACTGGGACTCTGCCTGTAAAAAGACCTTGTGCCACGGAGCCTGGAGGGGGATGGATGGCTTCCCTGTGTGATCCCACCCCAAAAGCAGCAGGGGACCACGAGGCACCCCTGGGGATGGAGGTGGAGAGAGGACATGGGACACCCCACAGTGAGGATATGGGACACCCCACAGTGAGCATCAGGGTAACACTGCCATGGCCACATCCTCAGCAGCAGGGAGCTGCTTGTCGGCAGCAGGAAAGCCCTGAACCACCCCAAAACACTTCCCCCAGAGGGCTCCAGTGAGGCTTTCCCCACTGAGCATCCCACAGCCACAGCACGGGGTCACATCCCGCCCATCAGATGGACATCCCCAACCCACAGCCCAACAGAGCCCCATGGAAACCCATTCATTGAGAGCCTCTGTTGTGTGTGATGCCCCATAACCCCACTGCTGCCCCACACCCAGCCCCACCGTGCCTTTTCCAGGCAGTTTGCCACCGGCCATTAAGGTGGTGAGGAAGGAAACGGTGCAGGTTGTTGCAGGTAGGGGGCCGCCAGCCGAGCCAAACCGATCCATCCCCCTCCCTCCAGCAGGACCAAATTCGGGGCTGTTCATCACCAAAAGGAACACAAAAACACCAAAAAGGTGGTGGGGGCAGAAGGGACGGGTGCTACACAGCCCTTGTCCCCACCGTGTCCCCCCATCTGGCCATGTTTATCAGCAGCCACTGAATGATGCGCCCCACAGCCGCAGCAGCTTAGCCGGGCGCCAAACAGCCATCTGCCACCAATGTCCCCAGTGGGGCAGAGAAACTGAGGCAGGGCACGGGCTGCACTCTGGGATGTGGCTATTATTACCATTACTAAACTGAGTTTTCGAGTTTTATTTTTTCCTACTAAAAGGTGGGAAGCGGCCCCACGGGTCCCAGAGGTGACTGCAGGGACGGATGCTTTGAAGAGCAGCCCTGACCCTGTCTGCCTTCCTCCCGCTGACGCACCGCATCCTCCCCATCACTCCTGGAACTGACGTCCCGGTGCCCGGCGGAGGAAACCGGAGCAGAGGGGGCAGCAGGATGCGCCCAGCACGGGGGAAATCGCTCACAAGCAAGGAGGTGATTAAAAATATCCACCCTATTTCTGGCCGGCATGGCGCTGGGAAGAGCTGCTGGCAACGCAGGGCGGCCCTGCAGCCTCTCCCTCTTCCAGGGCAGCGCAGGATCGCGCTGTTCTTTCCATGTTGGTCATCTTCCTGCCCGGCACCAGGAAGGCGGTGACAAGAGGGTCCCCCCGGTCCCAGGCAGGGCAGGGACGCAGAGCCGGCCCCGTGACACCACTGCCCGTCCTTCTTTGTGTGCTTTTCCCGAAACGCTCCGCGCACCATAGCGTTTCACTGAGGATGACGCAGGGACTCAGGGAGTTGCAGCACACGGCGCTTCCTCCCCATGCAGGGAGGATGCTGCACCCATCCCTGTGTGTCACCTTCCCAGCAGCACCTTATCCCCTTGTTCCCATGCCCGGCAGGCAGCCTGCCTCTTGTCCCCGTCTGTAATCGTAGCACCGACCCGTGGTAAAACGTGCACAGGGAACACATCGCCCCGAGACGTGGTGGAATGTTGGGAATTAATTGGTGCCCAGGGCTCCCAGCTCCCCCAGAGCCTTCCCATGGGATCCAGTCCCCCAGCTCCCAGGGAGGGGGAAGCAGGGACGCAGCACAGGACCACGCAGAGCCGCAGGGGCAGCAGCGCTGTGCAGGCACTGCTCCTGCCTCTCGCCCAGGCTTGTCCTGCTGCCTCATTCCAGGGATTTTCATGCTGAGGCACAATCCCGGCTGCGTTTGGGGCTGCTACTCGCTGCGCTCTGCACAGTGCAGGGGCTCTGCTTTGCTCCCCAGCTGCAGAGTGCCCAGCCCACACCCAAGCCCCCATCTGCCTCTCAGCACCCATCTCCCTGGCTGTGAGGGCACATTTTGGGTGTCCCCATTGATCTGCACAGTGGGAACAACACATGGTGCAGCCCCACATGGCTCCCAGGGCGGAGGATGGTGACACTCTGGCTTCAGCCTGGCTCCCAGCGATATAACAAAAGCCAGCACCCACCTCCATGTTCCCACCACCCCCCACGGAGTGTCCCCAGCCAGAGATAAGGTGGGACCACCAGGCAGGCACACCAGTGCCCATGGGGACCCACGGCACCAGCCCACAGTGCAGGGTCTGTGATTTCAGTTCTGCTCCTTTGCTTCTGCAACCAAAAGCCCCGCATTCGGTGGTCAGCAATGCCAGACCTCCCCCAAAATGCCAGTGTCAGGGCTGCACCGTGGGTCCCAGATCTGGACCCACACCCCTGATTGGCTCAGGCACTTAAGGGTTAATTAACCCCCTTCCCTCCCACTGTCCCGTCCCCCCCCCCCCTTCAAACCGGCCCCCCGCCAGCTCCGGCACTAATACCGGCGCGGCTGCAAGCTGCTGTCTGGAGCCGGCAGCCGGGGGCCCCCCGGGGTGAGGATTTAGGGTTGGGCACCCCACAGGGCTGCAGATCCCAGCGGTGACCCTATACAGCTCATGGGGTGGCGTGTCCCCCCCCATCCCGGTCCCCACGGCTTACCTTTGAAGGAGAGCTGCACCCTGGGGGTGGGGGGCACGCCGTCCTTGCCGTGGGCTGCCCGCCAGCCCAGGGTCAGCAGGGTGGCCCAGAGCAGGACGGTGGCTACGGGCATTGTGGGGGCACGCTGGGGGCAGTCCAGGGGGAGCACGCCTGGCAGAGAGGGACAGCGAGGCGGGCGTCAGGGGGGGGATGCCACAGCGAGAAGCACAGCCAAGCCCCACTGACAGCATGGGATTGGGCATAAATGGGGAGGGAAGCACAGAACTGGGGGGGACGGGCTGCAGGGTGAGGCTGCGGCATGCACCCAGGTGAGCTGTGTCCCCCCCCCCCCCCCCCCGGCTGCTGCCCCCCATCCCCTCCCAGCCCTGAGTGCAGCACAGAGCTGGGCTCACATCTTTCCAACAGGAGGGAAATCTGGACTTCATTATTCCACAAGCGAACACACACACACACCAAAAAAAAAAAAAAAGAAAGAAAAAAAAAAGGAGGAAAGAAAGAAAAAAAAGGAAAGGAAAAAAAAAAAAAAGGATTTTTTTTTCATAAATAAAAGAAGAAGAAAAAAAAAAAACCAGGAGAAAAAAAAAGAAAAAGAAAAAGAAGCCGCGCTGTGTGCCAGGCAGCTGGGCTCCCCGGGGCTCCGCACAGAGTGGGGCCACTGAGCTGCCTCCAACGAGGCGCACACACACCGCCCTGCTGTCCCCACAGCTTGGGGACCACCGGGGGACCGGGCACACACCTCGGGGCTGTGGACCTCAGCTCGGGGCTCGGACGTGCCCGGGGGGCTCAGACATCCGGAGGTGCGCACGGTGCTGCGTGCCACCGCCGCGCTGCGCCCTCGGGGGCAAAGCGGGATGCCACCACACCGAGCCACCTGGGGACTGGCAGTGTTCCCACTGCGGTCCCCAAGGAGCTCCCCCGCGGGCACTGTTGCCGGAAGGTGGCCGTGCAGCGCGTGTCCCCCCCCGGGGCTCCACGTTTCCCTAAATATTTCGGTTCCCTCTCTCTCTCTCCGTGCGCACACCCATTGTGCCGCAGCCGGGGCTCTGCCCGCCGGACCCCCGCTGCTTCATCCCAACCCGCAGTTGGTTGCAGTTAATTCCACCCCCCCACCCCGCCCCCCCATCCCCGGGGCGGCTTTTAGGAAATAATTCTGGCAAATCCCACTGTTGCGTTTGGATGGAGCCCGCGTACGCGTCAGAGACAGGGAGCGAGATGGCAAACAAAGGAAAAGAGGGAGAGGAGGGGAAAAGCGCACAGCGAGGAGGGAGGAAGGGGACGGCGGGGAAGGGGGGGCCGGGGGGAGCCCTGGGGGGGGGCTTGGGGAGCCCCATTGCATGGAAAAGGCCCGGCCGGGAGCAGCGCACCGGGAGCCCTCACCTCGGGGTCAGCGCGCTCCGGGAAACTGGAAACTGCGGCGGGGGGGGGCGCATTCCTGGCCAGCTCTGTGCCCCCCCCCCCCCCCACCTCGTTCCCTCCGCCCGGGTATTGCAGGGCTGGAGCGGGGCCGGGGGCTGCTCCCCGTTACGGGATGGGATGGATGGGATGGATGGGATGGAGCGCGCGGGGCTCGGCCGCTCCGAGGGAACCCCCGCGGGCAGCAGGGAGCGATGTGGGGAGGGAGAAAAGCAAACGGGGTGGGCAGGGGGAGGGCAGCGAGAGCCCGACGAGCAGCGGGAAAGGAAAAATGGTTTTAAAATAATTAATTAATTTAAAAAAAAAAAAAAAAAAAAAAAAGAAAGAAAGAAAAAAGGGAAAGAAAAGGAAAGGAGGAAAAAAGAAAAAAAGAAAAAGAAAAGAAAGAAAGAAAAGAGAATCGCCGCAGCCCCGAGAAATAACTTTGCACAACTTCGCGCCGCCTCTCACCCCGCGGCCGGAACCCCCCCGCAGCGCAGCCCCGGCCCCGGGCAGCGCCGGCCGTACAAGAGCAGCCCGAGCGATCCCACCGCCACCGCGCCCACCGCCGTCCACGCCGCGCGTGGGTACCGCCGGAACGGGGGGAGCGGGGAGCCCCGCGGGGATGCGGGGGGCGGCGGGCAGCCCGGGAGCGTGACACGGGTGGGCGCCGGGACGCGGGCGGGATCGGAACACGCGTGGGTGCCGGGACGCGCCTCCGCCGCGGTGAGTTGCGCGGGGCGGAAAGTTTGCGGGCTGCAGGGGCGGCCCGGTCCCCGTTCCCGGCGGCGACAATCGCGATAGTCGCGACGGCGCTCCCCGCCTCCTCCCTCCTCCTCACGCTTACCTTTGCGGGGGCTCAGCGCCGCGCCGGGCACCCGCGGCCCCCCGCCATGTCGCGGCCGCAACTACCGCCGCGTCCCCGGCCCATGGAGCGGCGGTGCGGGGCGGGGCGGGGCGGCGCGGGCGGGGCTCGAACCCGCGGCGGGGCGGGCCGGGGGCTGCGGCGGCGGCCCGGCTCCGAGTGGGCGCCGCAGCCCGTGCGCTCGCCATGGGGCTCCGCTGCCTCATTTGCATAGCCCCGCCCCTCCCCCGCCCCTCCCGCCCGCCGGGCCGCGGGTTCGAGCCCCTCCCCGCTCACCTCCGCTCCTGCCTTTTGTTGAGCCGCGCCGCGAGGGGACGACGCGGGGGGGATGGGGAGGGGGGGAGGTCGATCGGCGGGCCCCGAAGGCGCGGCCCGGCCCCGGGGGTACGGAGCCGAGCGGGCGGTGGGACGCCTTTGTGTGGCGGTACCGGGGTGCCCGGGCGCAGCGGGAGAGGCGCCGGGGCGGCGGCGGCGGGCGGCGGCGGCTCCGGCGCGGGGAGAAACCGCCCGCCACAAAGAGCAAAGAGCCCCCGGCAGCGCTCCCGCAGCCCCGCGCCGCGCCGCTCCCCGCACGTCCTGCCCTCGGCTCTCCCCGGTGTGCGTGCGGCGCTGCGTGTCCCTGCGCTTCGCATCAGCAGTGCAAATAATGCCCGAAACCCGACCCGGGGAGCTCCCGGCTCTGCAGGAATGTCGGAAAAGAGGCGGTGGTTCCCCCCCCCCACCTCCCTTTCCCGAGCCCCTTTCCCCGGGCCCGGACTAAGCACAAAGCCTTCCCCGCATTCCCCGGCTCCATTTCTTTCCTTGCAGGGCCACCGAGCCGTCACCTACCATCCCCACGTCCCCTCGGTCACCGCTCCGTAGGTGGTGACCCACATTTTGCAGCCAACAAAACTGGGGCAGCCGCTGCCACCGGCTGTGCTCAGCCCTCATCACTGCTCGCAGTGCTGGTGGGCTCCGGGTTGGGGGAGCTGAGGGTAGGAAAACCCCTACCAGCATGAGTCCCCATCGCCAGGACACAGCTTGCGCTCAGCTCCGCACCCTTGTGCGTCATTTAAACAAGGCACCAGAGCTGCTCTCCCCTTCTCTTCCTCCCCTGTGTAACCCAGAACTGCCTGACTGCTCGCCCAGGCAGCAGTATCTGTCCTGTGCAGCACAAGGAATGCAATTTGTGTAGGCTGTATGCCCCAAGTTGAGCAGGGGAGGCTCAGCAGGCTCCTGAGGTGCCCCAGCTCGGTGCTGCAGGGAGCAGGGTGCAGGGATGGGGACGCAGGGATGGGCGCAGTGATGGGGGTGGAGAGATGCAGAGATGGATGCATGGACAGGGATTTTCATCCCTGTCCTGGATAGGTGGAGGGATGGGGGTGCAGGGGTAGATGCAGGGGTTGGTGCAGGGATGGATGCAGGGAGCCAGGAGCAAGGCACACCCATGCAGAGCAGGAGAGAAGAGGCAAAAATCATAGGGTAAAGGCAGGATGGAGCCCTGGGATGCTTCCCTGATGGAACCCCATGCATGTTCGGGATAGCTGAGCCTTTGCCCCTCCAGCCAGGCTCTCAGATACTGGCTCAAATGGGACTTTATTATTGTAAGTGCCTGGAGACAACTCTGGCCAAGTTTCTGCCTGGGGACAAGCCAGAGCCAAGCTGTGCTACTGGGGCACCGTCTGCATGGCAAGGGGCTGGGGACCCAACACCCTGCCGTCACCCAGGGATGGGCAGTGTCCCTGGTGTGCCCCATCCCTCACTCCTCATGCTGAGACCCCCGAGCCCTGTGGCAGTGCCGGGAGGCCGGTGGCTGCCGTGATGGATGGCCAGCGCTTGCCAAGCGCGGCATGTTTGGCCGACGCCGTGTTTGTCTTGGCAGGGGCGGGGATGTCATCTCCTCCACTCACAGGCTGACGAGCTGGGAAAGGCAGCGGGGGGCTGCCCGTGGGGCTGCCCTGATGGAGAGCAGCCCCGCGTGTCCCACAGGGCCGCCCTCAGGTCAGGGGCTGAGCGCAAGCTTGATGTCACCTGCGGGAGATGAAGGCTTTTAGGATAACCTCCCTGTTTTCTGGGGCCACCAAAGGCAGCCAGGCAGTGGAGATGGGGAGCTGCGAGATGCTGACGTGCCGTGTAAGTGGGTCAGTGGCACAGCTGTGGGCATCAGTGGGCACCAAAGGAGCTGGGGAGGACATGCAAGTGGCAGCAGGGATGGCTCAAGGGCTGCCAGAAACTGGGGCATCTCCATGCACGTGGGTCTGCAAAGGGAAGTTCTGCTGAGAGCTGTTTTGGGGCACGGGGTGAGATTAGGAGCAGTGCAGGGAGGTGTGTGGGTACGTCACCCAAAGCTGCCCTGGTGCTCGGTATGCATGCTGCCATGGGTGCTGCCTGCTGCTGACCCCTTTGTGCTCACCTGCAGGATGTTCTTGGCATCACAAGGCTCCTTGTTGCTGAGTTTCGGCACAGGATCAAGGGGTTTCCCTCAGGACTTCTCCCCAGGACACCTCGAGGGATGCTGGCTGCTGTGCCCCAGAAGGATGCTTCATCCCTCTGCAGGACAATGAGGACGTACAGGCTCGGTGCAGACCCCCTGGCTGGGGTGGGAGGGTGGAGCTGGGGGCTGTTTGAGCCCCCTCCCCACTCCTTGGCTCCCTGCTGCCCACGCCCTCCCCTCTCCCCATCCATTTCCCACCACAAAAATCCTGCAGAAGTCATGTTCCGCTCTGCAAAGCGGGTCGCCATGGCAACCAGCACAGGGGTACAGGACCCCGTCCCCATCAGGCATGGACCCCACATCCCACAGCCCCCCAGGCTCTGTCTGAGGGGTGGGAGCCGTGTCCTTCCCCTGTCCCTGCCCAGGTTCAGAGCCACGCATGGCCTGGAGCTCTGCACCAGCTGGGGCAGGAAGGATGCTTTGAAAGCCCCCAGCCCCCCTGCCAACCTCCGCAGGGTAATTTCCATTTTCAAACCCCATTAAAAAGGAGCCTTTTTCCTCTTTGTTTCTCTTCTCCCTCTGTTCTTCCCCCCACCCTTTAGCTCTTTGTCAGCCAAAAATACTCAACCCACCAGGGAAGGCGAGCTGGGACCCACTGTGCTGCAGCCCCTCCGCATCCCCCCTGGTGCCAAGGGTGTGTGTGGGGATGGGATGGGGCTCGAGCTGCCCCGTTGGCTTGGGCTGAGGGTAAATGTCTGGAAGCACGAGCACAAATCGGGTTTGGGGCAGCAGGAGTGGCAAGGGATGGAGGATGTTGGGACGGGATGGAGGCCGTTGGGCTGCTGGCAGCCTGCGTTGAGAGCAGGCGAGGGGCTCGCAGGCAGATGCGGCGTACCTGGTGTCATTGAGATCCTCTGTGCCACAGCGGCTGATGGAGGAGAAAAACAGCCTGGGGCGAATCATTCAGAGTGAGGCTGAGGGAGCAGAGAGCCAAAGGGAGATGAAACAGGGATGAATCACCGCAGCGGGCAGCACTCACCTGTGCCACGTGGCTGCCAATGTGCCGAGCTGCCCCGGGCACAAGTGGGCACACACAGCCTGCTGGGAGCTGCAGATCCCCATCATCCAGCTCACGGCTTTGCAGAAAGGTCACAGGCCCCAGAGCTGGCGCCGTTTCGTTTTTTCCCACCGTCGGTGTGATCTGTGCAGAGGCATGAGGTGGGAAAATGCCTCGGGTGCTGCTTAATAACCATTGCAGAGCTCTGCTCCAACACGGAGAATTGGGGTGAGGGGAGGCAGCGGGGCGTGCAGCTGGGGCTGGACAGACAGATGGATGGACAGACAGGTGGATGGCGGGCTGGCTGGCTGGCTGGCTGGACGGTGGAAGAATGGGTGGATGGATAGATGGACGGTTGGACGGCTGGCTGGCTGGTTGGATGGACGTGGTGTGGGAGGGACAATGGGCCAGGGACAGTGGATGGGGGACAGCATGTGAGTGGGGGCACATCTTGGGCGGGGGAGTGGGTGGATGGATGGACGGATGGATTGATGGATGGGTGGGCGGGTGGATGGAAATGTTGGAGCTTGAATATGGATGGATGGGTGGGTGGGTGGATGGGTGGGAATGGTGATTGAATATGGATGGATGAATGGATGATGAATGGGTAAATGCACGACTGGATGGATAGGTAGATGGACAGAAGGATGGATAGATGGACGGGTAGATGGGTCAGGGGATGGATGGATGGGTGGAGGGGAATGTGCCGGCATGCAGCAGATGGGTATCTGGGACAGACAGACAGAGAGACAGACCTTTGCCCCCTCTGCAGCTGCCTGGAATGGAGGTGCAGGGGGCTCTACAGGATGGGGCTCACCACAGGCAGGGAGCTCCTGGCACGGCACAGCCTGGGGGCACGGGGACCCGGTGGCGACAGCGAGGACATCCCGAGCGTCCTCCGTCCATGTGCCGGGGCAGGTGGCATCGGGTGTCTGCAGCTGTGAGGCCGCCTCTCATCTCTGTCCAGGCTGGGGCTCGCTTTCCCGTCACCTGCTGCCCTCCCGGCCCCGGGCCAAGGGGCGGACGGAGGGGGGGGGGGGGTGTCAGCGTGTGGGACCTTGACTTGCAGCCCTCACATCTCACACGGCTGTGCGTGCTCCGCTGCCCGCACCCCAACCACCACTGCACCCCAACAACCATTGTGCCCCGTTCCCCGTTACACTCCCTGCAAATCCTCCCCTTGCCCATCGGTGCTGTAATTACCAGCGATTGCTGCAGGGGAAATGCCCGGGGAGCGTTCCCGCTGCAGGCAGGAGCCGTGACCCTCATTCCAATCTTCCCTTTGGGCAACAGAGCGGATGTGCCTGTGCAGACGTGTGTGGGTTTTTTTTGTGTGCGTGCGCATCGCTGTGCATTTTCAAGCCGGCTTTGCACGCCCGTGAGACTGCTGCAGCCCTTTGCTGAGATGCTGCTCAGCGTGCGCAGCCTAATGAGCCGGCACGGCGGAGTTAATTGAGGGGACTTGTCATTAAGGAAGCGCTGCAGCAGGTACAGCAGAGAGATGCTGCCTGCCTGTCCCCCCAGGCTGACAGCAGCCCTGCAGGGATGGTGACAGCCTGCATCCCACGGCTGATGGCATGTCCCTGTGATGGGGATGCAGCCGCAGGGCGCCCAGGAGCATCCTGCTTGGGAAGGATGGAGGTTGGGTCCCTGTTGTGCCAATTAAGTTTGGGATAATGATCATGGGCAGCGGGGACCATAAAATCCCCCCATACCCCAGCATCTGTGGGGCCAGGTGCGGTGCCAGGTGTCCTGCACAGGGACACTGGCTGGGTGCAGTGGGGTCCCCCAGTAGAGTGGGTATTTGGGGTCCCTTTGGTAGAGAAACCCCAGGAGTTGTGATACCACAGTGAGGGACATCAATTGGGGCTGGCCTGTGGCTTTCAGCCCCAAGACTGCAACAGTGAAGCTGTTGCTGTCATTTCTCCTGGAAACCAGTGGGACGGTGGCAGAGCTGCTCATGGGAACGCAAGGGGTGCATGGCAGCTTTGTGCCACCCCTTCTGGATCTGGGTCTTTCCAGAGCCAGGGCTGTGGAGGGAGCAGGAGGTGCCTGAGGGAGACAGCAGCAAGCACACATCCATGGGATGAGATTCACCGTGCATCTTCCAGCCCCATGCTGAGGTCACCGTGGTGCATCACCCGCAGCACAACCCGGCCTGTTCCAGGTGTGCTGAGCCCCCCATGAAGTGCCCACAGACCCCCTCAGCCAACCACCCATTGCTATGGGGCATCATGAGGGTGGGGGTGAGCTGTTCTGCCCCACCAGGTGAGCCTTTACTGTGAAAATTAATGGTGCAGGGGGTCTGGAGATGAAGGCACGGTTCATTCCCTCCTTACCCATCTCATCTTTGTGCACCCCCAGGCTGGCAGAAGGGTGCCCCTCCACCTGCCTGCCCTCTCCCATCACCTCCCCCACCCCATCCCACCCCCCCTATAGCCCAGCTCAGTGCTCCTTATCTCCCAGTTCCCACCGTGCTGGCAGAGGAGCGAGGCAGGGCGCTGCATCCCCAGGGAATGGCAAAGCCGAGCGATAACGAAACCGCAGAGATGAGAAGAAATTACCTTGCCTGAATTTTAAAAACTTCATCCCTGGGTTGCCGTGGTAACCAGAAAGGTGCATCACGTTGCTGTGACAACCCCGAAACACCCAGGTTTTGCCTGGCGGGCTCAGAAGTGGTGGGTTTTTTGGGAGGGGTGGCGTGGGGTGCGGTGCTCGTCCTGGGCAGAAGCGTCACTGCACCCACAGCTTAGCCCCAGCGTCACACGCACCTCTCTAGTACCTCAGGGAGGAATCTGGGGAGGGGGCTCCAAAGGCAGCCACATCCCAGGGGCGGTGGGGAGGTGGTCTTTGGCTACTCGTGTCTGCTGTGGGGCACGCGGTGCCACGGGCACAGGGCGCTCCGCTCGCGGGGGATGCGATGCACCTGGCTCGTGGCCCATGGGCAGCATTGTCTGAGCGCACGTAAAGCTGTGCCACGGAAATAGCCCCTGTGAAGCAGCAAATAGCAGGTGACTCACACAGAGGCAAAGGGTCCAAAATAGCCCCTCCGGAGCCGCCTAAAATTAGTCCATGCCGGGAGGTCCCGGCTGGGTGTCCTTGCCAGGGCACAATGCTGGGGGTCCCGGAACCACACCAGGCACCCCAAAGTGTGCGTGGGGGGGCTTTGCAACGGCTCCCTAACCAGGATCCCACCTTGAGCAGGAGCTGCCCATCTCACAGCCAAGAGGAGGACGAGGCCGTGCCCCCTGCCCACAGGGCAGCCCACTGCACGCACCCTGCGCCGAGCGTGCCAAACCTGCTTAATTAGAGGAAGGGATGAATAATTCCTTTTTATAATGCAGCGCGGTGCGGCAGATGCCGTCTGCCTCGTCTGCGCGCGCCGCACGCGGGAGCCCGCGTTATTATGCTCTCAGCAGAGTTATTTATACACTGGGACATTTTTCAAAGCACCGCTTTGATGGTCTTCCACCAGCTCGGAAAAAAAAGTAGTCCATCCCAAAATAACCCGAGTGAAAGTCACAGCTCTTCATTACGCACATCTTCAACCGGGGGGCTCGAGAGGCAGAGAACAAAAAGCCGTCACATTCCTCCCATCAAATCCACCCTTTTCAAGTGCACTTCAAATGGGTTTGAGCGCGCCGTGCCGGCTCCCGGGCGCTAATGATGCTGGAGGCACGTCCCTAGGGGGAGCCCAGGCAGGGTGCTTGTGGGATCAGGGCTGTAAGCTGCTTTGGGGTGCCAGAATGGGGGGAGCAGTTTCTCTCCCAGCACCAGCAGGGGAGCAAATCCCCAATCATCTTTCTAAGGAACCCGGAGCAAAGCCTGGCCGCTGTTCCTCCGCTGCGCATGTGTCGCTCGCTCAGTTCTGGTTGCTGTTAAAGGGGGAGAGAGGAAAAAAAAAGCCGTTTTTGTAGGTGGTGACAAATTCCTGTGAAAACGCCTCTGACACGGAGCTGACTCCCAGCCAAGGCCCCCCCGGGGAGCAGCTCTGCCTGGCAGGGGGCCCAGGCACACAGCCCACTGCCCGCAGTCACACGGGGAGCACCACGAGCTGCACCTTGGGATTGGCACGCTGGGCTTGGCTCCCTGCACTCAATACCTTGGGCTGAGGTGTGGGCACCTGGTGGAAGAGGCGGTGTGGAATGGAGCAAGAGCCAGATCCCAGCACCCAGCTGCTTTTGGTTTCTACGCAGAACATTGGAGCCCCCCTCCCCAACCCCCTGGGCGGGAAATTGCATGCACATTGCTGCACGTGGTAGAGCAATTAGAAGCAGATTTCTTTCCACTTGAGTGGGGAAATCCAGAGCAGGCGATTCCCAAGCCCAGCCATGACAGTTGCACGCAACCTCCTCCCTGCCAGCCCAGGTGGGGAAACTGAGGCACAGGCAGAGCAGTGGGCACCTGTGGCTGCATTGTGGTGGTGCCTGGGTGGTAAGGGGTAGAGGATTCTATAAGAGGAATGCGTGAAGCTATCTGGGAGACGTGGAGCTGCAGAGAGAAACACGGAGCAGAGGGTAGGCAGGGAGGCCACAGCTGTGCTACAGCGCGCTAAAGGCAGCTCCAGGCTGGGCTGAGCCGTGCCAGGGGTCACAAACAGCAGTGATTAACAAGCACTCCACGGTGAGTCTGAGTGTGCAAATGACTTGGCCGCACTCCTCACCTCAATGAGCACACAGGGCCGTGAGGCTGGCAGGAGAGCCCAGGCACACTGAGCTCTGCAGCGCTCACATCGGTCACAATGAACCATGGCCAGAAAAGGCCCTGGGCAAGGAGCAGGCAGCCCTGGGCCAGCTGCCGGGGAAGCACAGCCTGATGCAGGCCAAGGCCTGAACAGGATGGGGCGCACCGTGCCAGGCACGTCCCTCAGCCTGTCCCCAGCCCGCATGGCTGCTTTCCCATGGATCTGGGTCCCCAGGGAGGCAGAGAGCGGGTCGCCTGAAGGCAATGGGCCACGGCGCATTGACTCACAAGCAGCTGCATTTCACTGCCTAAATTGGAGCTGCGGGCGCTGGCGGCCCTGCGTCCCATCTCTTCCTTGTGGGACTGGGGACCAGCATGTCAGTCCTGCCCAGGAACTGGTAGTGCCATCAGCCCTCTGTCCAGTTTGCTTGCCCCTGGCTTGGGAACTCACCTGGTCCTCGCTGCGTCACCAGCCAGCACTTCCCAGGCTCTGGGTTGGTGGCTGCCAGGGTCTGGCTGCAGGCAGAGCAGAGCCCTGTGCCTCCATTTCCCCAGGTGGCCTTGTGCCACTGAACATCGATGCTAAGCAGCATCCCAGTGGGTCCTGCAGAGCAGGGGCTGCCCAAAGCCATGCAGCTCCTTACTTGAGATGCCCCTAACTTGAAAAGGGAATTTAGGCACTAAAAAGCACTGCGATCCAAGCAGAATCCCACGACGATTTAAAGCAACTTCCGCAGCCTCAGCCCGGCTCTGCCTGGAAGCCGCAGGGCTGGGGATCGATCGGCTGCGAAGCAGCAGAGCAGCGGCTCCTGCCGCTGGTGACACCGGGCGCTCACGCCTCGTGGCTCCCGACGAGCAGCGCCGTCCCCCGGCAGTGGCAGCCGGGCCACGTCTGCCCCCTGGCGGCACAGCGCGGCCCCCAGGGCAGGGGACTGAAGGGACACACGCTGCAGCGCCTAACCGCGCCCGTGGCTTTCGTACCTCTGCGTAGGACAGCGGTGCCACAAACGCCCCGAGTCAGACTGGGAAGCGCCCGAAGCAGAGCTCCCGTCCCACCGTTAGCCTGCAAGAGGTGACGGAGAGAAGAACTGCTCCTCCATCACCCTGTGCACAGCCTCCTGCTCAGCGCAGCCCCCCGGGAGCACGGTGAGGAGCGCAGGACCAGGAGCACGGGCAGAGAAGACTGAAGGCGCTTGGCACCGAGTGACAAACAAGCTCTGGCAGAGGAAAGCCGCAGGCTCGCTGCGACCCAGCCTCCAGCAGCTCCCTGACACTCCCCCTGCAGGCCCCAGCCAAAGCTGCGCAGAGAGCAGAAACCCTGCACCAACAAAGAGGGTTCACCCTCCAGGGCTCTGCAAAGGAGCTGAAGGCAGCCCTGCAGCGAGCCGCAGGAACGCTGCTGCTGTTCGCTCCTGCAGCAAGGAGAGCTGGGGCTCTTCTATCTCGGGAGAGGCAAAGAGTGACACCTGCCTGCTGCCACGCTGAAACTGACATCCTCAGGGCAAGATGCAAGCAGAGCACTGCACGGAGAGAATGCAGGACAAAGCCTCACCAAGGAAGAAGCAGAATCACAGGAAGGACAAGCAGCATTGACAACTTATTCTTCATTCAACCCAACGAGAAAACAGTAAGAGAAACACTTTTGGATGTATTTCATTTGGAAATGAGCCAAACTGGCAACTAGAATCCGAGTCTTCAAAAAGTCTATACAAAGATGTATCATACAAAATGTACAGGAAAGTTCTCAAAAAAAAAAAAGAGACAAACGATACAACAAAAGGAGAGCAGAGACGGTGTGAAACCACAGCTGACACGTCCCAGCCCTGCTCTGGAGGGCAGGAGCAGCATCCAGACGAGACGCTCCGAACACAGAATACATTACACTATATACAGGACCGTACAAAGATCAGCATCCCCTTTGGTCTAGCGAGGAGCTCTCCAGCATGAAGTTGGGGCAGCCTGCACAATCTGCTCGTGGAAGTGTGACATGCCGAGAGGGGAAAAAGTCCAAGGGAATGAAATGGTCAGCTCTAACCCATAACCAGCATACAGCCACGTCACCAGGGTACAGACTTTACTCCATCTCTGTGAAGCGAGCAAACATGGCTTTCCGCACTGCATCTTTGTAGGAATCTGCAGTAGAAACACCATAGGAGCTGCCCTTGGCTCCCAAACCAGCACCTCGCATTCGCACTTGGGCCTGGAATGGAAGAGACAAGGCATCAGCTTTGGAGTGCAGCACAGCGCAGAGAATGCTTGTCATGCTGGCTTCACGCGCTCACCCAGGGCATTTTACAAACACCGACAGCAGGAGATCAGACTGGACACAAACCCACAACTGCTGGCTTAAATCCACCCATCCTGCCCCAAGCGGGTGGGCAGGAATAGATCCCAGCAGAGTAAGGCTGAGAGAGAGGTGCAGGCACAGAAGCGCCAGCCTGTCCATGCAGAGGATGCTGCCCAAGAGGGAGACGCTGCCCCTTCACCCTACACAGTGGACAGCTTCACCACAGGATGAGACAAAGAGGCAGCAGACAGCACGGTGCCTCCCACAGGACCTCAGCAGCAAGCACTTCTGAATCAAAAAGCACCAGACTTAGAGGAAGCATCCGTCCATACTTACCTCAATAGGTGCAGTGATGCCCTGGCATTTTCTTCCCAAGCCTGAACCTTCCCTCCAGCCCATGGCCTGCAGCATCTTGTTGCCTATATTACTGTTGTCAAGGCCATCTTTGGTGGGCTGCTCGTAATTACTGCAGGAAGAAAAGGTCAGTTAATCACACTGCTTGTCAGAAGCTGAACTGATCACCCAGGAGCTTCCAGGTACATACACTGTGCCAGCATCGTACACCTTCTTGCGCTTTGGCTCCGGGGGCTCTGGGATGCCATACTTCTCTCGCCTCTCAGCTGCTCTGTCTCTGTATTTCATCTGTAACCAAATTGAGTGTTGGTTTGAAGACAAGTTTATTTACTATTTTTATGTAAGTACATACATAAAAACATTTAGCGTTACTGTCAGTGTAAATATTTAGTACTGGTATAAAAATGCACAGCTTCTCCTGGGAGCTGTGTAAGCAAGCTGAATGCCTGCCATTACAGAGAGCTGCCCGCTGCAGTCTGCCAGCATGGGGCTTGGCCAGTGCCAATAGAAAGAACTGGAACAACTCCCCAGAGCTGATCAGAACCTGTACAGCGTGGTACAACAGCCCAACGCCAGTCAGGACCTGCACAGTCAGCTGCCTGACAGCTGCTGGAAGGTCACCGGACCCGGTTCTAGAGCCCTTGTATTGCCCCACTGCTGTGAGGCAGTTAGAACCTCCCTGATAAGCAGCAGCTGTGGTGCAGGAGACATTTCTCTCTGTTTAACAGGACAGCCTTGGCCCAAGAATGGCTAGGCTTACACGGCTTATCTCATTAGCATCAAGTCAGGATAAGGACAGCTCAGCATTATCTGTGCAAGCCCTTTTCCATTAGCCACTCATCCATTATCTGCTCATCTGAACACTGACCTCTCTCTCACGCAGTTCCAAGGCTTCAAGTTCCTGTTCTGAAAGCTTTGATCTCCTATAGATATCCATGTTTTGCTGCAACAAGAAGAGATTCGCGTTAACATGAAATGCAGAGCACATCAAGCAGGATGGACAACAGCTCTTTGTAAGCAGCTGACTTCTGGGAAACAAGCAATCCACACACAACTGCTTTTTGCAGTAGGAAGAAAAGCATTCCCAAGAGCACTTTGCTTTACACACTATGTTATGGGTATCAATCATCCCGGTAACACAGCACACACACCTTGTGCAAGTCCGACAGCTGCTGGTGCCGAATCAGCGCATCTTTGTTTGGGAATTGCCTTCTACACAGCAGGCAGGCCATCTTCTTCCAGTCAGTCAGCTTCTCCTCCTCATTCTCCATTCTTTCTAGCAAGTCCTCGTCGTTATCGCTGTCACCGCTGTAGGCAGCCACGAGGCCACGCTGGAAGGAAGGGCAGCATTAAGGGATGGGTGCAGCAAGACAGCACAAAGGCTGGTGCACATACTTTGCTGTGCAGAAGACACAGAGCCTTCTCAATGCTGAAGGGTCAAACAGCTTAAAAGAACCACGTGCTGCAGCACAGCTGCTAGACTTAATTCAAGCTAGACAAACAATAGCTTAAATAGAGGTTTTGAGGTTTCCAAAAGTTCAAGTGAGACTTTGAGGCTTGAGGTCATGACAACCTTTCTCTGCACCTCTCAGCTTCTGAACCTACTGTGCTCAGACAGGATCACTGTAACCACCACAGCATTCCACAGAGGGTACTGTGGAAATCCAGGCTGGAAGGCAGGCGTCTGCCGGTCCTCCTCTTGAGAGCTCTCAACATGTGACAGTCAGCTTTAGCAATACAGGAACCCAGCCTCTTTCACCCATAAAGCAACCCATCAGACATCTCCCGCTCACCTTCAAGGGATTTTCATCTTCCCCATTTTTCATCACCTCTGGTAGGATCTGCTGCCTCTCAGACAGAGCGCCCTGAAAGACAAGAGCACCGTGAGCACCAAGCTCTGCCACACCACTCTCCACAGCACGCTTCTCACCAGCCTCACCTTCTTCTCAAAAAGGGCAAAGCCTGCATCTGCAGCTGCAGACTCCTTCCGCTCCTCCTCCCTCGTGCTCAGCGGCTGGAAACTGTTCTTGAAATTCTCTTTCTGCTTGTTCAAGCTCTTGGCCCAGCGCTCCATGTCTTTAGCGATCTGAAACAGACGCAGAGTGGTTTGCTCAGACCTCTGCCTCCATAGACACCAGACTCCCGTGACACCCATTCAACTGTTCCGTTTGTACAGACACTCCAGATCAAGGCAACTTCACTATCTTCTATACTGCAGCTGCTTCCCCGTAGATAGTGTTAAAAAATAGAGTGAAAGTGCAGTCTGCCTGTTTCGGTGTATGAACCCTTCTTATCAATCCACTCCTCTAACTGGCAGCTCAGTTGTACTCCCACTGCTCCTGGCATCATTTCGTATGCATCTCTCCTATGCAGTAGTTATTTCTGCACTGAAGTCCCTGCCAACCCCGCCTCTTCTCAGCCCTGCACAATGTCTGCAATGTGCAGGTACACATTCCACCAGCCAACCAGGACTGTCACCAGAAGGGCAAACTATAATCTTACCCCACAGAAGACACCAGCGCAGTTATGATCCCACTTCAGCTTTTACCTGTTGAGCTGTTTTGCTCTTAGGCTTCTCTTTCTTCTCCTTCACTTCTTTTGTGGTGGTTGCGGTCGCCGTTTGTTGGTATGTGATACCCTCTGCTGCAGGCATGTAGGTCTCTTTTTCACCATCCCAGTACAGATACTGCTGAGTTAAGGCATTGTAGTAATACTGACAAAGAGAAGAAAACCATCAGATAGTTACACACACCACATAAGCTAAGCATCAAAAGAAAGAACCAAAAGAAGCGGCCTGATTCAGTCTGATGTTGCATGGAAAGGAGCTCCTCAGAGCAACCCAGACCTCACAAAGGAGGCAAAAGACACAGAGTGGCTGAAGCCTGTGACCCCAAACACATGTTCTGACCAACAGCACTATGGAAATCTCCATGTCTCTCCCAAGAGAGCACAGCATGCTCTTTGCTGGCTGCTCTGCAATGAAGCAGCTCACTGGCAGCATCTGTAACAGTGTGTGTATGTGTAACCCTATGCAGGGCAAACTGGAGGAAAAATTAAGGGCTATAACCAGAGTGAAGTACAACAGCCCCTCAGTTTCACTCATAAGGCAACAGACACAGAACTGAACTAGCATTAACAGATAG
The DNA here is from genome assembly GCF_023343835.1 of Lagopus muta. Classification (NCBI taxonomy): domain Eukaryota; kingdom Metazoa; phylum Chordata; class Aves; order Galliformes; family Phasianidae; genus Lagopus; species Lagopus muta. The sequence continues at coordinate 3,128,459 of NC_064443.1, read as the reverse complement.
ATGGGTGCTAAGAACCTATATTTACCTGAGAGTTAGGATCGTAGTAGAGCCCTGTAACAGGATCATAGTAATATCCTGAAGATTCATCATACTGGTAGGTGGATGTATCAGGGACAGCTGAAAAAAAAAAGTCCAAGTAAAGGACAAGGTCATTCCAGACAAATTGACATTGGTTCCTGCGTATAATTCAACTATAATTCTGAAATGATTAAGAGCAGACGTGCCTACAAAGCACTCATACCATCTGACCAGAAGGCACAGCCAGGAGCAGCTGCACCACCAACTTTAGGGGTGGGACATTTAGCTAAAGCAAAGCTTCTCGCTTGCTAGAGGAACAGACACCCGTCCCAGCACGGCCCCTCTCTGCTTACCATACTTGGTTCCAGGGACGACACCAGTTGGGGCAGCTGTTTGTGCCTGAGTGCTGGTGGTGGCTGGTGCTGCTTGTGTCTAGAAGAAAACAGAAGAAATCTTGATGAGAAAGATCTGTCACTGAGGTGCAAAAAAACAAGGACAGGGAGCCAAAGCATATGCAGCCCACACTAAGCATGCAAGAGCTAGCTCCTCTTTGCCAGCACACTTAGTACTCAACTTTAACAAAGAACAGAACTATCAGAGAAAAGAAATAGAAGGTGACTCTTCTATAAACACAAGTGCTGCATTTAACTTCACCCGTGACATCTCACAGCTCTGCTGTACCACACTCACTTTAAAGAGTGTGCAGAGGCCACAGTTAAGGCAGAAGTCCCACCAAATGAAGCCCTGGCACCGAAAGCAAGGAGTGCCACAATTACCGGGGAGTCAGGCGAGTTCGTCTGTTGGTTGTAGAGCTGGGGACTCTGGGACACAACGGCAGCCGTGGTGGTGGTGACTGGGGCTCCTGCCAACACAGAGCAGCAATGGATAAGCCCAATGATTTGTACAACAGCACTTCATCCTAGGGCTAAAATTACTCTGTTTACAGTTTCGGATCCTAATTCCAGCTCCAGCAGCCAAACAAGGCAATAAACATTCAAAAGGAGACAAAAACAGTGGGTATTTTCTTTCCAGACAAGGAATAGTTTCCTTTTCAGGAGGAAATATTTTGCTCTCAAAGCCAGTGATTCCTGGCCTCTGACAGCTGCCAGCACTGAGGATTTCTCTAGAGCTGCTCACGCAGTTCTCATGAATTCAAGGCTTTATGTCAATATTCTGAGACAGCAGCTGCACTCATCTCACAGACCACAGGTCCCACGTGAACAAACTCACAATGCTTCTCCAGGAACACACATCCATTCACATATAATGGCAGCAAAATCCGTCCCCCTTTACTGAGGAAATGAACTTCAAAGCTAAAGCAAAACATCCCTATTGCCTCTCATCACCGACAACAGCATCTCCCACACGCTGGAAACACCACCTGATATGGTAGCTGCATCTGAGTCCAACACACCTCCTTGGTTTTGGTAGTACTGCTGATAATCCTGGGAGTACTGCGAAGGAAAATGAATGAAAACACAGGATGAGCAGCAGATACCCACACTGTAACAGCTTGCAGGCTACAGAAGAGCCAGCAGCACCAACCTGAGTGTACTGCGTGTAGCCATCCTGTCCTGACTGGAGGTAGCTGTAGTCAAGGGTGCTGCCTTCTCCGGTTTGAGGCTGAAATTGAAGCAGGCTATTATTATTTCTTTTTAAATCAGAGATGGATAAGAATTGCTGCATTTAACGACTTCAGTGCTGATTAGGCTCCAGCCTAATGATCAGAACCAGATCTCTAGATTTACACGGATAACAGGACTGTGAACGAGTTTCCAAACCCTACCTGAGTGGATGACCACTGTGCTGCAGCAATGGCTGTACTTGCCACAGAGAAGGCACTGACCCTGTTCCCATCTGGCAGAAGCAAGTCCCTGAAACCACAGAAATCACACACCTGAGTAAGCACTGCTTTTTGTGAAGTGATCGCTATACAAGGAGGTAGAGCCTGCCAGCATGCATGGATTTCTTGGCAGGTCTTAAACACTGTCATGAATGAGCCAAAGAACTGCTTAGCAGGTGGAGGAGCTGGGCTCAGTGTTGGGCAGTCAATAACCAGCCTGTAGGCCTCCAATGAAACAACTGTGCTGTGTATGAAAGAAGTTACAAGGGCAGCTACGGAGGACCGGCGATGCAGACGATAAGAAACAACTGCTGTCACTCTGCTCACACACAATAAGGAGCCACGTAACAAAAGACACTTCAAGGAAGCAAAACTGGAGTGATGGTAATCTTAAAAGCTCCAGTGACGACCGCGAATCTTTATATGGAGGAAGGGATAAGAGGGGAAATGAACTGCTACTGCAACTCACTTTCTGGCACTCTTTGCAAAGTCAACACCAATTGTTTTGCCATCAATTTTTAATGGTGGCTGAAGACTTTGTAAAATCTGCAGCAGTTGAGAAGCATCCTACAACAAGAAACACTCATTATTATGAAAAGCAGGTTACTGAAGAGGACGCAGAAGCTCTCAGAGCTCCAACTTTTCACACACACCAGCTGAAAACACATAAAGCTATGGCAGCACCTCTGTGTCCCCTCATGCCACACATGCTGAGTACAACAGGATTACAGCCTGCTGACAGTGTGCTGCCCAGAAAAGCGGGGTCACTTGATTCAACATAGTCTTTAGTTCTGCCCCACATTACTCCAGAAGGCAGCCCAGCAGAGGCTGACATCAGCCACCCATTTTCATCCAACACTGAACTGCTGAACTCTGCTTAAAGCAAGTCCAAACAGACCACACTGATTGTCAATTTGAACATCTCCAACAACAGAGGTGCCAGCACCCCTCTGGGAGCCTTCTTCCAGTATTAACTCCTCACAAAAGGGAAGACATTCTCCTTGTACCTTACTGCCATTTCCCACGTTTCAGTATGCCTGCTACCCTCACCAAGCACCCTTTGAGACTGTCTCTGCCATCCTCACAGCCTTGCTCTGGATGATGCTCAGAGCAGCAAGATTCCCTCTCCTTCACCTTCTCAAGATGAAAGGAGCCCAATTCTATGCATTTCCTCACACTGCACACTCCAGCCTTTTCTTGTGATCCAAATGACCCCAGACCATTATTTGTGACCCACGCATGAAGCGAGCTTTCAACTCGGAACTGCACTCTGCCATGAACGCTTTTCCCCTGTGTTCACAGCATCCCCCCACTTCCCTTCCAAGCTGCAGCTAACGATGAAAGGCTCTGACACATTTAGTATTTGTTCAATGATCTATGAACCCCTAGGGAAGCGGGGCAGACCTCAGCACAAAACCAATAAGGCCCTCACCATGGCAGAAGACAGCTGCACAAATGCAAAGCCTCTATTTTGCTGAGTCTGCTTGTCTTTGATAAGACGAATATTATTGACTGCCAGAGAGGCATACGGAGACAAGGCAGTCATGATGGATTCCACTACTGTGTGAGGAGCAATGTTTCGGAGAATGATGGCTGAGGAAAAAAGAAAGTATGACATTAGCTGTGTACAGAAGAACTTGAAGTACTCTGAAAAGCCTTAAAAAAAAAAAAAACCAACACAAAAAAACACCACCAAACCCAAAACAGCAGTAGTTTTGGACAAGAGCATGTTTCTGTTTCAAGAGTACAGTATTTGGGGAGTTGGCAGGAAGCACTTGCTCTGCTGGGAAGATGAGAGGGCTGTCAATACTGTTCTAATGAAAGGAAAGCACTTCCTGAGCAGAAGCCCTTGCCAACATTCACACGTACCAGTCTACAAACTAACTGGGAACAACCTAACCGTGGTAAGTGCTGTGCCCTGAGAGAGCTCAACGTGGGTTCCAAAGGGCACTCTGAGGTACCAGGACTTTTCTGCACAGATTCACAAGTCACTTTATACAGTAAACTCAAAATTCTGCTCGACTTTTACTTACTATCACAGTAATAATCCACGGACTGGACGGCTTCTGCTGTTCCAGGTGGTACCTCCTGCTCTGAATCTTCATAGGAAGGAAAAACTTGAATCACAATGTTGTTCTGTCACTCAAAGCCAGAACGTCACAGTGTAGGCTACAACCTACACTCATCCAAATTCAAAGACACCCAAAGAGATGAGAGGAACTTACCAAATTTGTCCGCTCCACAGCGGAAGCATTTCAGTCTCCTTCTGAAGTTGTAAAGACAGCACTGTGTGGGAAAAAAAAAGTAGATCTAGTAAGGATTTCGTTGATTCACACCAATGGTGGCATGTGCTGTATTTTGCTGAAAACAAGACAATCAAGATAAGTACAGCAAAGCTGAACCAACCACAATGATCAAGAACAACAAAACTCGTCCTCACCTGTACTGCAGCTGCTTTTCAGAACATCCCAGTCACCCCTACTCTAGTCAGTAAACTATCCTGAATTACACTACATTAACCAGTCCTTCAGCAAGCTTTGAAAACAAGTTATCTTTAAGTGATTAAAGCAGAACACAGCAGCCTGGTTTTGATCTTGCTACATCATCTCCACTTAAAGAGGGTCAAACAAGTGTACAGCAGTTGCACACAACATCAGTTGTCACCTGAAGGATACAGAATTCATCTAATGATGTCGTGTTCTGGTACAGTTCACTAATTGACTTCTGTATAAGCAAAAATGGCAGCGCCCTTCCAGTCTGTTTTACAATATGTGCACAACTACTGCATCCATCAGCAAAAGCTGCAGCTCAACCTAAGGCTGAAAGTATTATTGATTTTCTAAAGAGATGACAGAATCACAGAGAAATTCCCTCAGGGCAATGGCTGTTCTATCAGCTCTGCTGTGAACAGCAACTCCTGGGAGACAAGCTCTGGGTCAGGCATACATTAGTGGCAGCAACACACAGCTCCACTAACGAATTTTGCCTCAGCTGGCAAGTACACCACTGAGTCCCAGCCCTTATCTTCTAGCTGCTGATGTTCTCCGTGGACAATTCCATCACTCCAGGCGTTTCTGCCACTGCATTTCCAGAACCTTTGCACTCCTGTGCCTTGCATTTCTCCATCGTTGTAACCACCACTAGGCCCAAACTATGCACTGCTTTGTCCTGGTCACGTAGCTGGTGAAAAGAACTGAAATGATGAGAAACAGATAAAAAGACACACTGTACCTTGTTGCAAAGCCAGTCCTCAAATTTAGGCCGCGGGTTGCTGTAGTGCATCGCAATCTGCTTCCCCTGAATCACCAGCTTTTTCTGCAAAAGAAGTGGTTTCAATTATCCCTGTATCGAGGCACACGTGTTCATTTTCCCATGGCAGAGCACCCTTCGGAGGAATCAGTGCTCCTGAATTAAATGGACAACATATGGGGAGGATGTGGAGGACAACCACCGCCACCTACACCCTGCCCATCCAATCCTGCAGAGAGGAGGACGAGGGCAGTAAGAGAATGGGATGTGGAGCAAAGATAAACGGAATCAGGGAGTGTTGAAAAAGTTGCCAAACACTAAACGCTGCCATGGAACCAGGAAGTGTCTCGAAGGAGACAAAGTCCTAACTTGCTGCGTTCAGGATTAACACATTTTTAGGAGTCTCCTTGCCCCGTTTCTATTCACTTCTGGTATAGTATTGAGCGACTTTTTAAACATGTCCTTAGGTGACTGCTTCACTTCTTCCCCTACTCCAAATTCCCCAGACCTTTAAACAACCACATTTGGATTACTTTTCCAAGCACTTTCTTCAGAAGCGTCCCTTTGTAAATACAGTAATTCCTTCCAAAGGGACCCTGCTTAGACTTCTTGGAGGCTGGATTACAAGTGCCATCGAGTGCTTTCCTTTGACTAAAGCATCGGTTCAATTGGAAGCCTGCGCAAGAGCTTTGTGTTCTTCATTCAGGCAAAGAGCTCTCCACAATGGCTAACTAGAGCGAAGCTTCTCCTGGGCTAGGAAAAGTTCATGATGCTTTCAGCACGTCCGCTCGCTCTGACTTTACAGGAATTAGGAATTTAGATCTGTTTTAGAAGCCCCAGCTCTCAGCCTCGTGCTTTGCCAAGTGCGGGCACGCAGAGCGCCCCTTCAATACACAGACAAAGTATTTCAAACAGGCACAAGTCAGTCTGAGGAAACGTGCACTACAGGCCAACCCCGAGACATTTTAATACAAGAACCAGTTTTATGACAGGTTGGCTTATTGCAGAGGTACCACAGGAGCACCAGGACCAGTGGCTTCTCTGTAACAGGGTCTGACAGATACATCTAGCATGTAGCATGAATAAGGCTCTCACATTCTGTGCAACTAAATAGGGCAAAGCCATTTCTCCTACCGGCAGGAGGGAGGGTTGGAGGGCCCAGCGCTCACTGGATATGCACACATAGAAACAAAGCTGCTGGCACAGTTGCAATACATCATTCTTTCATCTAACAGTCAGCGACCGGGCTGCTGGGGAGACTCTATGTTTTCCCTACTACTAGGGTGGCTGGGTTACCGGAGTGAATTTGAGTATTTGTTGCAATAAATTATGCAGCAATACAGCTTTGTATATATTAAAACTATCTCTAGAATTGCACTTAGCATTCATCTCCTAACACGAGTCCTTCCGCTGCACCTGCCCACCCTACAGAGCAGGGCACCGTGGAACAGGACCCAAACTGTGCCTTGGGAAACGACTCCCAGCACGAGCCACGTGGAGCTCTACTCCAGCACAAAGCACACAGCTACCTCCATCTGCTGGAGCTGCTTGCAGGGCTGCTGCAGTGCCTGGACACATAAACTGACGCAGCAGAACATGTTCCTCATGCTGCCCACAGATCCTCACAGCATATATTTAACTGTAAAAAGAACAAGCGGCTCAACACACTTTGCTGGCTCCAAGAGAGTATTTAAGATCTGTTGTTAAAACAGACTGTGGAGATTCAAAAATTAGCAAATCCAGAGCGTGCTTACAGTGTGAGAAGAAAGCAGCACTGGGAAAGAAACTAGAGCACTTTCTGCATTTTGGCTCCTTGTCAAGTCATAGTCCAGAAAAGCCAAAATACACAGCACAACTTTGAAGAGCCCTCAGTTCCCATCAGATTTATTTGGAATGAACACATTTCTCTGTCCAGAGGAGCCAGGTGTCTTCCCTCGACTCAGGGAACACATCTTTTTAATGACCTGGCACATCTTTTTCTAAATTTTACTCAGGATTAATACCAAGGTAATGAAAATCTCACAGTATCTGATGCCTTCTCTGGCAACAGAACTAGCAGGTGGAAGTAAAGTAAGAGTCTTTTATGGACTATATGCTACTCTTTCCAGAGCCAAATAAATTGGCACCATGTAATCAGACAACAGCACATTTTATGAGGGAGGGCTCAAAACAGCCCATTTTCTTTTCCTAACATTACCTGCTATTTTCTATCACTCTGAAAACTTTTAATATATACAAAGCTTTTATTCATTTAAATCACTGTTACGGAACAAACCACTCCTTCCACCTTTATTTTTTTCTTTTTTTTTTTTTTTTAAACTGTACAGACTTTTTCCATTTTCAGGAATATCTAGACTTGGTGAGTGAAGCAACCTGATTGGCTTCCATCCAGCTGGTAGCATCTTGAAAGTGATAAAACTCCACGAAGGCGAAACCACGGCTTACACCTAGAGACAGCATTCAGATATAGACGGGATACTTGTGTTAGTCAGTTCCTTTAAAACAGGTGAATCTCTCTCCAACTGCTTCATTACTTCACGACAAAGCAGCTTTACAAATGCGACGTCAACTGCTGGGATCTGCTCGTTATTTTGCCATGGCAAGGAACCAAGCTCCCTTAACTGGCTACATTTCACTCCATTTGAATCCACGTTTACAGGTAACCATGCAACAGACTACATACTATTAAATGGGTTTATACTAGTATTACTTACCAACACCTGTTAACTAAAACCCCTGGAGACAGACTTCTTTTTAACAGGACGAGCTATCTACAAGTCTTCCAAAAAGCCACATTCCTTAGCCATGGCAAACTTTTTTTTTTATTGATTGCACGTGCTTGCAGTTTGGGGATAATTCTGGATACTCTTTTGGGCTGGGGAAGAGGAAGGCCATACCAAAAACTGGATAAGAGCTCTCACCTGTTTTTCTCTTCATCAGCCTCACGTCTGCAGGCTGAGGACCTTCAAAGGACTCAATAAGCTCCCGGATCTGCGTGAGATTTTATCAGACAGTTAAGTTTTCAAATATTAGCACACATCTCAGCCACACAAAGCAGCAATCCAGCCTACTGTACGCACAGCGGGTGCACAGAGCAGAAGAGTCTGAATATTATCTCAGAAAAAGAAGCAAGCCCTTGGGGTGAACAGGAGCCTGACACGCACCACAGAACCCACACAGCCCTCCGTTGTCCTCACAGCCCACAGAATCATCCAGAATCTGAATCACTACGGCCTTGAATTCCAAGGCCATCTGTACAGAATTTGGCAAACTCCGTGCTTGGCCAATGTCTTAACAAAGAATGCTGCTAGCATCCCCAACCCTGCATGCTTGGAAACATCCAACTCCTAGCAGAGAACAGTAACACTACTGGGAGGCTCAGTGATGCACATTCCCTTAAGCCCCTAGCCATAGCTGCAATCCTCTAACAGAGTTTCCCTTTTGCTTTTCAGAAAATAAGTGAGATTTGTTAAGAATACTGTCAAAGATCATGCTACAGGGACGTCAGCTCTTCAGACACAACCAAGCTGCTTAAGTTGGGTGTGACAAACTAGATAAATTATTGCCAAGGAGTATAAAGGAAAAACAAACACGTAAAATTATCTCCTAAGAACAAAAGGAGCTTGGCAGCTCCTACAGGGAACTCATGCTACACTACATACAACAGCAGGCGAGACTCAAAGGTTATTTAAAGCTGCCTGCTCATCTTCTGGCTGGAACTGACCTACCACCTTCAGTGCAAATACCTTCTCGTGAGAGAAGAGGAAAAAGCTGTTAAAATATGTACAGTTAATACCAGAAGCACAAAGGGAAAGCTGACTTCAGCAGAAAGCAATCATTCCAAAAATCATAACCTCAACTCTGCTGATGAGTTCGTAACTAAAATTACATTCAGCTTTCCCACAGATTATACTGCAGTTATTTGCAGAACCATAAAGCTGCACGGGTACAAAATCAGAAACAAAAATTGCTAAATATGTTTCAGGTAACTTCTGACTGAATTCCATTGTTTGGATGCTTTGCTCAGTGCTTAAAAAATGATCACACGTGGCGATTGAAAAGCATTGCCAGTATTCAGAAAGTACTCAATTAAAAGAGAAAAGAAAAAAAAAAAGCAGAGATCTACCACAGAAGTGGTGCAAAAAGATGCTCTGTGTTAGCAACTGCCACACAAAGATCTCAGGATCGGAAGGGGAGCGTGCCTGAAAACAAACTGATACACCCTGGCTTTTACAGCTGTTTCTTATCCCACTTCACACAGCAGCTCTAGGCTTGTGATCTTGGTCACTGAAAGAGCCCAGTGAGAGGGCAAACAGATCCCTCCCAGGGGGGTGCGAGGTCTTTCCAGCACAGTCAGATGATGGCGCACCACGCTCACTCCTTCCCTCAGCTCCGGAGCAGCCATTTTATGGCTGCCACAGCTGCACCCACACAGCCGCGTTCCGCACGGCTGCTCTCAGCTGAGGAGCCCAGCATCTGGGCTGCACCACCAACCCTCACTTCGGGCTTCCACAAAAGCCCAGAAAGTTATTAAATCACTTTTGTGCTCCTTATCTCCCTCCCTTAACAATCCTTAGAGAGTAACATCAAATAAAGAGGACGTATGTCTATATCCTCTTCCACGTGCTAAGTGGGAAGAGGAAAAAACTACACGGAGTTTTAAATCCCACAAAAATCTTAGGGGAAGCACACCATTCACATACAGCTCTATTGAAAACGAACAGCTTAACATTGAGATGACCTCTGTTACTCAACAGCGGCGGCCGGAACCCTTTTAGGATTCAAAATGGAAGCGCTCCCAACACGTCTAGAAGGGGGGGGCACCGTGATGCAGCGCTCAACAAAATGGCAGCAGCTCTGCGCAGAGCAAAGCCCCTCCTGCCTACTCACATCGTTCTCGGTAACCGTGATGGGCAGGCCACGCAACATGATGGTCTTGCTTTCCTTCTCGTCGTTGATGTCGTTTCTGTAGTCGTGCTCTCCATAGTCGCCATCGGAGTGGTACCCGTCCTCGGATTTATCGCTGTTCCTGCGCTCTCGCTCCCTCTGGAAGCCAACACACGTCAGCGCCCCGCTGCCACCCCCAGCCCGAGCTCCAGCCGCACCCCGCGGGCCCCGCAGCGCTCACCTCGGGGCTGTCGTAGTCGCGGCTGTCGTAGTCTCTGTCGTAGTCCCGGCTGTCGTAGTCCCTGCTGTCGCGGCTGTCGTAGTCCCTGCTGTCGCGGCTGTCGTAGTCCCGGCAATCGTAGTCGCGGCTGTCCCGGCTGTCGTAATCTCGGCAGTCGCGGCTGTCGTAGTCCCTGCAGTCGCGGCCGTCGCGACTATCGTAATCTCTGCAGTCCCGGCTATCGCGGCTGTCGTAGTCGCGGCAGTCTCGGCTATCGCGGCTGTCGTAGTCTCGGCTATCGTAGTCGCGGCTGTCGTAGTCGCGATAGTCGTCGTAGCGGTCCCCGCGGCGCTCCTCGCTGGACCGCTTGTAGTCGTCCCTGCGGCGGCTCCGCGACTCCCGCTCGTCGCGGTCCTCCCTCTCCACGATGGAGCCGTAACGGCCGCTGCGCTCCGTCCTGCTCACGCTGCGGGAACGGCGGGCCGAGCTCAGAGCGCGCTCCCTCCGCAGCCCCCCGGGCCCCCGCCTCCCCCACCGCCACTTACCGCTTATCCGAGCCCATGGCGCTGCCCACGATCCGCAAGTCTCCGGCACGGCTCTGACCGCCACTGCGCGGCGCCGAACACACGCCCGCAGCCCCCGCTCCCTCGCCACAAAATGGCGCCGAGCTGACTGGCCGTCTTCTACCCAGCAGGCACCGCGCGCGCCGCCTGGAAGCTTCCAGCTGCTGCGCATGCGCAGCGGTGGCCGCCCGCCGCGGGGCACGCTGGGAGTTGTAGTTCGGCCCAGCGTGGGCCGCTCCGGTTCTGCGCGGTTATTGAAGTAGAAGCAAAACCCCCCTGTAGGTTGTGGCAGCACCCGCTCCGCGGGCGGGTTTGTGCCGCCGCCGTGGCACTGTGCTCTTTCCTGCGTGCTGAACTGTCTGATCCCAGCTCGTGCCCGCAGCTCAGCGTGTCCTCTGCTGAGCTGTGCGGTGAGGCGGCGCAGAACGGCCCGCAGTTGTGAGTGAGCTGTCTGGAAGCAGTGCTGGGAGGAGAACACCAGCCGTCCTACTGCCTGCAGCTCAGCTCTGCGAGGCCCAGAGCTCAGCACTCGCCCAGCGGCACTGTCCCCTCCATCTACTCAGCAGAAGGGACAGCACTGCAGCCTGCAGCTGTTAGGGAGCACATCAGGCTGCCGCTTGCTGCTGCCCCTGAACAGCCTCCAAACCCTCACTGAGGGCCTCTGGGTTTCTCTGGGCACACACAGCGATGCTGTTTTGCTGCCTATCCCTTGGGGGAGTTAGGCTGCAGACTGACAGAGAGCAGCTGGAAAGTGTTCCTGCGGTCACTGCTCGCCTCCAGAGGTACTACAGGGAAAACACTCCACCTGCAAAATGCAGCTTTAGCACAGATGCGGATTTTAGCTCTTTGAAGGCTGTTTTCTGAATGGCAGTGAGGGAACTGCTGCTTGGGGGTGTGCCTGCTTGCAATTTCTGCTTGTCCCTGGTTGCTGCATCAGGGAGGAACTTTGGCAATGGTTGCCAGCTGTACCGCTCCCCTCTCCTCATTCCTCTTGCTGCCCCCAGCGTCCACTGCTCTAAACCCTGGAGCCTACCCTGCTCAGCTCCCCCCACAGCAGATCCCCATGCTCCCCTCCTCCCGCCCAGTTCCTGGCTATAGGCATAGGACAGACAAGGTACAGCCCAGCTGGACCTTCCTGGAAGGGCAACCCGGCATCTCTCTCTCCCACAGCCTGCTGCTCAAAAGCTGAAGCCCCACGGGAGCAGCTGGCCCATGGCCCCCAAGCGCCGAGCACCCCCTGCATCCCAGCCTGCTGATGGGGGCAAGAAAGCCAAGGGGGGGCAGGAGGAGGAGGAGGATGCCTGGAGCTCCGCGCTCACTGCCTTGAAGGCAGCCCCCAAGGAGAAGCCCCCCGCCACCATTGATGGGCAGTGTCCCCTGAGTGCAGGGCCTGATGCACAGGTGAGTGTGGGGAGGAGCATCTGGGGATGGAAGGAGGATGGAGAGGACTAATGGGGACCCCCACGCCCCCAAATGGGTGAAGCACCCCTCTGCCCTCAGTGCCACCCCAACCTGCTGCCTGCCATAGGTCTATGAGGACTATGACTGCACCCTGAACCAAACCAACATCAGAGCCAACAACAACAAGTTCTACATCATCCAGCTCATCATGCACAATGGCACCTACAGCACCTGGAACCGCTGGGGACGTGTGGTGAGCTAACCTGTGGCCATCCCTGACTGGGGTTGAGGTGCTCCCTGCCAGCTCCCCCATCCCAAATTCCCAGTCCCAAAGTGAGCAGCTCTGCCACAACCTTTCCCTGGGGGGAAACAAGGATGCGTCCTCATGCTGAGGAGGCACTGCAGCAAGGAAACCCATGGCACCAGATGCCCATGGCTCCCATGCAGTGCCTCTGATACTGGGTCTGCTTCAGGGAGAAGTGGGCCAGTCCAAGCTCCTGCCGTTCACCTCTCTGGAAGCTGCCAAGAAGGATTTTGAGAAAAAGTTTTGGGAAAAGACCAAGAACAGCTGGGCAGCACGGGAAAACTTTGTGGCCCAGCCAGGAAAGTACACCTTGATAGAGGTGCAGCCCGGCGCCGGGCAGGAGGTGGCCCTCAAGGTGAGTGGCATTGCCTCAATGCTGAGCCTGAGACATCGAGCAGGGTCAGCAGGGTGGGCTGTGGGATGGACAAGGAGGCAAGCTTGGCGCTCTCTACTGAGCACCACAGACATCATAGTGGCATTGGGCATGACCCAGGGACAGCACAAGGCTGGGGTTTGCTCCCACAGACGGATGGTGTGGGTGATGGGAAGGTCTCCAAGTGCCGCATGCTGCCTTGTGCCTTGGATGAGACCACGCAGGAGCTGGTGGCCCTCATCTTCAGCAGCGACATGTTCCGCCACGCCATGCAGACCATGAATATTGGTAGGAGGTGCCAGGGGGCCTGATGAGCGCGGAGGTGCTGGTGGGTTTCTGAGCATCCCCTTTGGCTGTGGTGATGCTGGGGCTGCTCAGCACAGTGGGGCTGGGGAACGCTAGCACGCTGGCACGAGATGTGGGCTGACAGCGTGCGCTCCACCCCTGCCAGATGTGAAGAAGATGCCATTGGGGAAGCTGAGCAAGCAGCAGATTGCTCAGGGCTTCGAGGCACTGGAGGAGCTGGAAGCTGCACTGGGGGAGCAACCCTGCAGGATGTCCCGGCTGGAGGAGCTCTCCTCACGCTTCTACACCATTGTGCCCCACAACTTTGGGCGGGCACGGCCACCCCCCATAGATTCCCCCGAGCTGCTGCGTGCCAAGAAAGACATGCTGCTGGTGAGATGTGGCAGTGGCATCTGTCTCTGTGGGGTGGAGAGGTAGTGGGAGCCTTGTCCTGGCCCACAATGACTGTGTCCCTGCTCTGTTCCCTCCAGGTGCTGGCTGACATCGAGGTGGCACAGAGTCTGCAGGCACAGAAGGTGGAAGAGGAGGAGGAGGTGGTCACCCACCCCTTGGACCGGGACTATGCCCTGCTGTGCTGCCAGCTCACCCTGCTGGAGCACACCTCCCAAGAGTATGAGGTGTGACGGTCCCCAGTGCCACTTAGACACTCTGGGGACACAGTTATGGGCAGCCAGCAGTGACACCATGTCCTTCCTTGCAGATGATCCTGAACTATGTGGCACAGACAGGGGGCCAGGTCTACATCCTCAACATCTGGAAGGTGGCCCGAGAGGGTGAGGTGAGAAGAAGGAGCCTGAGGAGAACCCAGCTGTGCACTCTGGACTGGGCTTTGTCTGCAGGTCCAGGGCCACTTACATACAGCAGAGCGGGAACGCCGGCTGGCTGGGCAGGGGAGTTGGGCCAACCCTGTATGCCCCTCCCTGGCCAGCCCTCTGCTCCGTGTCTCTCCAGGACAAGCTCTTCCAGGCCCATGACCACCTGGAGCACCGGCGCCTGCTGTGGCATGGCACCAACGTGGCAGTGGTCGCGGCCATCCTGAGGAATGGGCTGCGCATCATGCCCCACTCGGGGGGACGCGTGGGCAAGGGCATCTACTTTGCCTCTGAGAACAGCAAGTCTGCTGGCTATGGTGAGCAGCAGGCTGTTTGGGGTGTCTGTAGGGTCGGTGCAAGCCTAGCTCTTTGTGGCACCTCTGCCAAGCCCCTTCCATGCTAGGGACTCACGCACAAATGAGTGGCAACTCTGGTGCCATCACTCCTTCCCCTTCATTTCCCTTCCCGGTGTCAGTGGGCTGCACATCCACGCGAGTTGGCTTGATGTTCCTGACGGAGGTGGCTCTGGGCAAACAGTACTGCATCACCCGCGATGAGCCCACGCTGCAGCAGCCGCCCGATGGCTATGACAGCGTCCTGGCCTGTGGTCGCACGGAGCCAGGTGAGCGGTGGGACTGGGGGCCTTGGGATGGCCCTCAGGGCTGGCACTAGTGGAGTCTTCTTGTCCAGACCCTGCACAGGATGTGGAGGTGATGCTGGATGGGAAGAAGGTGCTGGTGTGCCAAGGCAAGCCGATCCCCATGCCCACCTACAAGGACTCGTCCTTCTTCCAAAGCGAGTACCTCATCTACCAGGAGAGCCAGTGCAGGATCCGCTATCTCGTCCAGCTCCACTTCTGAGAGCACCAGGCTCCTTGTGTCCCCTCTTGGCAGCAGAGTGCTGCCAGCATGGAGCGCAGGAATCCAGCCCTTGTGGCCACTCACTTAGGTGTGAGATGGGGCATCCAGCCTGCTCCCATGAGCAATAAATTCACCGTGCCTTGCACCAGCAGTGTGGCTGCTTTCCTGCCGGCACGGAGGGGCTGACCAGGGAGCCCTGGTTGGTGCTATGGCCAGGGGTTACCCCTGTTGTGGGTGACTCTGGGTGGGCTGCAGATCTCATAACTGTAGCCAGACTTGTGCTCACCACTGCGGCATAAGGGCTATATGAAGGGATGAGCATGGATGACCTTTCCCTGTGTCCCCAGTGCCTGCCCTCCATTGGTACCATGCCAAGCCCCGCTCTGTCCCCTGCATCCCCCCAGGCACAAGTCAGTGTCCGTGCAATGACACTTGGCTGTGCCACCCTGATGCTCTACTGGAGACTGCCTCAGGGACACCCTGCACTCTCCAGTCTCGCAGCACCAGCCCCCTACACTTCGCAGTATGTTTCAGTGTGGGAAGGGCCCTTTTGGCTGCAGACCCTCGGTCTTCCCTGCCCTATCGCCCGCCGGCTGCTAGGACCCAGCAGCTGTCCCCAGCGCTGTCAGTGGGCGGGGAGAGCCCGGGGGTGACAGCCGGTGCCATCGGCGACAGGCAAACAGGATGACTAATGGGTGACAGCCAGGGAGGGGTGGATGTGGCCTCTGGGAACCCCACTCCTGCAGCATGAGCAGTGCTGGTGACAAGGACCGGTCCCAGGGAAGGAAGCGTTGCCTGTCCCCAAGAAGCCAAGGTATGTTGGTGCCACCCCACTGCTTGGTGACCCCCAGCAGTGAGGAGGGAGACCCAGAGCAGGGGCTGCACGGATGGTGTGGGTGGGGTTGGCTTTGTCCCTCTGTGGAACAGGGGATGGGGTGTCGGGCTGCCTGGGGTGCCAGCAGGTCCCCCTGTGTCATCCCTGCCCTGCCATCTCTCCGCAGTATTTTGGAGACCACCTCTGGGTTTCTCTGTGGCTCTGGTTTTGCTCCTTCATCTTCTCCTTCCCCAGCAGGCAAGGGGCCATGAGAAGACAGCGGCCATGCCCACGGTGGGCTCTCCCTCCATGGGATGCAGGAATTCTGTCCGTGTGATACCGACAGCAGAGCTGCTGGCTTAGTTCCTGTGGGTATGGCTAGCCAGATGGGGCCGAATGCCACGGCCAGCCTGGAGAACCCCACCATTCCAGAGCAGTCCACAGCACAGGAGGTGCTGGGCCTCCTCTTCATGGTCCTGCTCACTATCACTGCCCTAGTGGCCAATGTGGTGGTGATGGTGGTCATCCTGAAGACGCCCCTCGTCCGCAAGTTCATCTTTGTCTGCCACCTCTGCGTGGTTGACCTCCTCTCTGCCATCTTCCTCATGCCTCTGGGGATCATCTCCAGCTCCTCCTGCTTCGACAGGGTCATCTACAGCATCGCTGAGTGCCAGGCCTTGATATTCCTTAACGTCTGTTTCATCAGCGCCTCCATCCTCACCGTCTCCATCATCAGTGTTGAGCGGTACTACTACATCGTCCACCCCCTGCGCTACGAGGTCAAGATGACCATCAGGCTGGCTGTGGCCGGGGTTATCCTCATTTGGGTCAAGTCTGTCCTCATCACCATCCTGGCACTGGTGGGCTGGCCTCAAGACAACGGGGCCACCAGCGCCAGCCGCTGTACGGTCTATTGGAGCCCTGGGGCCCACAAGAAGGCTTTTGTCATCATCTTTAGCATCACCTGCTTCATCCTGCCCACCATTATCATCTTCGCTGTCTACTGCAGTGTCTACCGGGTGGCCCGGCTGGCAGCCCTACAGCACACACCTGCCCCAGCAGCTGCCCCACGGCCCCGTTGTGACTCCATTGCCAGCCAACTGACCATCGTCACCATGCGGAACCTGCCGCTGCCCCGGCTGGCACCTGAACGCTTTTTGGGAGGGAACAAGGCCATCCTCACCTTGCTGCTCATCGTGGGACAGTTCCTGTGCTGCTGGCTGCCCTTCTTTGCCTTCCACCTGCACTCCTCTGTGGGTGCCTCTGCGGAGGGCGGTGGGCACAGCGAGATGGTGGTCACCTGGATTGCCTACTCCTCCTTCGCCATCAACCCCTTCTTCTATGGGCTGCTTAACCGACAGATCCGCCAGGAGCTGGCCCGGCTCTGGCGCAGTCTCCTCCACCGTCCGCTGGGCCAAGAGCTGTGCTTGGCCATTTCTGAGGCGTCTGTCCAGGAAAACGTCCTGCAGTTCCTCCAGAGGGCAACCTGCACGCTGGAAACCCATGCTGGGTGCATCAGCCCCAGGAACAAGCTGGAGCAGGGCAAGGGGGGCTGCCCCATCCCGGGCCAGGTTCCCGAAGAGAGCGTCCAAGAGCAGAGCTCCGTGCCACTGTAGCTCTGGGAACCATCCTCTTTGCTCCTGGTCCACGTTTTGCCTGCTGTCCCAGTCTGCATGCTGGAGGAAGGGCTCTTGGCCGCATTTCGGGTGCTGTCATTTCCATTCTGCATGCTGGGAACATCCCTGGCTCCTGCAGCACATGGGACATAGGAAGCTGAGGAGCTACAGCTTGGGGGACCATTCCCCTGTGGGACTCCTGCCAGGGTCACCCTGCACCCTCCCCAGCTCAGATAACACCACTAACACCATAACACCAGTGCCCATGGTGCCCAGTACCTCCCCTCCTGAAAGTCAGGATGCTGCTGGGGGGGATGCTGTGCCCCCAGTCTCCAAAAACAGGAAACCCTACTCCAGCAATAGGGGCTGGGGAAAGGTGCATGGGGCAGGGAGGGGGCTCAGGGAAGATCACTGGCCGCAGGGCCACCCCTCTGTTGTCACCTCATGCACTTCCCTGAGCTGGGGGAGTCTCCACTCGGGAGGTGGAAAATGTATCTTTTTCACATAAATTTGATCTTTTTATTAAACCATTGATAAGTTACAAAGGAGGAAAAATATAGACTTATATATACAGCATTTCCAAGCCAGCAGGCTCTTGGGGGTTGCTGGGAGGGAGGTGACTGCCCAGGGGAAAGTCCCCCTGACACAGCCAGGGGATGGGGGAACACCATAGAGGCCAGGCAGCCCCTCAGCAGCTCTGGGGTTCAGCCCAGAGGGTTGGGGATGGCAGGAGAGGGACAGCAGTGTGGGCAAAGGTAGGGACAAAGGACACCAGGGAGTTGGAGGATGTCCCCCCCCCCAGCAGGGACAGCCCTCCTACCCATACCATAGCAAGTTTGGGGGGGAGAGGGGACACAGTGCTGCCAGGATGGGCATTGGAGCAACTCTTTTTGCTCCAGAGGCCATCACTTCTGGGCCCCCCTCCCCTGGGCATGGGATGCTGGGGGGGACGACTGGGGGAGGGATGGAGGACAAGGGGTGTCCTTGGCACCAGGTGGCACCAGGACCTCCCTTGTTCACCCACAGAGGGGTTCAGTAGGGCGAGAACTTCTGCCGATCAGCTTTCTTGGTGCCGTTGGCCGCCGAGATCTTGGTCGTGTAGGTGGCAGTGCCACCATTGGCACCTGCCGCGGAGGATGGGGACAGCGCCAGGAAGGAGAGCGGCTTCAGGCCGATGAAGTTGGAGAGAGAGAGGGCATAGGGGGTGCCCAGCAGAGCCGGGGGGGTGGCAGGGACAGCAGGCAGCGCTGCGCTGGAGCCCGGAGCGAGCGGCTGCGAGAAGCCCACACCGAGATCCACGGAGCCAGGGCCGAGTGGCACCTGGGAGGTAGATTTGGCCGTCTCTAAGCTGGGGGGGTCAAGCGGCATGGTGAGGGGCACGGTGACAAAGGGGCCACCTGCCCGCTGTAGGGCACACGGACCTTCGCCCCGTGCCTTCTGTCACCGGTGCCAGCATCCAGCCCCAGCTCTTTGGGGCGCTTACCAGGTGGTGATGAGGTACTGAGCCAGCGTGATGCTGACGGGGGACCCCGTGATGGTGATGTGCCGCTCACTGGAGCCCTCGGTCTGGTTCCCAATCTTGATGTGGGCGCCCGACATCTGCCGGATCTCACTGATCTTGCTGCCATGCCGGCCGATGATGCAGCCGATCAGCTGGGGGGGAGCACCAAGGTGAGAGGTGCAGGACATGTATGGGGAAATGGGGACTTTGTGAGGACCCACACTTACATCATTGGGCACCAGGAACTCCTGAGAGCTGCTTTGGGAGTTTGAGTCCAGCCCTGGAGGGAGAAATGATGGAGTTAGGGGGTCTCCAGCAGCCCTGTGCCCTCCAAACGTGGGGGGACATTGCTGTGAAGACAAACCCAAAGGACCAACAAGGAAAGGCCATAGGGAAGATGGGATGTGGGCAGTGGAGCTCCTGTCATTGGGGTGGAGGGCTTGGGGGCACTGGGACACCGGGAGACCAAAGACAGGGACTTTCTGGTGTGGGATGGCACACCAAGGAGATGGGACTGGAGATGGGAGGAGAGGACATGGACTCCCATGCTCTTGCAAGCGCCCAGCACGGAACAAGAAGGGCACAACTCACTGTCTCTAGCTCCACGGGGAGCTCACCTGGAACCATGGAGGGCGGGTGGCCCAGTGGTGGGAAGGGGACGGTGTGCCCCGACATTTGCTGCAGTTTTGTGACCTGTCCAGGGAGAGAGAGGAGATGCAGACAGTAGGAAGGCAGGTTTGATGGCATGGTCTCACGCCCCTGGCTGGACTCTGGCATCCACACAGTGCACATCCCACCCCACCTCAACCCATCCCACTCTAACCCATCTCATCACACTGCATCCCATCCCATTCCACCCCACCCTATCTTATTATACTGCATTCCATCCCATTCCCCTACATCCCATCTATTTCCACTCCCACTGTACCCCATCCTATCCCATCAAATCTTACCTCATTACATTAAACCCCATTCCATCTCATCCCATTCCACCTCATTCTAACCCATTCCATCCTACCCCACTCCATTCCATTCCATAGTATCCCATTCCATCCCATTTCATTCTATCCCACCCTACCCTCTTCCCATCATACCTCACTGCACCCCATCCCACCCCGTTCCATCATATCCCACCTCATTCCATTCCATCCCTCCCCCTTCCATCGTACCCCACCCCCTCTGTGTACTCCATCTTATCCCATTGTACCTCATCCCACACCATTCCATCCCACCCCATCCCACTCCATTCCACCCCACCCCATGTCATCCCATCCCCCTGCATCCTACCCCTCCCCACCCCATCCCACAACTTCCCATCATACCACATCCCATCCCACTGCACCCCACCCCAGCTGCAGGCTGCCAGACCCCGTGCCCATGGTGACACCCCCAGGATTGGCCCCATGAACCAAGGAGCAGGGCTGGGAGAGACTCACTTCCGCCGGAGAGACCCCGCTGTATTGCCCCTGCATGGAGAAACCCTGGGGGGGCAATGGGCATCAGCTGGGAACCACGCAGGGACCTGTGCCCCTGCAGACAGGGGGTCCCCCTGCCCCAGTGCCCCTTACCTGGTTGGCAGAGAGCAGAATGGTACCCAGGGAGAGCCCAGGGTGGTAGGGGATGGTGGCCCCCTTAGGAGGCGACTGCACAGGGAGGAAAGGAGGTGGAGGGGATGAGCAATGGGGTCAAGGTCCCCCCAGCCCACACCACACCTCCCACAGCACCGTGAGCCAGCTGCCAGTACCTCCAGGATGACAGCACAGATCTGCCTCACACACTGGATGATGGTGTCCGGCACCCCCGAGACGGTGACGGCGCGCTCTGTGGAGTTGGGCAGCAGGTCGCCAGCCACCTGCACCTGAGCCCCTGAGCTCTGGGGAGAAAATGGGGGGGCTGTGGGACTTGGCTGGGAACGGCGGGGGGACACCGTGCTCCTGCATCGTGCCGGGGGATCTCACCTCCCGGATCTCCCTGATCTTGGTGCCCGCCTTGCCGATGAGCGAGCCGCACTGGCTGGCCGGGATGACAAGACGCAGCGTCACCGGTGTCCTTCCTGCCGCCGTCCCATCCCCCAGGTCCTGCGGAGGGACACACATACAATGTCTGGCTTCCTCTGGGAGTGGGGGGCTCCCAGAGTCCCATTATAGGGCAGGGAGCGCTCACCTCCTCCAGCTTGAAGGCTATCATGGAGACGGCGCGGAAGACGGCATCGGTGGAGCCGGTGATGGTGGTGATGCGCTCGGGGCAGGAGCCCTCCGAGATGGTGATGCGCGCGCTGCTCTGGGGACGGCGGTGCGTCCCGTCAGGGGCACAGAGCTCAGCACTGCTTCAGCTCTGTGTCACCCCCTCCCTGCTGTCCTTGCCCCATCCCACCCAGAACCGTGAGCCACCTAAAGGCACCAGGACAGGCGGCCGGGGAGGGGACAGCAGGGGACCCACAACCGCCCCACGTGCCCTTACCTGCTCCCGTATCCTCTTTACTGTCTCTCCTTTCTGTGGGAAGAGGAACAGGGCTGGCAGTCAGGGCCAGGAGCCCCCCGGGGTGGCACAGCCCAAATCCCCCGGCTCTTACCTTGCCGATGATGCTGCCGATCTCCTGTGGGAGCAGAGGGCAGCTCTGTTAGCAGACGATCCCAGTATCACCAACCATGTGTCCCCAGGGGTGAGGACAGCCCAGACTTAGGGTGAGGGGCACGAAATCCTTCCCAGAACCACTCCCCCATCCCCAGGGCAGGTTACCTTGCCGTGCATCAGCATGCGGAGGGTCAGGGTGATGCTGAGCTGCGGCTCTCTGGGGCCGCTCGCTCTGTCCGGCGATGCCATGGCCTGGGGGACATGGGGTTTCCTGCGGGGTACGGCCAGGTGTCCCGACCCCTGGGCTGGGGGTGGCCGGACCCCCGGCTGGGGAATGCCTAGGGGAAGGGGGGAGGCACCCAGCAGCACCTCATGCTCGGAGGCGGCCGGGGAGGGGACAGCAGGGGACAATCGCCGCGTGTCCGGGAGCGGGTGGGCGGGATGCCGGCGGCGATGCCAAGCGGCTTTGGAACAAAGCACCCGCGGTGGGGATGGGGCCCGGTCTGCGGGCGCTGTCGGGGGGAGGGGGCACGGCTATTCTGGGTGCTGGCAGGGCTCGCCGCCGAGGTGGCCATCAGGGGAGCGGGGTGGGGCGGCGGCAGCGCCAGCAGCCCCCGAGCCCCCACGGGTGACCCGGCGGGGACAAAAGCGGGGGCACGAGAGCCGATGGCGAGGGGGGTGCGGGGAGGAGGAAAGCACGGCGCCGTCTGCCGCCGGGGGGGCGTGGGGACAAGGGCCGGGTGCCGGGCGGCAGCGGGAGGTGGTGAGGGGACAGCGCGACCACCCCCCATCGCCCAGAAGGAAAGTTTCTCCGCTCCCCCCGCCCCGCTCGCAGCCCGGTACCTCTCCGCACCGCCGCCGCTCAGTGCCGCATGCCGCCGGGGCCGCCCCGTGCCACCCGGGCCGCGAACAATGAGCCGCTTGACGGGCTCGGGGCAGGCTGGCAGCCCCGGCCCCCACCCCGGCCCGCTGGGGCCCCCCTCGCTCTTCCCCTCTCCCACAGCCCTCCCTCCGGGATCCTATTACAGCGGATAAGAGACACTAAAAGGAACAATGCACCCTGGGTAAGGCCATCTGCCACCGCTGGGGACATTCCTGTCCCCCCCCACACTTGGCTCGCACATCGCCCCTCTTTGTAATTGCGTTTTTTTTTTTGTTGTTGTTCCTGGAAGCCGATCAGCTGGCAGGGCACAAGGGCTCAAGGGCTCAAGGGCACCGGGCAGGCAACGCTGGGACGGCGGCACCCAGGGGTGCTGTTGGGGGTGGGCACCCTTAGGGCTGCGGTGCCGGAGCAGCAGATGGATGCTGCAAAGCGCTGAGCACCCTGTGCCAGCAGGCCCCTACCCCGCTCCGTGCCCCCCATCACACACCGACACGTTGCCAGTGTCACCCCCCCCGCCGCCCGCGTGCCTCCCCCGCTAAATCCTCATAGGCCCTGGCGTAAGCAGCTAAAGCCCAGGCAGGCTTGGAGGGGGAGCAGGGAGGGGGGTGGCACCCTGCTGCCGGCTCCATCTGCATCCCCAGGGTTGGCTCAGCAGCACCAAGTGGGGAAAGGCAGGTGGCGGGCACCGAGCGGCACTCTGTCTGTCCAGCCAGGCGTCTGTCTGGCCTCCCCTGCCTTTCCCCCCCCATCTGTTGGTGACCATAAATCCGCCGGGTGCTTGGGACATGCTGGCTGCCACCACAGGCAGGGGACGGCTGAGGATGACAGTCACCTTCTAAGCCCCTGTGGATTAACCTAGGAGTGGGTGTGCGGCCGGAGGGGTGGGAAGAGGAAGAAGAGGATGAGGATGAGGCCAGGAGGAGGGCCGCCGTCAACCAATGCGTGCGAGACAGTGAGGAGGGAACAAAGCAGGAGAGAAGAGGATGGGGATGAGGCCAGGAGGAGGGTGGCTGTCCCCCGCTGCACGTGCCATGATGAGGAGGGAACAAAGCAGCAGGGCGGCAGCACATCTCAGGGTTTTATTTGGTCCCGACGAAGCGGTTGTGCCAAGGGTGGCCCTTCCCATCCCACTCACTCCAACTGCTGCAGGAAGGCCAGCAGTCCACGGTGCCACTCCTCAGGCTTGTCCAGGTAGCAGGCATGCCCGGCGCCCTGCAGCACCAGCACCTGGTGGCGGGCCAAGTGTCGCAAGTTGCTGAGGCTGACCTGGCCCAGCTCAACGTCCTGGTCCCCATAGACAATCAGGGTGGGCGTCTGCGGAGAGGTACACAGGCCACGCTCGCATTGCTGCAGCTCGCAACGCTGGCCCAGGGCAGCATTACACCTCCAGCAGGAGCACCTCTCCTACCCTTTCCCCATCTCCCAGAGGAGAGATGGGGGTGAGGAAGGGAAGGTGCTCCATGCCCAACCCCGTTACCTGGACACCGGCGTACTGCTGCGCCTCAAACTTCTCTGTGCAGATGGGCGCCACAGGCACGTAGGCCTTCAGCAGGTGCCCGTGCTGGAAGAGGAAGGGCAGCGAGTACATGCCGCTGAGCGACGGGCTGACCAGCACGGCCGGGGCCAGGCCCAGCGCCTCCACCACCGCCTTCAGGAAGGCTCCCGGTGCCGGCTGCCCCACCGGAGCGGGGGCCACGGCGTCCTTGGAGCGGCCCAGCCCTGGGAGCGAGGGGCTGCGTGTCACACGGCTGCCACCGCGCCGTCGCCACGTGCCCTCGGCCGTGCCTTACCCGGCAGGTCGACAGCCACGGCCCGGTAGCCGGCGTCAGCCAGCACGGCCATCGTGTGCAGCTGCAGCCAGGTGTCCGAGGAGAAGCGGATGCCGTGCAGCAGCAGCACGTTCAGCCGCGGGGCCCGCTGCGGGTGGGCCTCCCGGTAGAAGAGGCTCTGCCCCTCCACCGTCACGGTGCCCTCGGTGAGCCGCGCGCCGGCCATGGCTCGGTACCGCTCCGAGACCGGTCCGGGCCTCGGGGCACCGCCCGGGTCCGAAGGCCGCAGGGGGCGGAGGGAGCGGGGGCGCCGCCTGGCGGGCACGGCCGAGAGCGGGCGGGTGGAACCGAGGCTTGCCGAGCCTTGCGCGAGCTGAGCCGAGCCCTGCCGAGCCCTGCCCGAGCGGAGCCGAGTTCTGCCGAGCCGTGCCCAGCCCTGCCCGAGCCCTAACCGAGCCGAGTCCTTCCGAGCACTTTCCGAGTCCTGCCGAGCCGAGCGCATCCCAGTACTACCCGAGCTCTGCCGAATGCTACCCGAGCCCCCCGAACCCCCCGAGCCCCAACCCGAGCCCTATCGGAGCCCTGCGAGCTTTTGTCGTATGCAGGGGGACGAGGGGCGGAGCGTCCCCTCAACTCCGCCGAAAGGCCGTGGTGTTGATTTCGGGGACGGGGATTCTTTCTGCTCGTGTGGGAAGTGAGGATCGTGTGAGGAACGCCTGTTTTCAAGGCGATCAAAAGCAAGCCGAGCCGAGCGCTGCCGAGCGGAGCCGAACCCTGCCGAGCGCCGCCGAGCTCAGCCGAGCCTTCCCGAGCCACGCCGAGCCGAGCGCGGCCGAACGAGGTCGGGCCCCGGGTTCGCGCGGGCGCTCCGCGGGGCGGCAATCCGACCCTCGCACGTCCCGCCGTCCGCCATGCCCCGCGGCCGCCCGGCGCTGCTGGCCCTGGGCGCCGTGCTGGTCTGTGTCCCGCTCCTGCTGCTGCCCGCTGCCCGCCGCCACGGCCCGGCCCGACTCCCGGCCAACGCCACGGTGCGGGCGGGAGTGATGCCGGGTGACCCCGCCGTCGCCTATAGGGAGGCCGCCGCGCCGCGATTCCCGGCATCCAGCAGGTGGGTCTGCCCGCGGCTCCCCGCGTCCCGCCGCGCTGTCACTGTCCCGCAGCGGGCGGCTCGCAGCCCCGCGCCGTGCCGAGCCCTCGTGTCCCCCCGCAGGCCCGACGTGCTGCTGCTGCACGGCCAGGCTTTCACTTCCGGCACATGGCAGGCCCTGGGCACGCTGGCGCTGCTCGCCGCCGAAGGACACCGCGCCGTCGCCATCGATCTGCCCGGTAGGACCGAGAGTGCCGGGGGCGACGTGGGCTGCGGGTCCTCCAGGCCGGCACCCAAAGGGCTCGCGGTGCTCTCCTGCTGAACCCCAGCCCTGCATCCTCCGTGTCGCCCCCCAGGCTATGGGGATTCACCTGTCGCAGGCTCGGTGGCCACGCAGTGGGGTCGGGCAGCCTTCCTGCAGCGTGTCGTGCGGCAGCTGGGCCTGCAGAGACCGGTCCTCGTCAGCCCATCCATGAGCGGCCGCTTTGCCCTGCCCTTCCTCCTGGCACATGGCGAGCAGCTGGCCGGCTTTGTGCCCATCGCACCTGTGGGCACACGGGAATACAGCGCCGTGCAGTACCAGCAGGTCCAGGTGAGGCCAGCAGGGTGCCGGGTGCTGTGCTCCCAACTCTCCTGCCATTTTATTGAGGTGCTGATTGGGCTGAGGTTGACATCCCACCTCTCCGATATCCTTTCTCTCCTCTTTTTCAGACGCCCACCCTGATCCTGTATGGTGAGCGTGACACTGGCCTGGGCCAGCAGGCCCTGCAGAGCCTCCAGCATCTCCCCAAGCACCGCGTGGTTGTGCTGCCTGGTGCTGGCCATGCCTGCTACATGGACAAGCCGGAGGACTTCCACCAGGCCCTGCTGGGCTTCCTGGGCCAGCTGAAATGATCTGGGTGCTGCTGCACTGGGCAGAGGGCAGTGGGGCCTTGGCTTTGTCTCTGTGCCTCGCTGGGAGGTGGGGAGGTGGTGTGGGGCTGGGGGTGAATCGCCAGCAGTGCCCTCCTGCAGTATCGCCTCTCCCTCTTGTGGTTGGGAGCAGAGGTTCCATGCTCATCGAACTGTGGAATCATGGAATATCCCAAGTTGGAAGAGGTGCTGGCTCCACACAGAACCACACAAAAACACTGAGAGTGATGTCCAAACGCTGTCTGAGCAGCAGCTTGGGGCTGTGCCTACTGCCCTGGGGGAGAGGGGGCTGTTCTGTGCCCACCCACGGCCCCCTGGTACCTTCTCTGAATTTCAGAATGATGTTCTGGCAGGGCAACCCCGGTGCCAGGGCTCTGGGCACGGTGCCGCGATGCTGGCGGGGGAGGGGGGCCGCGAGCTGGAAGGAAGGATCTGCGAGCCGCCTGTCCCGAGGCCAATAAACACGTCGCGCTCCGGTCTCTGCCGTGTCCCCAGGCGCCTCGGGGCGGAGCGGGATGGAGCGGGGCGGAGCGGGGCCGGGGGGGCGGAGCGGGAGCGGGCCGGCAGCGACGGCGGCGCGGAGGTAGGGCCGGGGGCAGCGGGGGTTCGGGGCCGGGAACGGGCGGCGTCGGGCGGGGGGCAGCCCCGAACCTACCACTCCTTGCCCGCACCCCACTTATGGGGCCGCGCACCCTCGGTCCCCCGGTTCCCCGCACCGCAAGCGTGGCACCGTGCGATCCTCTGAGCTCCTCGTGCCCTCCGCCCCACAAACCCGCGGTGTTTTCCTGGCTCCTGCGCCCCACTGAGCGCCGCGTGTGCGCGCACCCCCCGCCACCCTCCCGCAGCCCCCGCCGACCCCACGGCCCCTCCACCCCCACTTCAGCCCCGTTCCTCCCAAGGGCCGAACTTTGCCCCGTCCTGCTTCGGAGGAGCGGGGGACGGAAGGAGGGGTTTAACTGTCTCTTCCCCCGCGGCTCTGCAGTCCGGGAATGGCACCCGGCAAGCAAGGGAAGAGCGCGGGGGCCTCGGAGAACCCTTCGGTGACACTTTTCCGAGAGTACCTGAGGATCGACACCGTGCACCCCAAGCCTGACTACGGTGAGGAGAGCAGGGATGTGGTGGGGACCCAGGGCTCGAGGCTGGCAGCATGGCTCCTTCCCCTGCGCTGCTCTTTGGATCGTTCTTTGGACCCACGTGCCTGATGCTCGAGGCCCGGGCTGTTGCAGTCCCAGCGCAAGGAAGACTGCAGTGCCTTATCCCCTCCCATGCTTCGGGCAAGGCCACCCTTGCTTTGCCATGAATTCACCCCATCATCCATCTTTTCTCACCCCCAGATGCAGCAGTCCAGTTTTTGGAGCGTGTGGGCACCGACTTGGGCTTGGCGTGCCAGAAAGTGGAGGTGAGCAGGGCAGCCCCAGGGCTGGTCCCACACCATTGCTGGGGGTCAGGGCCTCTCTCCACCAGCCCACGGGTGGCAGGAGGTGCCTGCTGCTGCCCTAATGCTCTGCTGATCCTGCCTGTCCCTCTGACCTTTGTGGCTGGCTGTGCTATGATTAGCCAGGGACCAGGCAGGGTGACGCTGGCTGCAGATGTCCCCTGTGTCCCCAGGAAGGGACAGTGGCTGGCACAGGGGACACCCAGGCCTTAGGGTTTTACTTCCTCTGAATTGCTTGTGGCTGCCAAGTGGCCGCGGTGGGGGAATGAGCCTGTCCCAACCGCTGCGTCCCCCTGTCCCACCCCAGTGACATGCAGCCTTTGCTCACAGGTGTGCCAGGGCCGTGTGGTGCTGGTCCTCACCTGGCCGGGCACAAATCCCCGCCTGCGCTCCATCCTGCTCAACTCCCACACCGACGTTGTGCCAGTTTTCGAGGTACGGGGTCGGAGGGGCTGGGCACAGGGGTAGCCTTGTGATATGGGGTCACAGCTCATTTTCCCACAGGAGCACTGGACCTACCCACCCTTCGAAGCTGTTAAGGATTCCCAGGGCAACATCTATGCCCGGGGTGCCCAGGACATGAAGTGTGTCTCCATCCAGTGAGTGGGGGCTTGGTGCACATGGCGGCTCAGGAGTGTCAGCCCCGCTCCCTGCACCCAGCACTTTCAAACCATCTCCTCACATCACCCACAGGTACCTTGAGGCCATCCGAAGGCTGAAGGCAGAAGGGAAGAGCTTTGCCCGCACCATCCACCTGAGTTTTGTGCCTGGTGAGTGTCCTCCTGAGGAACAGGGTGGGCTGGGTGATGCTGTGTGGCTCCCTGCATCCTGGGCATGGGACACCTCTGCTAACCTGTCCAGGTTTTGGGTTCCACTAGCTCTAGGATGAAGGGCTGTGTGGTTCTGGGGATGGCCAAAGGCACCAAGCTAGCATGGAAGCACGGTGTTTGGGTGGAGGATCCCTTCACCCATGCCAGTTTTCTCCCCACAGACGAGGAGGTGGGCGGACACAAGGGCATGGCGATGTTCTTGCAGCGCCCGGAGTTCAAAGCACTCAACGTGGGCTTTGCCCTAGATGAAGGTGAGTGATGGCATGGCTGTGCTGGGAGCCAGCGGGACCTCATGGCATCGTGCACATTTGGCATTGCCCCAAAGGCAGGGGTGCTCAGCACAGCTCCTGGGGTCCCCTTAGGCATCCCAGCCCCTGACCCCGCAGTGCACCAGTTGGGACACATCTGTTCCCCTTGCTGTGCCCACCACAGGCTTGGCCAGCCCATCCGACACCTACAGTGTCTTCTATGGCGAGAAGAGCCCTTGGTGTGAGTAATGGTGTGCCTGCCATCCTGTCCCTTGCTCTGCTGGGTTCTGGGGTGCTGGGTGCACCCAGCTCAGCGCCTCTTCCTCAGGGATCAAGGTGAAGTGCACAGGCAGCCCTGGGCATGGGTCCCGCTTCATCACAAACACTGCGGCCGAGAAGTTGGTAAGGGGACAGTGGTGTGCCCTGTGGGGGCCTGGGGTGGGAGCCCTCTGTGGCGGGCACCGGGCTTGTGGCTGGGAGCTGCTGATGGGGGGCATGGGGAGGGGCTATATGGTAAGCCCTGAGCAGGTGGTTCTGGGATGTTTACATCATATGTTTGCCTCCCCAGCACAAAGTGATCACCTCCTTCCTGGCCTTCAGGGAGAGCGAGAAGCAGAGGTAGGATATGGCTGGAGGGGCTGCGTTGGCCTCACTGTGGTCCTTGGAGGGGCTTTGCTCCCCTTTGGCATCCAGGAGGTCCAAAGCGAGGCTCTGATCTGGCACTGCATCCCCATGCTTCTGTTTACCTGCATGGAGGTGGGGGCAGGGAGCATTTCCCCTCCTCCTCTCGGGACAGATGGTGACTGTCCCCTGCATCCCTCAAGGCTTAAGTCCAACACAAGCCTGACCTTGGGGGATGTCACCTCGCTCAACCTGACCTTGCTGGAGGGGGGAGTCTCCTTCAACGTGGTGCCCTCTGAGATGGCCGTCGGCTTTGACATCCGCATCCCACCCACCGTGGACCTGAAGGTGAGTGTGGGTGCCGGTCCCATGTGGGGGGAGCGGGCTGGGGGTGCTGCCCCTGCTCACATCCTTTTGTGCTGCCTGCCACAGGCCTTCGAGGAGCAGGTGGCTGCGTGGTGCCGGGCAGCTGGGGACGGTGTCACGTATGAGTTTCACCAGGTGAGAGGCTGTGGGGGGGGGGGTCGGCAGGCTGTGCTGCCCCTCCCCTGCAGGGTGCCCACCCGCTGCCTCCATCGCTCAGAAATGCATGGACCAGCAAATCACCTCCACTGAGGAGTCTGACCCGTGGTGGAAAGCTTTCAGCGGGGTCTGCAGGGACATGTGAGTAGTGCTATGGGATGGTGGCACCTAGGTTGCGCCCCCTGGTCCTCGTGTACCCTGGGGACACGGCAGTGTAGGAGATGAGCCCTGAGCCATGTCAGCACCTCACCGTACTCCATTGTGTCAGAAAGAATAGGATTTAGCATCCTGTAGGGTACATGGCTTAGGGCCCTTGGCTGGCTCTGGGTGGCAGGCACCCCAGCTGTCCCTGTGCCACGCTGATGCCATGGCTCGCCCTACAGGAAGCTGCCTCTCAAGCTGGAGATCTTCCCAGCTGCCACCGACAGCCGCTACATCCGGGCGGTGAGTGCTGCCCCAGCCCAGCCATGGCCCCGCTGCCCGCCCTGGGCTCACTGTGCTCCTCCATCCTCAGGCAGGGTACCCAGCCCTCGGCTTCTCGCCCATGAACCGCACCCCGGTGCTGCTCCACGACCACAATGAGTTCCTCAACGAGGATGTCTTCCTGCGGGGCATTGACATCTACGCCCGCCTCCTACCTGCCCTGGCCTCTGTGCCCCCACTGCCTGCCGAGGCCTGAGCCTTTGGGAGGGGAGAGGGGGCATCGTGCCGCGTCTCTACGTGCCCCTCTGCTGTGGCTGTGCTGTGAGCTGGCCTGATGGTGACATGTGTCCTGGCTGTGCCACCCTGGGGACCGTGTGCCAGTGGAGCCCGGTGTGCCCTGTGCTCCTGCAGCCATCCCTGACCACTTCCAGGGGTGCTGGGGCCATGCCTTCCAGCTGGTGCCCCTGTATCCTGACCGTGCACATTCACTCAATAAACCTTCCTGGTAAGCAAGGCCAGGAGCAAGCAGGTCTGTCTGCCTGCTCGTGGGCAGTGCCGTGGGTAGCCGCTGCCCCGAGGGCGTGCTGATTTCCTTGGAGACAGAGGAGGGGCTGCACCAGCACAGTGCTGCCCGGGTGGGATCCTGCTCAGTCTGCGGCACTGGGGGCAGGCGCTGAGGTTAATCCCTCTTCCTCCTCCTATGGGCTCTTCCCAGGATGGCTCTGCCAGACCCCAAAGCCGGCAGCGATGTGCAAGCCCCGGCAGGAGCCCGCACTCATTTGCCGGAGGTACCCGAGGGCTTGGCCCCGCTCCCTGCTCCCACCCCCAGCCGTGCTGTGCCCAGCACCCGAGGGTGCCGCATCCGGTCCAGACGCTGTGCCCACCCCCGGGGAGCTGTGCACGGGGCTGGCCGAGTTCCACCGGAGCACTTCGGTGCAGGTTGGGACCGGCAGAGCTCTGCATGCGGCACGGGGTTCTCACGCATCGCCGGCGCCGGCGCCGGAGCTCGGGAGGCGCGGCGCACCGCCCGCCCCGCGTCGCCGGCTGCTTTGTCCCCGTGGCCACCGCGACGTGGGGACACCTGCTCCCCGTGTCCCCACCTACCGCGTGCCCGGCTTGTGCTCTGGGAGAGCACCGTGCTCCAGCGGAACAGCACCCCTGGGGGACCCTCCCTGCACCCCATCCTCTTGTCTGGGGGGAAACCCTGGGGTTGCTCCCTATAACTCTTTGTGGACCGGAGACTGGGGACCCCCTGCGCACCCGTCCCATGGGACGCAGCCCTTGGGGCTCTTGGGGCGGGGGCCGGGCTGGGGCCGGGGCGGGCCGGGGCGGAGCGCGGCTCCATAAAAGCATCGGCCCCGGGGAGCGGCGGCCCCGGGAGGAGGATGCGGGCGGCGGCAGCGCTGGGCTGGCTGTGGGGCGCGCTGCTGGCCGCGGGGAGCAGCCCGCCCCGGCTCCGCCTGCCCTACCGCGGTGAGCCGGGCCGGGGGGAAAGGGTCGGGATTGCAGCGGGTGGGATGATGGGATGGGGATCGCATCTCGCTTCGGATCCTGGGTGGGCTGTGGGGGCTGTGGAACAGAGGGGAGGAGCGGGGCTGGAGGGGAGCAGCCCTCGTTCCCAGCGCCGGGTGGGGAAACCGAGGCACGGTGCTGGGAGCGCAGTGAGGGCATCCCACGGCTGTTCCCATCGGCTGGGGCTGCCACGATGGACGCTGCGCTCGGGTTTAATTTCATCTCGTCCCGCGCTCCTGGCTCTCCAGCAGAATGCAGGCACAGATTTCAGTCCAGCTTGACAGCCGAGCGGGGTTCCGGAGCGCCCGAACCCGCCCCATGTTGCATAAAGGCAACGAACAGCTCTAAAAAATAAAACAATCCCAACGGCACAAGGCAATTGTTGGGATGGGGAAACTGAGGCACAGCGGGGCCACTCAGCCCAGGGGTGACAGGTGCCCGTGGTGGGATGGGATCCTACAGCTTCAGGCTGTGGAGGGGGGGGGGGCTTTTGGGGTCCCTGGCAGAGCCGGGTGTGAGGTTTGGGTGCTGCTTTGCTGCCTGATGGGCTCTGGCATCACGTTGGTCCCACGAGGGCTTGTGGTGGCGGGCGGGTGCCCAGCACCCCAGGGCATAGGGAACCTTTTGAAGCGTGGTTGTTTTTTTTTTTTTCTTTTCCTTCTTAAGCTGATTACTCTGTTCCTCTTCCAAATTGGAAACAGAAGCTGAAATTTCCCACGAAACGAACGAACATTTCAATTAAAACCATTAGGAGCCTCTGAAGCGCCTCAAAAATAAAAACCGGGCAGAGCCAAAGCCTGCTCTCACTTAGCCTGCGCTTGGCTGCGCTCTCCCGAGCTGCTTTTGGGGCAGCAAGAGGGACAGAGGGGACATCGCCTCCTGCGGTGGCACTGCCGGGGTGGCCGTGTCCCCAGCTCACCCCGCTGCCCAGCCCACTCTTTGCCATCCGCTCTGACTCCCAGCACTGGGACAATCCCTGCTGTGCATCCCAGGGCATCGTGCCCCCAGCTCCTGCTGCCCCTTCGGTGGTCTCCCTCCCCATGGGGACCCCCGGGCCGCTGACTGTCCCTGGGGAGGGGGCGTGCGGCGCCAGTGTAACATGAGGCGTGGGAGGAATTGACTGGGGCTGGGGAGAAGGGAAATCCATGCTTGAAACAATATAAGCAGCCTGTTGGCTTTGCCGATGTTATCCTGAGCTGGGAAAATATTATTGCTGGGCAGGAACAGGAGGAGACGACGGTGTGTTCTTGGGTTTGGCCCAGGGGAGTGGGGGAGGGGTCAGGGGGCTGGGAGGGTGCTGGGTTGGGGTTCCCCAGGGATTGGGGCAGAGGATCTCGGGGCTGCCACTGCCCCCCATCCTCCCCCCAAGCCCTTCCTGGGGACAGACCCTGGGCCATGCTGGGTACACCCTAGCTGGGAATGGGGACACGGCAGCTGGCAGCCCCCTGGGTGTGTCTGGGGATGGCTGTGCCCATCAATGGTCCTTTGTCCTCCTCCTCCTCCGCTCAGGGGCCAGGCTTGGGGTCAGTGCTGCAGTTTTGAGGCTCGGTGAAGCCGAACCCCCTCCCTTCCTGCCCTCTGTCACCCAGGCTGGGGTTCCACAGAGCTGAGGCTTTCAGTACCCAGTGCTCCACCTTGCCGAGCCCCCACTGTCCTGCTCAGCATCCCAAAGTCACTTCCTCATCACCTCAGCATCCCTTGATGCCCGCGCTGTGGCCACTCCTCCCCGTTGTGCCCCATGCCCTGGGACATCTCAGTGCTATGTCACGTCAACCCTCTCCACTTTTCCATGCCACGATGTCCCTTGGCCCCGTCACACCCCATGCCCCTGCTCCTGCAGCATCCCACAGGGTTTTGGGGCCAGCATGGCTCCCACTAACGCTGCTCTCCCTGCCTTGCAGAGCTCCTGGGTACCAACCGCTCCGTCCTTTTCTTTGGCCACCGGGGCTTCCTGGGCTTCCGCTCCCTCTACCTGGATGAGTACCGTGACAGGCTCTTCATTGGGGGCAAGGATGTGCTCTACTCCCTGCGTCTGGACAGGGCCAGCACTGACACCAAGGAGGTGAGCCGGGTCTTGCAGGCATCGTGACTGCCCTGTGCCAGGTGAAGCCACCGCACAGCGAGGGCTCCGAAAGGCATCCCAAAGCAATTAGCTGCTGGGGGGTGGTGGTTCCCAAGCTTGTCCCAGCAGCCCAGGGATGAGGGTCACAAGGTGAGGGGCCCACTGTCCTCTCCACCTGCTCCCAAAGTACCTTTTTGTTCCAGATCTACTGGCCACCACTGCCCGGACAGACGGAGGAGTGTTTTCAGAAGGGGAAGGACCCAGCAGTGAGTCTCTGCAGCTGGCTGTAGCTAGGATGTGGGACCGTGGGACTGCTGCAGACATGGGGGAAACTGAGGCAGGGAGCTGGTGATGGAGCACCTGGCTCTGCAAATCCCATCGATGGGACCAGGGCAGCTCGAATGTGGAGGCACCAAGTGTGCAGGAGCAGATGGGCTGGGAAAGCTGAGATAAGAGAGCCAAAATCCATGGGCTGGGAGCCTCCCTGCAGTCCTTCATGACAGAGCATCCATGCATGGAGCTGCGCGTGGTCTCAGCTCAGGGTGGTGATGGAGGGGTGTGAGCTGCCGTGCTGCTGGCCACCCCCACTCCCCCCTGTGTGGGAAACGTGCTGCCCGATCTGGCTTAGTGACCCCATTCCCCTCTTTGCAATTACTTCACATCCTCCCTGCCCTGACCTGAAACTGGAGGACGGTGGGGGGTGGCCATAGCCACCAGGTTCCCTCACCCCACACAAACCCCTCCCGGCAGTGCCCATCCTGCTTGGTGTGTTTATTTTCCAAGCTCTGACAGATCCAAGCTGGGACAGCCTTGCTTTTCCCTCTTTTTTTTTTCTTTTTTTTTTCCCCTACACTTATTTTTTTAACTCATTTTGGAGGCTCTTTGCAAAGGGAAAATAAACAGCAGGGAGGCTGGGGGCTGTTCAGCAGCAGGCTCCCAGTAGACACAGGGCCTCACGATGATGGAGTAGGGTGGGCAGCACTGAGAGAGGCTGAGCACAAGGAGACTGTGCCTGAGAATGGTGGGGATGGAGCAAGCCTCCCCATAACAAGGGCAGGTTTGGGAGAGGATGGAGTGTGCACCGAGCTGGAGGCCACAAGGAATATGGTTGTGGTGCAAGGGATGATTTCTCCATTGCTGGGGAGGAGGATGATGTCCCCAGGGTAGTCATCCCTAGTGGTCCTCAGGGGAGAGGACTGTCCCTGCTGGCAGGGCCTGCAGATAGCCAAGGGGCTGTCACAGGCACTCTGTGTCTGGAGGCAAGGGCTGCCATGGGTCTCCGTCTCCCACATTTCCTCCCTTTGTTTCCTCCCCTTCACTCAGTGCAAGCAGACACAAAATGGGGGTAGGAGCAGCCAAAAGCCCATTCCTTTTGCAATGTGCTGAGGTTCCTGGTTGGTGGAGCCCACTTGGCACAGCCCCGCCATATGGTCCCCACCAGCCTCCCCCTTCCCTGCCTGTCCCCAGACCGACTGTGCCAACTACGTCCGCCTGCTGCAGCCCTACAACCGGACACACCTGCTGGCCTGTGGCACGGGTGCCTGCCACCCCGTCTGCACCTTCATCTACGTGGGGCACCGTGGAGAGGTAGGGGCCTGCTCAAGGCACCATCCCACCCCCATTCTCCTCCTTCCTGTGATGTGAGACTGCATGGGGACTCTGGACCCGGTGTTTGCCCTGGCCAGGAGCCAGGGATCTGCCACCCCCCTGGCAAACCCAGCTCCTGCTGATGGGTTGCCTCAAAAAGCGTGGGCTCCAAGTCCCATAGGACCCTAGACGGGCTTCCAACATGCCCCCATCATGGTCCCATCTTCCTCCAGACCCAGCATGCCTTCAGTTTGGATCCCGGTAGCATGGAGAGCGGTCGTGGCAGGTGCCCACATGAACCTGACCGTGCCTTTGCCAGCACCATCATCGGTCAGTTGTTGCCCTTGGGGTCCCCTGTGCTGCTGGGCACTGGGACTGGTTCCCAATGGCTCGGGGGGGCCGTGGCACTCAGGGTGTCTCTGCCAGGTGGGGAGCTCTATGCTGGCCTCACTGCGGATTTCCTCGGCCGTGATCCCGGCATCTTCCGCAGCACCGGGACCCGCGCTGCGCTGCGCACTGAGGTGGACCAGCGCCTGCTCAATGGTATCGTCCATCCTGTGCCCTCACATGGATCTTCTTCACCCATTTCTAGCCATTATGTGAACTGCACAGATGGCAGCTGCTCTCTTTCTCGGCTCTCTTCTAGACCCCAAATTCGTGGCTGCTTACATGATCCCAGACAATGATGACCGAGATGATGACAAAGCTTATTTCTTCTTCACGGAGAAGGTGGTGGAGGCAGACAGCAAGGAGCACACCATCGTCAGCCGGGTGGCACGGGTCTGCGTGGTGAGATGCTGGTGGCACCATGCTGGACACGGCAGGGGATAGAGATGTTCCCCTTGTGCCTATTCAGTGCCTGGTTTAGGGGACCTAAAGCCTGGGGTGGTTTCCTGTATCAGTGGCAAATTCCTGAGTTTTGGAGATGGTGAAGGCTCCCAAACCTCCAGGGGTGCAGAGCACTCAGTCACGGCGGTGGCCCTGATGCCCCCCATCCCTACAGAATGATGCTGGAGGCCAGAGGGTGCTGGTCAACAAGTGGAGCACCTTCAACAAAGCCCGCCTGGTGTGCTCCGTCCCGGGTCCTGGTGGCATTGATACCCACTTCGATGAGCTGGGTAAGGGAGGCGGGCTGACAGGGGACCCCAGTGGCTCTGTGGCTTTGGGGCCACCAGTCAACCTCAAGGGCTCGGGTTGCTCCTGCACAGAGGATGTCTTTTTGCTGAGGACCAAGGATGGGAAGAACCCAGAGATCTACGCACTCTTCAGCACTGTCAGGTGGGTGGCTCAGCCCCAGCCCAAAGGGACATCAGCCCCAGTCTGGGCTGCACAGACATCTCAGAGCTCCCATGCCCTCCACCGATGCACCTGTCACTGTCCCCTTCCAGCCATGTCTTTCAGGGCTCTGCCATCTGTGTCTACCGCATGGCTGACATCCGCGAGGTCTTCAACGGGCCCTTTGCCCACCAGGACAGCCCCCTCCACCAGTGGGGAGCCTACGAGGGCCGCGTGCCCTACCCGCGCCCAGGCGTGGTGAGCAGTTCCCACATCCCCATGGGGGGTGATGGGATCAATCCCAATGAGGTCTCTATCCCCAGAGTGGCTAAGGTGGAGATGATCCCAAAGTGGAATATGGGAAGGGACCCAAAAAGGCTCTGATGAGGGGCTGGTTGCCAAGCAGCGTCCTTCCTGTCCCTGCAGTGTCCCAGCAAGACCACCAACCAGCCCCAGCGGCCATACAGCAGCACCAAGGAGCTGCCTGATGAGGTGCTGCACTTTGCCCGTGCTCACCCCCTGATGTACAGGGCTGTGCGCCCACGGCATCACCGCCCGCTGCTGGTGAAGACTGACCTGCAGCATGGCCTGCGCCAGCTCGTGGTGGACCGTGTGGACACTGAGGATGGGCAGCATGACGTCCTCTTCTTAGGGACAGGTATGCGCTGCAAGTGGCACGTGTGGATGTCTGGTATGGCGTGAGGTCATGTTTCCATTCCCCTCCTTCAGATGCAGGCTCGGTGCTGAAGGTGGTGGTGCTGCAGAAGCAGAGCTCAGCTGTGACAGAGGAAGTTGTTCTGGAGGAGCTGCAGGTTTTTAAGGTGGGCGATGCTCATGGGAATGGGCTAGAGGGATGGCACCATGCTGTTGAGCATCAGGAGGTGGAGGCCCAGGGCTGCCCATGGCAAGGCTAGACAAAGCTTTGCATCTGCTGTTCTCCCTGCAGGTGCCGGTGCCCATCACTCAGATGGAGATTTCTGTCAAGCGCGTGAGTCTGGGGTTAGGGACAGGGTGGGTGACCAGGAGGGGCTACATGAAGTGGGGTCAAGCATCACCACTGGGAGGTAGCTGCTGTCATTGCCATATTGTGCCGTCCTCCAGCAAAAGCTTTATGTGGGTGCCAGCCTGGGGGTGGCCCAGGTGCGGCTGCACCAGTGCAAGAGCTATGGCACTGCCTGTGCCGAGTGCTGCCTGGCCAGGGACCCGTACTGTGCCTGGGATGGCACCGCCTGCACCCGCTACCAGCCCTCGGGCAAGCGCCGCTACGTCCGCCACACCAGCTCTGTGCACCAGTGCCTGGACCAGAACCTGACTGGTGAGAGGCTGGGCTGTCCCAAGATGTCCAGAACCCCTTTACCCTGTCCCACGGTGCCCCAAGGAAAGCTGGGGCTCTCGGGG
Source organism: Lagopus muta (assembly GCF_023343835.1). Lineage (NCBI taxonomy): Eukaryota > Metazoa > Chordata > Aves > Galliformes > Phasianidae > Lagopus > Lagopus muta. The sequence goes on along the minus strand of NC_064443.1, from coordinate 3,090,554 downwards.
AGATCTGTCCCTGGTGGGCACTGAAGCCATGGTGGACACCTAGGGAGGTGATGGGGCGTAGAGTGGCTTGGCTTTGCCTTCACCATGTACACACTTCTGTCTCTGCCCCAGTGGATGACTTGGAGCACGTTGAAGAGAAGGTGCTGTATGGCATGGAGCACAACAGCACCTTTCTGGAATGTGTGCCTCGCTCCCCACAGGCCAGCGTGCAGTGGTTTGTGCAGAGACCCCCCGATGAGCAGAGGGATGAGGTGAGACGCCAGCACCCATCCTGTCCTGCTCCTTCCCTTCTCCCTGCCAAAAGGACAAGGGACTGACCTCATAGCCATGGCCAACAGGTAAAGACAGATGAGCGGGTCCTGCAGACAGAGCAAGGGCTGCTCTTCCGCCAGCTGCACCGCCGTGATGCTGGGATTTACTACTGCAAGACACTGGAGCATGGCTTTACCCAGACAGTGGCCAAGACAGCCCTGGAGGTGCTTGGGGGCGAGCAGCTTGCCCATGCTACACCCCGGCAACGGGAGGACAGGCACCTACCCTGTCCTGAGGCCTGGCTGGCAGCACCTGCACCCAAAACCTGGTACAAGGACATCCTGCACCTCGCCAGCTCAGCCGACCGGCAGCGGGTGGAGGAGCAGTGCCTGCGCCTGTGGTGCGGCCACCGCAAGGGCAAGATGGCCAAGGGCAAGCACGCGCTGGCTGGCATGGATGTGGGCAAGAAAGGGCGCGTGGCCAAGCCGCAGGGTGAGAGGATCCGTGTGCCCCGGCAAGCTGCAGCCACTTAGCGCAGGGGACCTGTCCTCGGGCAGAGCTGCGGCTGCACGAGGTCCTTCCGTCCCCAGGACTGGCTCCTGGGCAGGTCCTGTCCCCCTCCAAATGGGCTGTGTCAGGGGGACCAAGCCCCTCACTCTTGCTGGGGGCTACCAGGCACAGGGTTATGGTTGCCTGAGTGGCGGAGACGCTGGGGAGCTTGCTGGCTTTCTCCACAAATAAAGAGGCCGAGTGTGGCACCAGTCCCCTCTTTGCCTGTGGGGTTTGATCAGGCTCTTTCCACGCCACCAGCATGGCACCCAGGAAACACAATACCTGCCCTCATAAGGAGAAGCTGAGAATTGTGCAAAAAAGCCTCCCAGGCTGAGTCCCGGCATCATGCAGTGTAGGATGGGGCTCTCATGGCCCCAGCCCAGCCTTTGTGCTGGGAAGCAGAGTGGCCTTTGTATGAAAAGGGAGAAGCACTCGGGCAGGCATGTGGCCAGCAATGCCGCTCCTGTTCCTGGCAAGGACTTGTGGGCTCATCCTCAGCCCCATTTCAACCCTATCTGAGGGAAAGCACAGACCCTTTTGGGGCTGGGCAGGGTCAGAGGGTGGCAATCAGCCTCAAACAGGTTAGACCTATCCCTGGGTAAACACGGGAGAGGCTTAGGGGAAGGTAACAAAGCTAGGGCAATAACGGTGCCAGTGCAGCAGTGGGCAGGGGCTTTGGGGTGGGGACCAAGCTGCAGTACTCCCCAACGCACAGTGCTCCAAAGAACAGGGCCACAGTGCAGGCACTGCTGGCCCCATGCTGAGGGCCTGGCAAAGTTCTCAGCCGGGCTGATAACGATCTTCCTGCTCCCAGCGCAGTGTGGCCCCACACAATGGTGTGAACCGAGGCCCCACCGGGACCAGCATTGTTCGAAGGCAGAGGAAGGGGAAAGAAAATACTAATAATTGACCCCCAAAATAGCTTGCACAAAGCCAGGGCTGGGCCATGAGATCACTGCTCCTCCCTGCAGCACAATGGCCGCAGCGCGGTGCCTTTGATGGGAGCAAAGTCCGTGGCAGCGCTGCGTTACCCCGCACGTGTCTGAGATATGGGGCAGAGGCTGTGGGGCCTGTGCTGCCACTGAGTCGGTGAGGGGCCGCAGGGCCAACCCCTGCCCCACGTGGAGCCCATAGCCCAGGGGACACAGCAGGGCCGTGTGTGGGAGCTGCAGGGTAACAAAGCCCCTGGGATGGGCCCGGCCTCCTCCTATTTTCAGCTGTTTCCTACGGAAGCTGAGGCCGGGCCTGGCTTGCCTGGCGCCTTCAGCCTTCACCAGGCCCCAGGCCTACCCCACAACCTGCTGCCTGGCCGCGCTCCCCCACACTGGACACAGGGCCTGGTGGTGCGCTGCACAGTCCCAGCCAGTCCCCAACTGCAGGGGAACGAAGCCTCAAACAGCGGGGCAGAGCGGGAGGCTCCGGGCCCGGCTGCGGCCTAGACTTCTGCGGACTTTCGTAGCGCCTCCTCGCCGCCGGGCCCGGCTCCGGCCCAGATCTCCGCGGGACTTTTGTGGCGCCCCCTCACCGCTGCCCGGGACGGCCGCGAGGCGGCGCGCGGTGACGTCACCCGGCGTCGCACGGCGATGACGTGTTGTGCGGGCGCGGCGGCGGGGCCGGTGGGGCCCAGAGTCGGGCGGTCGGCGGGGCCGGACATGGCGGCGCGGGCCGGGCCGCAGGAAGATGAATAAGGGTTGGCTGGAGCTGGAGAGCGACCCCGGTGAGCCTCGGATCGGGGGCGGGGAGTCGGGCCTGAGCGGCGGCGGCCGCCGGGGGCCTGTAGGTGTGGGCCGGGGGGCGGCCTGGAGGCCTCTGGGTGCAGGCCGGGGGTTTCGGACAAGGCCTGGGGGTGGCTGTGCGGAGGAAGAAGGGGTTTGGAGCTCAGCTGAGGGTCGTAGGGGGCTGTGGGCGTTGTAGTGAGGGGTTATGGGTGGGTAAGGGAGGCAGCGATGAGGGAGGCTGCGAGCGGGTGTGGGTTTGGGGTGCGGGTATGGGGAGTGGGGCTGCAGGAGCAGGAGGGAGGCACAAAGTGAGGCTCGCTGTTTGGGAAGCAGAGGGCCAGGCTGGCCCCAGCGCGATCTGCTGAACCCAAAGGGTTTTGTGGATGCCATCTGGAGTGCTTTGACTGGGATGCAAAAAATTTGTGTAGATATCTCATCCCCGAAACACCAAGGATAGCAATTGCTGACTATAGAGTGTGAGCAGAGCTGTCCTAGCAGGGAACACCTCTGGTACGGGGGGACAGGACACTCTGCGGTCACAAAGCACATGGGGGTGAGCTTTGGGTGGACTTCTGGGGTTGTAGGCAAGCAGCCTGGGCTGCCGTGCATCCTGCTTTGCCTTTCTGTGCTCATTGAAGGGTTCTGTATGCTGCAGATCTCCTGCTCAACTGAAGTTCTGCTTCTCTTGATCCTTTTACCGATGTGTAGGAATAGCCCAAATCACTCCCGTCTTTCTCCCCTTCTTCATCACCACGATACCAAAAGCAAAACACAGTTTGCACCCTGATGCTTGGGATGGAGGGTGGTTTTCTTGCAAGGCAATCCATCCCCATGCAGTGATGCGTGCAGCTTTAGTACCAGCTTCTCACTGGAGTGCTGAAGAATTGCAGAGTGGCCATTTCTGCCCACTGCTGAGCCACTGATCTGGACCCCAGGCTGTGACAGCTCAGACCTTAGCTGGATGCCAGGCTCCCTGCTGGGGCTGCACAGCTATGTCCTACTGAGTCTGAATCTGTCCAAGGAGGTTTCTGCTACCAGCAGAGTTGGCACCTCTGGTAGTGAAGAATTAGTGCTCTCCTGGTGCACAGCCTCTCTCTCCAGCTCGTTCCCATTATCTTTTGTCCTTTTGGGCACCCAGCTCTGTCTGCTGGCTGTGCTGCTGCCACTCTGAGCATTTGTGGCTGTGTTCACCTGGTGCACGAGCTGTGCAAATCATCACTGGCCACGTTGTGACATACTTGGTGCATTTTTTGCCCTTGTTTTGCTGTGGTCAGCAGATTGTAACTTCTGAAACTTGAGAGCAAGTTTATTCTCTGGTTTGGCAGCTTTAGCTTTGATGGCAAATCCTTTTGGCTCTTCCCTTCTTGGTTAAATCACTCACAGCAGGTTCCTTAAATCTCTTATGTGTAGGAATGTTTCTCTGACTTGAATCCTTATTGGGCTTTCAGCAGCCTTTCTAAGAGAGTGCAAGAAGCAGATTTGTTATTCCAGTCTCGGGCTTGCTAACTCCTCACAGGGGGATGAACTGCCAGAAAACTGGACCAAGTGCTTTTGCTGTGGCACTGCAGCTCCTGATGTCTAATAGCCCTCCCTGTATTTGTATCACTCATTATGTCCCTCTGGAATGGGAAATTACGGTCAGTGAGGACAGATTTGGTTCCCCGGGAGAAAGGAAGATGTTGATGAGCCTTTTGACCCTCAGTCCTTTTGTCAAGCTTGCTTTCACTAACAAAAATAGAGGTGGTCATGTTTCAACAGCCCTGTGATCCATTCGTTTGGCTGCTTTCCTCTCAGCTGAAGGAATAGCATTGCTTAGGAGCTCCCTGTCCTGTTTGTGGTGGGGGTTTGCCTTTTGGCAGGTTGGTTGTGTTGGCCAGTGTGCTGAGCTGGCTCCAACAGCAGGAGGCTAGCAGGGATGGGATTGGTTTAGGTTGTCTTGAGGAAGAAGATGGAGGGATGTGGGAAGCCTAAGCTCTGCTGCTGACCAAGGGGGGGGGGGGGGGGGGGGTAAGTGTGATCTCAAGTCACAGCACAGCTGGAAAAAAACTGCAGCAGTTTTCTCTCTCTGCACCATGCCCAAACTAACCTGTTGGTTTTGTCCCTTTCCAGGTCTCTTCACACTCCTGGTCGAAGATTTTGGTGAGTCCAAGGCACCTTCCTGGGAAGCTGACTTCATGCTTGGCATTACCTCCAGCTCTTTGTGGTGGGCTTCATACCAGCTTCTGCTCTTTGTTTGCAGGGGTCAAAGGGGTGCAGGTTGAAGAGATTTATGATCTGCAGAGCAAATGCCAGGGGTGAGTTGTGCACTTGAAAGTGGGGGTTCTGTTAAGCAAAATGTCTCTCTAGGGCTGAGGGGACTCTAGTGAGGCTGTCAGCACTGAGAACAATGAGCCAGGAGTGCTGGCTCCACTTTGGGACAGGCAGGTGAGCTCCTGCTCTTCTGCTGAATTATCCTTCCTGGCATTATGGGTTGTGATGGCAGGTTGGTCCTGGACACAGTTACCCAGAAAGACTTTGTGTGGGGGCACATTCTGGGGATTAATCTCTCTTCTGGCATGGAGAACTCCAGCATCAAGGCTGCTTGCTTGGAGCGTGGGATTTCTCCATCTCAGTGCTTTGAAACTGCAGCTTTCTTAAAAGTTGTTGGCTGATGCCCTTTTGGAAATGAATATGGGATATTTATAAGAGAAGGGAATTGTTTGGAGGCTAAGCAATTTTTCAGAAGGCTGTGAGTGCCTGAGTGCCCAGAGGTGGATTTTGCCTCCTATTTCTCTGTCTTGAGACCTGTCAAACCCCTGGGTTTTCAAGCTCACCTGCTGTCCTGAGCATCAGCATGGGAGTGCCCTGGGTAACGGGGCTCTTGTGGTAGGGATGATCACTTCTGGTGACGTGTGGCTGGTAGTTCTGCTTTCTCTCTCTCTGCCTGCGGTTTGAAACAGAAGGTCTCTGGCAGCAGGCAGAGCAGCCCCACTGCAGTGGCCTGTCCATCGTGGTGCAGTTGCTAACATCTCTCCACAGCCCCGTGTATGGGTTCATCTTCCTGTTCAAGTGGATTGAGGAGCGCAGATCCCGCAGGAAGGTCTCTACCCTGGTGGATGAGACGTCGGTGATCGACGATGACATCGTTAATAACATGTTCTTTGCTCACCAGGTAGGCTGAGGGCGAGGAGAGGGAGGCAGGTATCTCCTGTGACACCTCAGGGAGAGCTGGACCCCAGAGAAGGCTGAGAGCCTCTCTGCTCTGTGGGCAGCTTCTCGTGTGGCTGTGGCATGCCTTGCTGCATGAGGGCGATCTCCCTTCTTTTGTGAGACAAGGTGCACCTCTAGTTGCTGCTTTAGAAGTGGTTTCTGCATACTGACCTTGTCATTGATTATTGGTGACTGTGAAGGGTTGTTTCCTCTGTTGAAGCCAGCCTTGTGTTGCCCTGCAGCTGATCCCCAATTCCTGTGCCACCCATGCCCTGCTGAGCGTCCTCCTGAACTGCAACAATGTTGACCTGGGCCCCACACTGAGTCGCATGAAGGATTTCACCAAAGGATTCAGCCCTGAGGTAGGGATGGAGGCTATGCAAGGGTGACACGGCGTCTGTTTCCTGCTCCCTCTCTGGACCGTGCTTTAGCAAACTCACTCCTTTCCAGCCCAAGCCTGTGATGAAATGTGCTCCTCCTGCCTTCAGACCTGTCTTGAAGTCCGTGCTTCTCTCCAGCTGTAATTCCCTTTGCTTCTCTTTCGCAGTTGTGTGTTTGTCTCATTCTGGGTCTTCACCTCGTAACTCAGCAGAGGAGAGGCTGTGCCTGGAAGCTGCTCTTAAAGCCCTGCGTGTGGATGGAGGGAGCAGGGAGCTGACAGGGGAAGCACTTCCTTGGTTTCCTTTTACTTCTCCATTATTTTTCTCTCTTGCTCTTTGCTGCAGAGTAAAGGCTATGCCATCGGCAATGCCCCCGAGCTGGCCAAGGCCCACAACAGCCACGCCAGGTGAGTGAGGGGGTCTCCTGCAGCTCAGTTCTGCTGGAGCAGGCTCTGCACTGACCTTTTGCCCCTTGCTGTCGCAGGCCGGAGCCACGGCACTTGCCAGAGAAACAGAATGGGATCAGTGCTGTACGAACCATGGAGGCTTTCCATTTTGTCAGCTATGTCCCTATCAAGGGACGGCTGTTTGAGCTGGATGGGCTGAAGGTTTATCCCATTGACCATGGTAAGAACCCTGGTTTGTCCATGAGTGTATTGTTTGTCAGTTACCATTAGCTAGTGCTAGTGAAGAATTATTCCAGATTTGTCCTGAGTGTTGATAGCTCATTTTGGAGACTTTACTCTGGGGGCTATAAAAAAGAAAAAAAAGAAAAAAAAACAACAGCAGCATGGGAAACAATTACTGCATTGTTTTTTCCAGCCTGTGTTCCTCCCATGTTGCTGAGGGCCATTAAGTCCTTCTGCTGCTCTGAAATAACATGGTGTCGCAAGCAGAATTTGTCTCCTCACCTCCTTGCTGTGTCAAATAGCCTTTGTGTGCTGAGGCCCAAGGTCCCCAATGCTGATCCCAGCAGAACTGCTTGAGCTGCTCCCCTTTCTTACAACCTGACCACTTTGTTCCGTCTTTCAGACACTTTTTTTATCCCAGCTAGGACTTCTGTATATCAGGCCCCTTGGAAAAGTATCCACTTAAAGAAATCTACTTACATTTCTTACAAACCGGAACAGATTCAGTGGGAGCTCAGCTCCAAAGCAGGGATTTCTTTGGACTTTGAGATCACAGAGCCTGCAAAATGTGTTCTGTAGGATTCAGAATTTGCCTGGCTGCCCTGCTGATGACTAATGTTTTCCATTCAGTAGGCAGAGGCAAGGTATACAAGCCATATTGGCTGTGTGTTGCTGACAGTGTGGTCCTTCTGGTCCCGTCCTCCTTCTTGTCTGGGTCTCTCATTCCTTGAGATGTAAGGGAGCCATGAAATTGCCTCGTGGGGACAGCAGGATCCCTGCTTGATGCTGTCCTGCCTGAAGCAGAAGCTGTGGCCTTCTTTGCTAGTTCTTGCTTTGTTTTACCACAGGGCCCTGGGCTGACGACGAGGAATGGACAGACAAAGCCAGGAGAGTGATCATGGAGCGCATCGGCCTGGCCACTGCAGGGTAATGTCCTGGGCTCTGGTGCAGGCACTGCCTCACCTCCTTGGATCAGTTCTGCTCATGTTTGTGCAATGAGCTGTGGAAGTGGGGCTGAGGACGTTGCTCAGGGGGTGGTGCAAATGCACCACCAGCTTGCCTTCTCTTCCCCTGCCCCAGAGTTTGCAGACAAGCTGCACTTGGTAGGATGTGGTCTCTACAGACTGCCTTGTGGACAGGAGTGGCCACATGAGGTCTGTGTTGGCTGAGTCTGTGGCCTTCTGCAGTGTGGGCAGGAGCCTGAGTGCTGAGGTCTGCAACACAGGGAAGAAACAGGAGGAATTGGAGATGTGTGTGGCTGCAGGGCTATGAAGGTGTTGTGGTGCAGAGAGACAGGCTCTCCAGGAAGGGCAGCAGAGGAGGTGAGGAGGAGCTCCCTTTTAGTCAAGGGAGCAGTTGGAGTGCAGGGAATGGGGATGGACGAGCCAAATGAAAACTTAAGGGTCAGGACTAAAGAGGTGGCTGTGGGTGACACTGTAGTGAGTGTCAGCTGTGGCTGCCTGACCAGGAGGAACAAGTGGGTGAAATTTTCTACAGACAGCTAGAAGTAGCCTCTTGTTCACAGGCCCTGGTCCTCATGGGGGAATTCAAGCATCCCAGTGTCTGCCAGAGGGCAGATATCAATCTTGACGATTGGGAAAGGTACCTGGGGACTGCAGGAAAGAAAATGTCACTCCTGCCTTCAAGAAGGGCAGGAAGGAGAAGCCAGGGACCTACAGGCCAGTCAGCATCACCTGAATTCCTGGGAATGCGATGGAACAGTAATCCTGGAAACCATTTTCAGCCACGTGAAGGAGATTGTGATCAAAGGTAGTCAACGTGGATTCACCAAAGGAAAGTCAGGCCAGAGCAACTTGGAAACATCTGTGGTGAAACAACTGGCTTGTAGATGAGGGAAGAGATGTGAATATTCTCTGCCTTGACTCCAGCAAGGCTTTTGATGCCACCTCCTGAGATTTGCATAGAGAAGCAGATGCATTATGGTCTGGATGAGCAGATGATGAGGTGGATTGCAAACTGGCTTAATGGCCAGACCCAGAGGGTGGCATTCAGTGGCACAAAGTCTGGTTGGAGGCTGGTTATCAGCAGGGAGCCCCAGGGCTCAGTATGTCTGACATCTCCTGTAATGTCCTGCAGGGAGCCATACCACGACATCCGTTTCAACCTGATGGCAGTGGTTCCTGATCGGAGGATGAAATATGAGTCTAAGCTCCATATCCTGAAGATGAATCGCCAGACTGTGCTGGAGGCCCTGCAGCAGGTGGGGCAGCCCAAGCCCTGTGGGAGTGCAGGGCTGTGATGGCAAATAGGCCGTGCTGTCAGGGCATCTCACTGAGCTGTAGGTACCTTGGGTGGTTGGTTCTGTGGTGGCTTTTCTTTTTGTGTTTTTTTTTTTTTTTCTTGTTTTTTTTTGTGTGTGTCTTGAGGGTGACCTCTTCCCAGAAAAGGAGTATTGTTGCTGCTCGGCCTTTTGCTGCTCTCTTGGGGGTTAACCACAGGGTTGCTGGCTGATCGTACACAAATGCTTAGAGATCGGCTTACTTCAAGAGTTCTCCTTCTGCAATGCTCTAATGGGAGCGATTGGTTTGAACTCCCTGGTCCAGCAGTCACTTCCAATCTGTCTTTTGCCTTCAAGCTTATCCGAGTCACTCAGCCTGAGCTGATCCAGTCCCAGAAGTCTCAGGAATCTCAATCTCCTGAAGAGGCAAAGCCAGCCAACAGCAAGACTGTGGCCCCAGAGAGTACCCATCCAGGTAGGCTCCCATTCCAGTGGTGCTGTGAGCCATTCCAGCCTGCTGTGGAGCAAGCACTTCCACTGGCTGATGACAATCTCTGGCTTACCTAGAGCTTGAGGAACTTCTATGGTCAGCTTTACTTTCTTTTCTCCAAGCCCAGTTGACCAGTTCTGTTGTAAACCCAAGTACTGGGAGGAGGGACACAAAGCTTGAAAAGGGGAGGACTTGCATTTAAGAACACTTCTAACAGCTGGAAGTAGAATGGGAAGTGGGTTTCATAGAATGAGAAAGGGGTGGCAGAGGGTATTGAGTAAACAGTGATGTCCATGAAAGGCTGTGCTTGCATTGCAGACAGCACTGATGAGCCTGCCAGCCAGGGCCACACCACAGCCACGCAGAGCCCACCCACCAAATCAAAACCAATGGCAAAGGCATCAGCAAGCAGCATCAATGGGGTGCCTCCAGCAAACCCCAACCCCATCGTGCAGAGGCTGCCAGCCTTCCTGGATAACCACAACTATGCCAAGTCCCCCATGCAGGTGGGTTGGAGCTCCAGGCCAGAAGTACATCTGGTTTGAGCCAAGCTTTCCACATCCAGTCCCCCAGCTTCCCAGGACTGCTACTATCAGCAGGCCTAAGGCCTTCCTTCCAGCATGTCTCCCCTTGTGCTACCCAAGCTGGAAGGTGGGAGGGTAAAAAGTGACCTGACAAAAGACACTGGCTTTAACGTGGGTCCCTTAGCTGTTGTAGGTCACTGTGTTGCCTTGGGAACTTGGGTCCTGGGATGAAGGGGGCTGTGCAGGAGCAGAAGCAGACACACCAGATCTGAGCATAAAGGCTGTGTGTGAGCGAAGCCCAAAGGAAAGAGCTTCCTGTGGGACCTGCTGTGGGAGGAATGGGGAAGATGTAGGTGACAAGAGCAGAGCCCAGCTCCCTTTTTTTCCTGCTGTCCTGGCTGTACACAAACCAGCAGGACTTAGGCAGACCTAAACTGTGAGCTTGGGTTCCTTTGGGCTGCTGATGCTCTCTCAGGCCCGTGGTGCTTGGATGGACCATGGACACTGTCTGCTGGGCTCTTCCTCCTCACCCAACTGGTGGAGCAATGGTGTTTTGCAGGAGGAGGAAGACCTTGCAGCAGGAGTGGGTCGCAGCCGGGTCCCGGTCCGACAGCACCAGCAGTACTCAGATGATGAGGATGACTATGATGACGATGAGGAGGAGGAAGTTCGTAACACCAACTCAGCCATCAGGTAACAGCTTGAGTTGAGGGCGGGGGGGGGGGGGCAAAGGAAGCTTAGCTTTGTGCCCAACCCTTCTTCATAGCCTGCCTAGCTGACCCCGCTGGATTTCCTGGTTGATTTTGGGGTGGTGGGGCCTAGCCTGAAATCACTTCATAGCTGATCCATCACTGTACTCTTTGGTTGGATGGCAGAGGCTGAGCTGCATGTAAGGATGCCCAATAGCTCATGAAATGAACACGCTCTGCCTGGAGGCTTCATTTGCCACCAGTATAACATGATGGAAAGCACAACAATGACAGCAGAGAAGAAAATCTTAGGCTGCTGCAAGTGAGGATTTGCTCAAATGCAACAGCCATAGGCACAAAATAAAGGAAAGAAGCTGCTTACCTTCAGAAGGCATCAGGTACACAGGGATTTCCAGTACGATACCCTCACCTCCCCCTGCCAGCCCTTAAATGAGGTCTGGGAAGGGGTGGATCCTGCCTTCACTCCTTCCTGTTACTTAGGTACATTGCATACACCTGAGCTCCTCTGGGTTAGCCCTACCTTCCCGCAAGCTGCTCCACCACTGCGTCAAGCCCTGACTTACCATTTCCACTACAGTCACTATGGGGGGAATCCCTGCAGCTCAGGGAGGCAAGCTGCTCCCAGAAAAGCTGTTGGCACTGGGGGTGACCTAGAAAACGTTCCAGGCCTCGCAATCTCAGGTCATCTCAGCAACGTGGCCTCAAGTGCTGAGTGTGGAGCTGGCGGTGCCTGTGCTGCTGAGCTGGGCCCCCTCCTTCCAGCAGCATCACCTTCCCTTCTGCGTTCCTGGGCAGGTACAAAAGGAAGGGGCAGGTAAAGCAAGAGCACACAGCGGGGGCCGCGGATGGCCAGCTCTCCGTCCTCCAGCCCAACACCATCAACGTCCTGGCTGAGAAGCTGAAGGAGTCCCAGAAGGATCTCTCCATTCCCCTGTCCATCAAGACGAGTGGTGGTGGAGCTGCTGTGGCCATTGTCACTCACTCCCAGCCCTCTCCCACCCCCAGCAATGAGAGCACGGACACCGCCTCCGAGATCGGCAGCGCCTTCAACTCCCCGCTGCGCTCTCCCATCCGCTCGGCCAACCCCACGCGTCCCTCCAGCCCCGTCACATCCCACATCTCCAAGGTGCTGTTTGGTGAGGAGGACGGCCTCCTGCGCATTGACTGCCTGCGCTACAACCGGGCCGTCAGGGACCTGGGGCCCATCATCAGCTCTGGGCTGCTGCATCTCACAGAGGACGGCGTGTTCTGCCCGCTGGCTGCTGCAGGTTGGTGCCAGCTGTCCCCTGCGGTGGTGGGACCGTGCCCTCTGTTGTGGCTCCTAATGCTTCCTTCCCTTGTGCGCAGATGGGGGGAAAAGCTCCCCCCCTTCCATCAAACCCGGTGAAGAAGCCCAGGTCACCATCAAACTGGACGAGAAGGAGGGCAGTGAGGCCAGTGGCAGCAAAGAGAAGGTGGGACTTGGCAGGACCAGTGATCACCCTGGGGGGGAAAAGTATTCTCCCAAGGTGAGTTTTGTGCTGCAAAAGCCCTAGGGACGTGGAGCCCCCTGCGCTCGCCCAGAGACGCAGCAGCACTGGCAGTGACTGAACCACATGCACACGCTGTCCCACTCGTGCGCCGCTGCGGCCGTGCCTCGAGGCACAGGGCAGTGCAGGTTCTGTGCCGTGTGTCATCCTGAGATCTTCTGTGTTGGCGGTGGGTAGAGCCCCTGCCTCCTGTGTTTGAGATGTGCTCCTTCGGGCTGGAGCCAGGTGGGGCCTTGCCCAGGTCCCTGCCCTCCGGCCACCAGCACGACCGGGCTTGGGCAGCACCAGCACATATAGGGCTCCCTGCAGGAGAGCTGTCTGGAAAGATGTCTTCTGTTAGTGAAGCAAACTAGGGCTGGGCTCAGGCAGAATAAACCAAGCTCAGAAGTTCCCTACAATGTACTGTTTTTGCCCCCTGCCAAGTGTTTTTTTCTCTTTGGAGAATCCCAGCTCAGAGAAGAATGCCCCCCACTCACCCCGTAGCTCCCCTGCTGGGTGCTGGCATGCGGGTCTCCATCTGCTCACGTTTGCTCTGCTTGATCCCGGCAGGAGCTGCTGGCACTGCTGAAGTGTGTGGAAGCTGAGATTGCAAACTACGAGGCTTGCTTGAAGGAGGAAGTTGAGAAGAGGAAGAAATTCAAGGTGAGTTTGTCCATGTATCATTTGCATTGCTGGCTGAGCTTCCTGAAGGCTTCTGTCTGTGGCCATACTGATGGCAAAGCACAGGGCGTGTGGTTCAGTTGAGAGCAGCGCAATCTATTTGTAGATCGATGACCAGAGGAGAACCCACAACTATGATGAGTTCATCTGTACCTTCATCTCCATGCTGGCCCAGGAAGGTAAGACACGGGCAGCAGAGCACGAGATTCAAGTTCATCTGGGGCCTCCACCACTGGGCTGCGTGGAGCTTGCTGTGCTTTGAGCTGCGCTCCAGCATCAGTGCTGCCAGCTCCGAGCCCCCTCTGCTGTGCACAGTGGCTGCTTGCAGTGTGGCCTGCAGTGTGTTTGCTGCCTGTTTCCCTGCAGGCATGCTGGCGAGCCTCGTGGAGCAGAACATCTCCGTCCGCAGGCGGCAGGGGGTCAGCATCGGCCGTCTGCACAAGCAGAGGAAGCCGGACCGCCGGAAACGCTCCCGTCCATACAAAGCCAAGCGGCAGTAGCCTTGGGGTTGAGACTGAGAGCAGCTCACCCTCGTGGCTCTGGGCAGTGGCACATGGATATATGTTACCCTTTGCCTGAGGGAGAGGGACCCCAGCGAGAAGCCTTCAGCTGAGGTGGAGCTTGGGGACAAGCAGAAATGGGGTTTTCCTCCGAGCCCAAAAGGCAGCAAGGCCTTGTCTTGAGGAGAGCCCTGCGGCCAAAGGCGAGGCTCAGAGCCCTGCTGCCTGTCTGGCCGTGGCCACGCTCAGGTGCCTTGGGCCTGTCTTGGGGCCGTGGCTGGTGATGGGAGGAGGGAAGAGCCCACCTGGCCAGGGGGCTGGGCACCACGGGGGCACTGGGGCTGCTGATGCGAGGCTGTGCTGGCCGCAGCTGCCTGGGGTTGGTGCTCTGCTGTGTCCAGGCCTTCAGCTCTGCGCTTCCCCAGGACCCTCACACCTGTGTTTTCTGTTCTTTACCTTCCTTGACAAAATTGATTTTCTGGTTCTGACCTGCTTTTTGGCTGTGGCTGAGCGAAACAGCTCCTGGACAGAACCGCTCTCCAGCACTGTGGCCCTGTGTGACCCCATCTGTGTGCCGATCCCCTGGGGTGGCAGTGCCACCTGTCCCCAGGGCTAGAGTCCCCCCTGGACTTTGTCCCTCGCTTTCTGTGGTGGTGCTGGGAGGGCAAGTGGCCCTGCTTCTACAGCCGCTCTGCTAAGGACCAGCAGTGTGGCCCTGGCAGTGCTTCTGGATCACACACAATTGCTCCTTGTTCCCAGAGAGGTGTGAATAAAGAACGCAAGGTTGGTGGCTTGGCCTTGGTGCTGGGGGCTGGAAGCTGGACCTGGAAGTGCCTGGTGCCCTGAGCGAAGCCTTTCAGTGTGGGAAGAGGTGACGGGAACTTCAGTGGCAGGCAGAAATGGGATGGAGCCCAAAGCTGCTTTTCTTGCCCAAGCAGGCTGCAGTGCAGGAGCTTGCCGGCCACACAGACCCCATCCCTGCCCCCCAGCCCCCTCTGTTCTTGCAGAAGGTTTCTGCCCTGTCCCCAGCAGCCGGAGGTTAGCGCCTGTTCTGATGGGGGAAGAAGTAGCTGTGAGGGGGGAAGAGGAACAGCTGCAGGGGGGACTGACTTTGCCAAACGTGCAAATTTGTACAGATCTTGACCGTGGAATTATTATTATTTTTTTTTTTTTTTGTACTTGTTGAAGGAAAGAAAATCCTTCTGTTTCTTCTTGCTGTGTCTCATACCAAGTGCTGTATGTAATGGATCTGTCTGAAGGAATAAAGCTCTCCTGTAACAGTCACGGGGGGAGCAGTGTGCAAGGGAGGGGGGAGGTGTGTGTGTATGCAGCTGGGAGCACCAGAGTGAGAGGAACCCCCAGGGCCAGGGGAGAATTGCCAGGAATAGGATGGGGGCTGGGCTGAGGCTGAAACACAAGCAGGGAGAAGAGGCTACCGGGCCTGATAAAGCCAGAGACTACAACTCAGTCCTTGTCTTTCACACTGGGACATGTGCAAGTGCAACAAGGAGACTGAAAGATAAAAAGGGAAAGATGTTAGAGGCTGAAGGGATCAGGAGTGCAGGTAGTGTTCCCCTCTGACCTCCAGTGGAGATAGGGACCTGACAGGAAGAACAAACCAGGCATGTGGAAGATGGGAAGGTGATGTCCAAGACAACCAGCCCAGCTTCATCAAGGACAGATCATGCCTGACCCATCTGGTGGTTGAGTCAGTGGAGTGATGGCTATGGTAGAAAAAGAAAGGGCTTGTGCAAGGCTTCTGACATGGTCCTGCATTACTTCCTTATCTCTAAGTTGGAGAAAGATGGACTTAAAGGCTGGACTACTCAACAGATAAGGAAGTGGTTGGATGGCTGCAGTTAGAGGGTTGTGCTAGTGGCTCTGTGTCCAGGTGATGAGTGCTGGGGGGATTCCCTCTTGGGACCAGTGCTCTTTAACAGCATTATCAATGACATGGACAGTGGGATCGAGTGCACCCTCAGCACAGTTTGTGGGTGACACTGAGCTGAGGTGCAGCTGATAGAACAGAAGGGATGACATCCACAGGGACCCGGACAGGCTCAAAAAGTGGGCACACAAGAACCTAATGAGAGTCAATAAGGCCAAGGGAAAGCGTTGTACTTGGTCTGGGGCAATCCCAGGTGTGAGTATGAAGTGGGAGAAGAGCTTGAGAAGGGAGGCTTGGAGGTCCTTTCCAACCCAACCATGCTGTGATTCTAAAAGAGGTCTAATTGTGGGGATTACAAACAACAGAATGCAATGCTGGTGCAGTTCAACTCCATTTGTAATAAAGGGTGTAATGAACAGCTGGGGAGAAAAGAGGAGGAGAGTAGCTGCTGGTGGTCAGTTCCTGCCTCCTGCTGACTTCCCTTACCTGTCCCTGGGGTGGTTCACCTGCCTGGGCAGCTCCTGGCTAGAAGTCCAGGGCGCAGATCAAGGCTGTGCCTCGTTTGATCCAGTGCTTCTCAGGCTTGTCTGTGGGGATCTCCACAGCAATCACGTAGTTGGTGGAGTGGCCCGTTGTTGACAGTGTCCCTGTGAGGAGGGAGGCAAAGGGGCTCAGCGTGGCACTGCAGCCCTGCTGCCAGGGCACAGGCAGGCACAGCAGGAGCTGTAAGAGCTCCTGCAGTTTCTCCTGGGCTGCCTATCCTTGCAGCGACTTCTAAGGTCTCCTTTGCTTCTGGGGGCTGTCTTTAGGGCACCTACCCGCACGAGTGAGTGTCTTGTAGATGGGGCACAGGTATATGCCAGCAGCTGGAGGCTTGCGATTGGCGACAGGAAGCAGCCAGATGACAGCCATCTCGCTGTACAGCTCCTTGGGACGGGACTCTGCCAGCTGAAACGCAGAGGTGTCCCAGCGGGCGCCCTCAAGAAACAAGCCATAGATGTAGCAGCCTTCAGAGGGAGGGTGAGAGAGCTCGCTCGCTGACTCCTTCATCATCTGTGGAAGAGAATGGGCCTGGGGCTGTGAGCAAGGCTTGGTCCTGCAGACCTGTGAAACCCCTTACTCTGCTCTTGGTCAAGGCAGAACTACCAAAGGGAAGCCTGCTCCAGCTCTCAGATATCTCTGGGCTGGGTTTTCCAGCAGCTCGGATCATGATGGTGTGGGACAGCTTGAGGAAAAGGCTGTGGAGAAAGGATTTGAGCAGGTCTGGAGAGATGGAGAGGTCACTGGTTGCATCATGGACGTGTCTGTGCTGAGGGTGGATGTATCTGGTGCACATGGGAAGAGGGGATGTGCAGCTACTGGTTCCACCTATTGGGCAGGTCGGGCCTAGAACTGCTGTCTTTGTGGTCAGGCAGCAAATCCCCAAAAAATCCAGCAAAAACAATCTGTCTAACTCCCTTACCTTGAAGCTAAATGAAATGTTGTCAATGGAGATGACAGACTTCCTAGCAAAGTTTTGCAGTGTGCCAGTGAGAAAGGCCTGAGGGAAGAAGAACCCACTGATCCAGAACACAGAGGGGATCCCGTGGCTGATCCACTTCTGGAGGAACTCAACCCGCTGCACCAAGTCATTCACCCAGGATGCCAAGGGCTTCAGTGATGGGTAGGCCTGTGGGGCACATGGAGAGGAAGGTATTGAATGCAAACAAGGGCACCCTAAAGCCCGAGTTGCTGAGAGCTGCCCAAAGCCCAGGGACTCCTCCAGCTTAGGGCTGAGAACCTCTGTGCAAGGCAGGAGACATCTGCAAACCAGACAGCCTGCTCCATGTGACAGCCCAGCCCAGCTGTGGAGTTTGATGCTCTCCTTGGGGTCAGAAGAACTCCTGGGGTAGCGGTGCTGGTTGGCAAGTGTTACCTTGGTGTTCCACACAATGGGGACGGAGTTGCTGTACAAGCTGTTGGCCATCAGCTCCAGCTGAGAGGACATCACAACCAGGCCCTTGAGAGCTTTCAGCAAATCCTTCAGCGTGTGAGCAATCACCTCCAGGAGACTGTTGTACCTAAGAGAAAAGGGCTGCTGTTTCTGCAGAGGGATCACAGAACGACCTGGTGTGGGGATTTATCCCCTGTGTCTGCCTGGATTACTGTGCAGTGAGCTTCACATAACCCTTGCTATTCATCCTCTTGGATGGAGCTCTCTGACTGCCCCCAAGCTCTGAACTGCTGACAGTACCATGCAGACACTGATCAGTTGCTGCAGAACAGGGGTCAGCTGAAGGCTGGGACAACAGCAGACTTGATACCTTTCTGCCACCCCACTGCTCAGCAGTGAGGTTCCCTGATGGGAACAGGGGCCTGCACATCCCTGCCATTCCCCAAGGGACCAGGACAGGAGGCTGCAGGGAGTTACCTGATGACCTCCTGCACCAGTACTGTGTTCATAGACTCTTCATAGAGCAGAGGGTATTTGCAGATCACCTCCTGCAGGTCCATGGGGGCAGGCAGCTTCGCCAGGATCTCATTTGCAGTCTCCTCCACCAGCTGGAAAGGCAGACAGCAAGCAGGTGAGCACCCAGCCATGGTTACAGGGAAGGGGGAGAGCTGACATCTGGATGGCAGAGCCATTGGCTGCTGGACAGGGTGACACTGGCATAGCATGTGAGCGTGTGGTCTGTGCTCACTGCTTGTGCCAGAATTCCAGTGGAACTGGGGAACCCACCTCTTCCCTGCTGCAGCCACCCAGCGTGAATGTCTTTGGTTGCAGCTGCAGGATGGCCCCTAGCAGAGCAAAGGTCTCCTTCTGAGCAAAGGTGATGTTGGCATTGTCATGCAAACCGAAAAGCTCCGGGCTGTCGTTGAGCGGCAGGCTCCTGATGTACTGCAGGTACCCCTGGGGAGGAATTGCATTAGCTGTGAGAGATGGCGGGGCTGGGAGGACAGGAACGGGGAGCCCTTTTGGCTGCCATGGGCCTGGCCAGAAATAACCAAAGCCAGGGCTGTTCGAGGAGCCAAATGCAGCAGCCTGTAGACCTGCAGGCTCACGTAGAAGCTAGGCCTTGTCTTATTGTTTGAGCTTCTGACATTTGCAGTTCCCTGTCTCGTGTGGCAGCCAGGAATGGTAATTCACAAGTATGACTTAGGGGCAGTGTCTGTGTGCCCTGAGTTACGCTGGCTAGTGCAGAAGGGGAGGCTGAGGGAGCGACAGCTCCTTTGAGCCACATTTGGAGGCCCTAGCTCATGCATGGCTGGGGAGTTAAATCACACTTGTGTCAAAGCAAATACACAGTAAAAGAACGGGCAGCTTGGCAGTGAGCTTCCTGCAGCGTCTGCTGCACAAAGCTCCTCAGGCATTTCAAGTATGTGATATCAAAGTGGTTCAGAGCACAAATGCTTTCAGATGAGGTATGCTGGCAACAGCTACAACCTCCCTCCTGTGCACATCAACAAGATTTTCCTCCTGTTGCTTGAAGAAGATGTAGCTTCCCGAAAGCAGCTGGAGATCTCCACATTCTTTTAAGCTCACATTCCCCCAGGGGAATGGAAATACTGTGGGTTTCAGGGAGAAGCACTTGCCCTTTGCACCACGACCACCCCCTGGATCTGTAAAGCTCCATTTCATTACTTGAGTACTTACATCGAGGTCTGCAGAGCTGCTGATCTGCTTGTAGATCCCAGATTCAGAATAGGCAAACTCAGGAGTCAGAACCTCAGGCTTGTAGAAGTCTTCCAAAATATTCATCACGCAGCGCCTGTCCCAGTCGTCGGTCACACGGCCCCCGTAGTTGATCTCCCCAGCTGTGTACTTCAGAACCTGTGAGGGATCCCACGAGGGCTGTCCAACCTGTGAGCCATCGTGAGCCATCGTGCCCAGAATGGGTCAGCTCACGTGCTTACCTTGTATGGGATGTCTGTGTACTCGCTCAGGAACATCTTGAGTTGGCTGACGCAGATGCGGAGGTCTCCATCCGTGAACTCATAGGGGATGTTGAACCCCAGTGGCCCAAACTTCCTCCTCTCCAGCATGTTCCCATGGAAGAAGCAAAGTGACAACAACAAGGATTTAAACTCTGTGACCTGTGGGCAGAGAAGGAGGGTGAGGAGATGCTCAGCCTGGGAGGCGGCATCCTTGGAAGATGTCTTTTCTGGGACGTGGCAGCAGGCAGAAAATGAGATGTGCTAAGTCACCAATACCAGCTGGAATCTGGAGGTGGAAACCTCAGCCAAGCTGCTGCACTGGGGAAGGCTGTGGGCCTGCTCTCTTGCTCAACGCTGCAGGTGCCTTTGCCAGGCCTCCACAATACTGTTGCTTCTGTTTGTCACAGTGAAGTTTCTAATTGGCTTTCACAGAATAGATGCAGGCTTATGAGAGGTACCACCACTCCTTCTCTAGCGTGTGAGAGGGAGGTGATCTTTAAGGTCCTTTCAAACCCCAGCTATTCTATCATTCTGTGATTCCACAAAAGTGCTAAATGAGAACTCTAGTGGAGATCTGAGTTTGGAGAGGAGCGGTGTCCAGGGGGAGAGTGTGCGTAGGGGACAGCAAAGCTGGGCCTTACCTTGGGGCAGGAATTCAAGAAGTCATCGCTGAAACTGACGTAGGACTTGAGCAGATTGGCTTTGACCCCACGGGGAGGCTCAATGGTCATCTTTGAGCTGTTTTGGAGGATGGACACAGGGAAGCGGTTGCTTGGTAGACTGGTGAGCCAGAGGCGAAAGTCCTGATGCACCTGGAGGAGCAGAAGGCAGTAAGTGCTCCTGCACTGACACTGCTGTTATGGGGAACCTGTGGGTGGGATGGATCTAGGTCTGGGCTTCTCCCACTGCTCCAAGTCCCCCCATCAGAGAGCAAGCTGCTCAATTAACAGCTTAGTGCGAGCCTCTGGTTGCTGGAACCTCAAGGCTGTGTATGACACCAAAAGTCCCAAAGAATGGAAACTTCAGCAAGTGGTCACAGCAGCTGCAAAACTGCAATCTCAGAGATGAGAGATGCAAACATCATGTCTCCCCACTACAGTGGCCACCAGGTAAGGTGATTTCTCTGCATCTGCAGAACAGGAGGAACAGGGCTGCATGCTAAGCAATGCAGCTGGAAGAACAGAACATCAGAGTAAGGCACAGCACCCTGCTTACTGGGCACCAGAGCCACCACTGTTGTGTGGAATGGGAGCACAGGGTTTTCTCCATGTTTCCAGCCACAGGATGCACGTCACCTTGTTGGGGTTAATGCCTTCAATGAGTCTCTCCAGTGAAGGCATCCAGCTGGGGGCCAGGTGGCAGTTCTGGAAGAAGACCCAGTTTCCCTGCTCCATGGCACTGGTCATCATGGCTTCAGCACGGGGGCCCTGTGGAGGCAGATGAGAAGGGATCAGATCCTGGTCTTTCAGGCTATGCCCTGCTATGCCAGACAAGGAGACAGCTGCTGGGTGGAAAGATCACTTTCCAGCTTGACAGCTTGGCTTTGTTTCCAGGGTTTGGCTGGATTGTCACCATCTGCTGATGGTGCAACAACGGCCCTTTGCAGCTCAGCAGTCTATGGGTCATGGTGTAGAAGGTGGGGACATATTAGGAGGATGGAGGACTCTAGCAGCGGAACAGCTGCAGCCCTCCCTGCTGAATTGGCTCCTCCAGCTAGCAGAAGATAGGTGAATGAGGACCTTGGGGCAGAAAAGTGCTTTCATTGTGCTGCAAAGATGTCTGGCTTCTTTGGAACTGGGTGAGATCACCAAAAGTGCCAGCAGGACTGTCCTTCCCCAGGTCAGCAGCTTACCTGGCCTTGGCCCAGGGAAATGGCAGAGAGTTTTTTGGAGAACTTCATCTCTTCAGCAAACTTGTAAAGGTCTGCAGCGGGGTCAGTGCCTGGGGACAGCACGAACACGAGGGGGGTGGTGGCACTGGAGTCCCTGAACACGACGGAGAGGTCAGCGGTCTGCAACAGAGACAGCTTGTCACAGTGCAGGGCTGTGCATCAGGGCTGCATCTTGGCACCACGCACGGCACCACCTCACCCAACCTGATCTCCCTGGTAATGCTCTGCTTTGGCAGAATCAGGATCAGGGCAGTGATTAGTTTCCCATTTGAAGCTGTATGCCTGAGGTAACTGCTCACTCCCAGTACAGTTAGTACTGCTAGACGAGAGGGAGGATTTCCCTCCTCTAAGACATAAGTATTGTCCAGCTTTGGACACTGCTGGCACAGTCCTCTTCTGTGGCTGGAGGGAGGCATCCTTGCTGCAGCTGGAAAAAGCTGCTGGCCCTTTTGCAGCTCTCCTCCAGCAGTGCTTCCTTTAGGCTGATTACCTGAGGCTCAATGAAGTGCCGATCCAGGTTCAGTGCCACAAAGTCCTGCATGGCATTGGTGACCTTATCTCCCCGCAGACACCGCAGAACCAGCAGCTTCTGGAAGTCATCAAGCTCAACGTCCCACTTCCCAGGCAGGGGCTCTCTACAAAGCAATTATTGGTATTTTGAGGGGAACGGGTCAGATCCTGCAGCTCCCTGAGAAGCACTCAAGGAGTGCTATGGAGTCTGAGGAGGGACAAGGACCTTCCAGCCAGACAGCTGAGGTTGTTGTTCGTAGCTTTGAAACTCTTGGAGTGCAAAACAGAGCAACGGCTGTTTTTGCACTCTGCCTTGGGCAAGCAAGAGTGCCAGCAGCCCAAGCTCCAGCCAGCACTGCACTGAGCAGAGCTGGTACTGTGGCTGAATCAGCACCTCGTGCTCTTCCAGCAATGCCATCGTTGGCCTGGAACAGTACAACAAAACTGACAAAGCTTGGGACACTTGCCTGTGAGGCTCGTGGCTGTCAAAGATGGCCCTGAACGCTGCAAGGCTGGCAGCAAAGTCATTGGCAAAGCCGGAGAAGTTCTTCAGGTTGCTCAAAGCCAGGATGTCTCCCCATGCTCGTTCATTCAGCCAGTCTGGAGCTGGGTTCTCCTGCATCTCCTTTATAGTTCCCCCTGAGAGCAGGAATCGCCACTCATCCTGAGAACAGGACAGTACAAGGTGATGGGTTACAGCCCACCTGCCCGGCCTGAAGCATGCAGGTTTGTGCTGCATCTGGTAGTAACCTTATGGCTGCTGCTCCTGCCAGGGGTGCATGGGGAAGAATAAGTGAATCAGAAGGTCTGGTGAGATTAACATTGCCTTTCAATTGCTGTAGGCTTTCCTCTGTGGTGCTGCAGCCTCTAACCCCTGCCTAACCCCTCCAAATTCACCAGCCTTTGCAGCAGACCGGCAGTGCTTCAGCCCTGCACACAGGCACAGGGAAAGGCAAAGAGATCTGAATGAACAGAAAGGCCCTAGGTTTGCCAACCAGCCTGTCACATTTACACCCAGCCCCAGGGAACAAGGCTTCTTTGTCACACCAGCACGTTAAGCAAGGTGGACCGTACACCTGAGCCTGGGCTGCTCTGCTGGGGATCCTATTCAAGGATTGGAGTGATTTGCTTACCATATCAATCCGCCCATCATTTATCAAGATCTGGGCGCAAACGAGGAAGGCAAACATGAGCTTGTGCTTCTCAAAGAGGCTGCGGCACACACTGCTGTAGAGACTGAAGGTGATGTAGTTGTTGATGTTCACGATCCGCTCCTTCACAGTATCTGGAAAAACACAATGACACAATGACCAGACAAGGCAGTGGTGACGTGGAAGGGGCACAACACGACAGATGGTGCTCTCAAATACAGCCCTAGTGCAGAATCCCCTGAGAAAGACATGTCATCCAGATGTGTCAGATGTATCCTGATGTGCACATGCAATCACAGCAGTGTGGAGGAAGGGGTCAGGACAAGCCTCATACCTGAACAAAGCAACCCCAAAGAAAGAGTGTTTTCTGCAGCTGGGCAAAGAGCTGCTCACTCCTGCTTTTGCTCAGAAGAGAGCCAGTGTGGAATAAAGCACTGTCCCAGCACCAGGAGGGAATCACTGCACCACAGCAGTCAGAAGGGCCCTGTGACACTGTCCTGGCTGCCATGCACTGCTGGGTGGATTGCAGTGGCAGCCAACAGCCACACGTGGAGCTGGCTTCACGAGAAGCAGAGCCACGCTGCTGCCAGGATGTGTGCCTGGTGTGAGCCCTTGCATTACCACCTCCCTGCCTGGTCAGATGGGGCAGCAGAGGAGTGCAGAAGAGGAGGGCAGGCTGAAACCTGTGCTGTGCAGACACAACCATGGGCAGCTCTGGACCACGCAGAGAGCCGATGCAAGCGGGCACATCTGCACTGACTCTTCAGGCTCTGGCTTCTAAGCCAGGAACACGGTGTGAAGAAAGGGAAGGGAAGGGAGCATTTCAGGCACATACCTGCTCTCTCAGAGTTACTGATCCCCATGAGGAAGATGTTGAGGAACCACTCCAGTGAGTACTGGTACATGGGGTCCACGCTGGACAGGTCTGAGACACAGAAGTAGAGGATCTGTGTGCGGACAGCAACAGGGGCATACTGCAAGCGTGTGGTGTTGATGTCCTCCTCTGTCTGCTCTGCTACCTTCACCTTGGTCTGAGAGACACAGGAGATGTTGGAGTTTGTGCTGTGCTGGCAGGGGATGCGTGGCTGCAATGAATGAACACCCACACCCCATACCTGGATCTCCCCTGCCTTGAGCTTGGATGCTTCTAGCACTTTGATGAGCTCCAAGTCATCCACAGGGTTTCCTTCGGAAGTGCTGAGCCGATACAGGATCTGGTCTTCTATCTCCTTCAGCTCCTGACGCATCTCAGCATTGCTAAGAATCAGCTGGTTTCGAGCTTCTTCTAAGTCAGGCCTCTCCTCAGCCACCACTTGTCCCAGCAGCTGGTCCTCCAAGCCACTGAAACAAAAACCATGGGGTGAGGGTAAGGACAACAGGCCTGAAGGCTTGTGGGCCGTAAAGAATAAAGCTCAACATTGTGAGCAGCTGCTGGGGTAAGCACGTACCTGGGTGAGATGGTGAAGTTGATGAGGGTGAGTTTTGTGGAAACTTCAGGGCTGTAATGGGGATTGGACAGGTTGGTGGTGATGTACAGCTTGAAATCCTCATTGTAAGGGATCACCGCATCCCCCAGCTTCAGCACTGTTCTGCCTTGCTGCTTGTAGGTCTGCATCAGAGACAAAAGGAGAAGGGCTGGGACATCAATTCTCTGCACTGCAGAGAGGAGACAGCCTGAGGAGATGCACAGAGCAGCTCAGAGTTGCTGGCAGACCCCCATCCAGCCTGGCCATGGCAGCAAACCAAAGGACCTGTTTTAGCAGGATGGGTTCAAGGGCCGGGTCCAGCTCCTCGCCAACGTTCTCCAGCAGGAAGGGCTTCCCATAGGTAATGGCATTTTCCAGACTGCAGAGGAAGTCCCTGTCACTCAGCTTGGCCACCTCCAGGCCGTTCACCTTCTCCTGAAAGGCAAAAGGGGAATGCAGAGAAGAGCCCGGGGCTGTGCAGATCTGATACTAAGGGCTCTGCTGCTATACTGGGGAGATGAAGAGTGAATGGGGCTAACAGCTCATCTGGGTCCTAACTAAAGCTGCTCAACTCTTGACCCAGATTAGGGGCCGCATCTGCAGCACTTGTGTTGATGTGATGTTTGCTGAGGTGTGCAGACCAAGGCTCAGCCAACCTCACTGTTACCTACCAAGATCACCTAATGCCATTTCAGCCGTGTCCTGCCCACCATTCATGTGCATGGCACACCCCCTGCTAGGCAGATTTAACTTTCTGAAGCAGCAGAAGTTATATCTTTTTTTTGCTTAGCAAGTTTTTTGGCTATTTTTGCAAGTTTACTCTGCTCATGGAACATCACCAGATACTACATTCATTTTAGCCCAAATGAACACCAGAAAGCAGGGGACTGGGAGAAACCTCCTTCAAGCAGAGCCCAGCAATGGCATCTCAGAGCTCGTTTGCCTGTAAAGTGAGAGCAGGTGGGTGGGAAAAGCCTATAGGGAATACAACAACAGCAGCTGCCAGAATCATCTTCTTGGTCCTCTGAAGGGGCACCAGAGGGTCTCTGGACAGAGGGAAGAGGAAGTGGTCCTTGTCTCTGGCACCAGGTACTGGTTAAGCAATGTCAGTCTGAGCTCTCTGTACTGGGGGCACTGAAGGCTGTTATAGGGCATATTAGTATTGTTTTGTGTGTTTTAGAGTATAGTGAAGAATGGAAGATCCCCAGAAATTGATGCTTTGCTTGCTTACGGGAGGCCCCTGCTTCCTTGTGTTGATTCCTCCAAACAGGGAAATTCAGCTGGGATGAATACAGACCTTGCTTGATACTGGGAGGATCACGGTGCAGCTCTGTGCATAGCAGCCTCAGGCTTCGTGCTGCAGAAAGCTGCTTCCCCAACCCCACAGGCTTAGCTTTTTACCCTGTGGATCTTACCAAGTTCTTGATCCACTTGTTTGCTTGTCTTTGAGGGTCTATGTAGTGAGTCCATCGCTGGGAGAACTGTGTTATAACCCCATTCTCCACAGACAGCGTGTCATTTGGTAAACCAGCAATCTAATTGGGGCAAAAAAATCTTAGTTTAGCAGCCACTGGAGCATTTGGAAACACAGCACAGCTATCTCCTTGTTTCAGGAGCTGGCTGGCCTGCTCTCTCTTTAATGTGTTTATCTGCTGCGTGTGCTGGATCAATTCTGGGGCTCAGATTCAGGGAGCACCTTTTGGCTCTGTTCAGTCATGCAGGATGGTAGCTACAGTATGTAATAAGGCTTATCCTGAGATGCCCTTGCTATCCTGGCCCCTGTGTGGTCTTGCTGTGGAGATTATGGTTGGGTAGGGGATGGTGGTGAGGGTTCTGGAGAGATGCAGTTCTCTTTGGAGCAGCTAAGCTGCAGGACAGAGCTGTGCTGCTTGAGTTAGGGGGTGGGCAGGCCACGGCCAAGGCTTTGCTGTAATCTTGTGCTGTGTAAAGTGGAAACCCAACAGGTTGAGCTGTATGATGCACCCAGAGCTGCTGCTGCCCTGGATGCTGCCAGGTCCCCTTCTGCTCATTGAGCAGTGCGCCCTGAAAGTAACTATTGAGCTCTCTAGGGGTCTCTCCTTTGATAAAGCAGTTCCTAATTAATTGTGCTGAGTGTTTTAGCCTTTACCTGAAGCAGTCCTGTCCCCTGCCTTTTCAGCCTCCTGTATCATCTTTCCCATTAACTTGCCTGCCAGGAGCGGATTTCCACAGGGTCCCCAAGGGTGCTGATCAGGTTTGGCTCCTCGGTGTGAGGAATATTGTTTTCTGAGAGCTTGCTCAGCCACTCCTTGCACAGTGCCACACGGTAGTGTCCCTGCCACAAGAAGCACCATCACAGACTTTTAGTAGCAACTATTCCACTGTGTGCAACGAAACCCTCCTGCTTCTATCCAAAGTGACCCTGTGCAGCCTCTAGCACAAATGGAGAGAAATCCAGGAGGGAGATTACATCTTTTTGCCCTATTCTGTGTGCCCAGCTTGAAGGGATTGTGGTGTTACAGCTCTGACCTTGCTCTTAGGAGGTAGCACGTGCCAAGGCAGTGCTGGCAGACATCCTTGGCAGCCAGGTCACCAGAGGGGCTGGCAAGTACAGCAAACTGTGTCAGCTGCTGACCACAAAGAAGGGCAGAATCTGACTTGAAGCCCGTCTAGCTGGCAACAGCAAAGGGCAGGAGAGCAGAGCAGCCAATAGAGCCCACTCCAGAGAGCACTGCATACTTACAGTAAAAGGGCCCAGGTAGGCGACAAAGCCAGCTGCAAGCAGCACATCCCCAGCAATGTTGTTGATCTTGTAATCCAGGTTCTCAACGGTGTCCTGCCAGCGCACCTTCTCATCAGCCAGGCTGTTTATGAGCTGTGGAATAAGATGCACATGTGAGAGCTGCTGTGTTGCTCTCATTTGTCCCTATAACTGGCTTAGGGAGCTGCGGCACAGGGAAGATTAGTTACATCAGCCCTAATGTGCTGCTGAGATCTGGCTAGGCAGCTCCAATCTAGCATTGCCATAAGCTGCAGGCACATAATGTTGCTGGAAGAGGCATGCACAGATTTTCACCACTGTGCTCCTTGGCCTGAAGTCAGGCTTTCTTGTAAGCAGGCAGAGCTGTTCCCTACCGTAGCAGCACGGCCCAATCTCTGCTGACACTGCTCACACTTCATCTCCAGTTCCTTCTTCTTGGCTGTGCAGCTGTTGTACTTGGCTTGCAGAATGGCAATACCACTTTCAACATCCTTCAGGCGTTGCTTAGCTTCCTCAAGGACCTGCTGAGTAGCACGCAGGTCCTCTTCTGCCTCTCGCCAGGCTTGCTGGGGAGATATGCAAGGAAACAGTGGTAATGCTGTGCTTGTGGTCAGGCTCCTCCCCAGAAGCCAAGACCATCCAGCAGGAGCGAGTTTGGGAAAGAACTGTGACTATTTTTTTCCATACAAGTGCTAACTGGAGCTGAGATCCTTCCCTGTGCAACAAAGGTTGACCTGCAGAACTCCATGGGACATTCTCCAAGCCCAGGAAGAAAAGCAGGAGTGAGGAAGTAGTTTGTGTGCAGGTTCAAAAAGCCAGGAGGCTGCACGAGCTTACTGCTCAGGATGTGGCCCACTCTTGAACAGGAGGAAAGTTTCCTCTGCTTACCCCAGAATAATAATACAGAAAACACTAGGCTTGGAGAGGATTAAGCTGAAGCACAAATGAGATATGGGAGTGCTTCTGGAAGTAGTTTCTACCGAGTTATGATTTGCCCTAAAGACACAGCATCAATGCTGTCTCAGTGTGATTTTTTTTCCCCACTTTATTAAGTAATGGGTTTCTGGGTTTAGTGGCTCTGTCAGGGCTCGATTGGAGTCTAAATCCTGAGCTGCACACCAGAGCTGGGGACTCTCATCATCACACAGAAAGGACTGCAGTCCTGTGTCCCCTGACACCATGAGCAACCTGATCATGCTGCCTCTTACCCGCTTAGGCTCCACAACCTTGGCTGCAAAGTGGTACTTGTGCATGGCACGCACCCACTGGCAGATGGAGGTGCAAGCTTTGGAGACCTTGGAGATGGCAGCTGGCTGGAACTCCTTACTGTCAATGTATGGCTGGATGGCCTTGATCACGGCGTCTGGAATGTTGTCCTGTGAGCAGTGGTGGGAGAGAAAGGAGACTGGAGATGAGGGTGCTGGAGATCTGATGGAGGAGGGTCAGAAGAGGCTTCTCCCAGAGGCTGCAGCCTGCCCCAGGACTGCTAAGGGCAGTGAAGGCATTGCACTGGAGCAAGAGAATCACACTGCTCCATCGTGAGGCCTGGAAAGCACAGCAGTGGGCTTGGGTAAATCCCTTCCCATACCATATGTCAGGATTTCCATCCGGCTCTTTCAAGCAGAAAGAGCAGAGGTCCCACAGTCCAAAGCAATGAAGCCAGCTGATACAGGAGCTTCCAGGCCAAACAATTCCTTATCCTCAGTGCTACTGAAAGGTGTTGCCTGGAAGGAGCTTTAAGCCTCATTGCTCTGAGCAAGAATGTGCAAGGTAACGACAATCCCCAGTCACAGCTCGGCTCTGTTGCCACTTACCTTATCATACTTAAACAGGCTGTCCAAGAATTTCCCTGGGTCCTGGAGGAGGCCCCTGCCTGGTTCCCAGTAATCATCCACCTTGGTGCCCAGCTTCTCCCCTAACACTTTCTTGGGTTTGACTTCCTTCATGATGCAGACTGCTTCGATCACCATTTTCACACCGAGGGGAGGCCGCTGCATCGCTCGTACCTTAAACCCAAATGGAGACAATGGGTTGGCTTGGTCCTTGGTGAGATGGGCCTTTCAACCTCAGCTGGGGTGGAGGAAGGATGCTGAGAGGAGGGAGAGGTATCAGAAGAGAAAGCTGATTATCAGAAAAGCTACAGAGAAAACTGAGGAGGCTGGAAAAAGCTCTGCCCCAATGCTCTGTGATGGATATCTCCAGGCTGCAGATGTCTTGGCAAAACAACCAGAGCTGGGTGTCCCTGGGGAAGGGGGAAGTACAGACACGGGGTATGGGCAGGCTTTCTCTCTTGTTCTGTGGGCTCTCGTTTGTCTTGTACCCCACTCTGAGAATGCTGCAGGGCCTGCAGTACAGGAGTGAGTCTGCATCAGTTGTGGAGAGACTGCTGGAGTCTTTCCTCAAGCAGACTGCTAGGAGAGCTACTGGGGCACCCCTGGGATGGCTGTGGGTGTCAGGGCTCTTAGGAATAACTCCTGCTTTGTCCCTTCTAGTGTTGGCCATCCTTGCCATGTCCAGCCGGAGACGTTCCCAGACCTTCCTCCAAGACAAAGTCAGCAGGGGGGCAGAGTTTGTGAAGACGCTGCGGCTGTTCTACCCACAGGCAGATACCCTCTGTGAAAAGGACTTTGACTGGCTCTTTGACTGCCCCGAGACGGAGCAGTTCATCACGTGGTTCTGCAAAACAGTGGGAGAAGAGAATGTGCTGAGCCCAGCTGAGGTGCAGGCCTACGATGCTCTGGTGGCTGCAGGCAAGCCTATCCTGGAAGGTGATGCCCTTGAGCAGGTGTTGCAGAAGTGCCAGAACACCCCGCAGCTCAAACGTGTGATACCAGAGGCTGAGGGAAGTTCTCTGGAGGCCTTGGAGCAGGAGATCCAGGAGCTGAAGGGCTGCTGTGCCCAGCAGCTCTGGCGGCTCAGCACGCTGCAGGTTTGCGCAGCCAGCCTGCAGCAGGAGCTGAGGTATTTGGAGGAGGAGGAGAAGGCGACAAAGGAGGTGTTGAGGAAGGCTCATGTGGAGCTGAGAGTGGAGATCTTTCGAACCACCACTGTCCTGAAGCAGCTCACTGAGCTTGCAAAGCAGCAGGTAGAGGAGTATGAGAAAGCAAGGAAAGGCCAGCCGCCAGCACTGCTGCATGAGATGGACCTCAGAGGTTACATAGAGCTTGAACAACAGTTCACCGATGCATTTGAACGTTTAATGGAGCAGGTCCTGCCTGGGAGTGCTCAGACTCCAAAAAGCAGAGTGCAGAAAAGGCTGGAGGCTGCGATACAGGTGGACTCAGCCTCAGAAACAGGGGGAGGAAGAAGAGCAGCCCCTCGTCCAGAGCGTGCAGAGATGGGCCAAGGAGTGGCAGCTGAAAGCCAGGGAATAAAGATTCAAGGCTCAAGGGCAGAACCTCCAGCGGATGGGAGGAGTGAGGAGCTGAGTGTGGGAGATGTGGAGGAGAAAGGTGACAGCCCGGATCCTACAGAGAGAATGGACATCAAACAAAAGGGGCTGAAAAGCCTTAGGACTAATGGAGATGAAACACTGGGCAAGCAAGACAACTTCTGGATGGAGCTCGTCCAGTTGGAGACAGCATATATCTGTGCTCAGATGGAGGTTATAGCTATGTCGGCCAAGGTGGAAGGCAACTGTGCTGCATTAAACTGGGCCCAGAAGACTCTGGAAGCTCTCAAGGAGAACAAGGTAGGATTAGTGCTCCTTTCCAATCCCATCCTGTGTAGCACGGTGTGCCTGTGCTGGGGCACAACAAACGTGCCTAGAGGCCGTGGCCAAGCTGGGCAGTGCCAGCAGTGTGCCTGACGGTGGTCTCCTTGATCTTCCCTCCTACAGGATGTAGTAGAAGCCGAGCTCCGAAGTCACGCTGCCACGTTCAAGAAGCAGCTTCACACCCTGCGCTGTGACATTGCTCAGATTCAGACCAACCAGCTGCTGCCCCAGGTGAAGGCAGCAGCAAGCCTCTTTCTCCTGCCCATCCTGCAGGAAAAGCTCCGTCTGGATAACGCTCGTCTGCAGGATATTGGCCGGAGGCAGGAGGAGGCAGCTGCATGGGTGGTGAGCCAGCAAAGCCGCCTGGATCTGTTGGAGCTCCAGCTGAAACGGGAGAAAAAGGAGCTGGACCAGAAGGCTGCTTGGCTGGGAGAGATAGAAACTACCCTGAAGAACACCCAGGCCAAGCTGCAAGCATATCATGACTGCTGCAAAGAGGCCAGGTCCTCCATGAAGGGTTCTGCATGCACACAGAAGAAGCCTGAAGACTCCATTGCCATGCGGTAAGGTTCTAGGTCTGTGTGTGCATGAGAGTGAACAAGGCACGGGAACAGGGAAAGCTTCTGGTAGATGAAAGCTACCAGACAGTGTTCTTCTACCAGTGCTGGGCCACCCTGACTCCATGGTGGAGTGAAATTCTCTGGGAGATGCTATCATTTTCTTCCTGGCTGTTTTGGGGGTGATGCAGTGAGGAATGGCCTTGGAAAAGAGCATCTCCATTCAAACAAAAGTTTTCCTAGGTGAAGCATAGAGGCACATCTTCAGCTGTCCTCTCACTGTCACACCACAGCCACTGGCATCCTACTCCCATAGCACACATTGTCCCCTGAGCCCTGTTCTTTCTTTGAGCTGTCAGATGCTCACATCTCTGGTTGCCTTTTCTCTTGCAGGCTTTGGGGTGTGCTGATGGGGCAAGATCAGGGTGAGCAGCAATCCTACAGCTACAAGGCCATAGCAGCCCGTAGCTCCCAGCTGGTGCAGGAACAGAGGGAGCTGGAAACACAACTGGCAGCTGCTATACCCCAACAATCCAACCTGGAGTCCACCATAGAGGAACTCTACTGGCAGCTGTACAATGACTCCAAACAACTGCAGCTTTGCTCTCCAGTAAGCAAGGAGCTCTGTCCATCCATTCCCCCGCTCCATTAGGGTTGCACAGTAGGTGGACTGATCTGTTTATGTACTGCGTGTGTTTTAATGCATTTGGTTTCTGCCCTTCAAGGAGACTGCTGAACTGATGCAGCAGCTGATCACCGTGCAGGATGTTCTGCACCAAAATCTGACAGAACTCCTGAGTGACCTGAAGGTTAAACGCAGCTCTCTGCAGGACCCCAACCTGCAGGCAGAGCGCAAACTCTACCTTCATTTCTTCTGCAATGAGGATCGGCTGAGAGAGATGGTGGAAGAGCAGGAGAAGCAGGCTTCATCTTCCTCCGAGTGACTACTGATGGAGCTGCCCTATGCAAAGGAGTAGATCAAAATGATGCCTTCTCCTTGTTGTGCAAAGTGGTATTCTCATCTAGTTGGGATGAGACATTTGTTTTGGACTGGGAGAGGTCCCTGGTAGCCCTGGCTCCAGTGGCAGGGTATGGTCATGGTCAGTAGTTAAGCTTAAAATCAGCATGGAGCTCATTCCTTAAGTGGAGAGTTTCTGAAAGCCCCTGGGAGGGTAAGATGATGTTTAAGAATCTGAAGCACTTTGAATTGGCATTTAGAAACCTTGCATAGTGAGGAGACTTCTTGCTGTGACAGCCCTACAATGGGATGGGTGCTGCCTGCATCCTTCTCCACCTTCTTGGGGAAAGGAGTTGTGTGTGTTTTGGGGGAAATAAAAAGGCCTGTTTTCACAATTGCAGAAGAATGAGTCTGTCTCTCTTCACCATAACTGTCCTGCCCTGTGCAGTAAAAGCTCCTACCCTGTATCTACTACCACAGTCCTTTGCTGAGGACCCTATCTATCTATAGCTGCTGCTTGCTGAGGTTATGGGTATGGGCTGTGATGTTTCCTACTGTGGACTCGGGCTACCTTTTTATCTCTGACCATTCTACTTAAAGCCAGTTTCCTTGAAGTTAGCCCACTGACCCTTGCCTCTTTTCCTCTGCCTGGTATTAGATCCCCTTTCCAAAGAGCTTGCTGGCTAGGTGGGCCACCAGATCTATATCCATGCTATGCAGCTGACTCAGAGCGGCATCATGACATTGCTTGCTCCCATGGACCAGGACAGCACTATAGCTGACTACAGCATGACTCTCTGTAGGACAGAGAAGTGAAGAAGTGGCTGGTGGAGGATGTGCAGGCAATTAGCCCACCATATGTGCCCAAGGGACAGAGGTGGGGGAAGAGGCTGTGGACTGTGCAAGCTCATACAAGAGGAATTGCAGCAAAGTGCTGTTCAGCTCAGCTATAGCAGACTAAGTTCAAAGCCTTGCTGTCCTTCCTGCCCCTCAGAAACACATTCTACCACCAGGCCCACCTGTGCCACCATCCCCCTTAAGCTTACCTCTGTAACATCACTTTTTTTCAGGTTTCTCAGGCTGGCCAGAGCAGCATCTAGGGCAGGAAGAGCTTCAGCCAGGTCCTTCTGAGCATCATCTGCAATGGCTTGGGCTCTCTGGGCTTTTGCATTGGCCTTCGTTTCCTCAGCCTGAACAGCAGTTCTTGTCTCTTCAGCAACAGCTGTGTCCACCTGCAGTAGCAGAGACAGTCTCAGAAGCACAGCTGGACCCAGAGCATCTATTTGGTGCTCTGCATTGCTAGGTAAGGATCACAGCAGTCATAATAACTGTAGTTTTTCTTCCAGCATACACATGCTGCTCTGTCATAACAGCAGGAGATTGTAGAGACGATCCACGAGCTCCAGCTCTGGCTGCCCTGGAACAGTGTTAGCCCAGTAGGAACTAGCTGTTCTACCCATTTCTCCAGTTAGCTCAGGGAGTGGATGCGACAGCAAACATACAGGGAGATATAGGAATAAGATGTGCAGAGATTTGTTTCTACAGCTATTCTTCTGTCAGTCCTTAAGGATTCAAGCACTACCAGGAGGTACAAAGGGCATGTAGAATGTAGCCAAATCTTGTTCTGTGAGTGGATCAGGCCACCTCTATGAAGGTGTGTGAGAGGAGTGTGTGTGTAGACCGCTCTGCAGGCAGGGCTGTGTAGTGCTTGTGCCTCAGTGTAGCCACACCACAGTGAGAGATGGGCAGGGTGGAACTTCAGGAGGAGGAAAGAGATCCCTTTTCCTCAGCAACCTGAGTGTGTGATAACCCCTGAGCCTCAGGCTGGCAGGGCAGGCTGGATCAGTGTCCAGATGTATGGTGGGAGGTGTGGGAAGGAGCCCTTTTAGCAGCAGCTGTCTGGCCTTTAAGCTGCCACAGGCTACCCAAGGACTGAGTTAGTAATAGCCTGTGTGTGCAAGGATCTTATCCAGCGAGGAAAGGGAGCTGCTAGCTTGATTTCTTGCTTCTCTGGGCTGTGGCTTCACGGAGGAATGGATGAGCCATTAGCAGCTAGGAGGGTGGGAGGGTGCCCAGCAGACTTCTCCCTGGCTGTGCTGCTCTGTGTAAATATCTACTGTACTAAACTAATCTGGAGCTCTTGTACTTGCAGATAAAGCACGATTCCTTGCAAGTTCTGCAAGGCCTCCCCCCACTCTACATTCAGTACGAGCAGTCAGATGGAAATATGGAAACTGTGGGGCTGTCTAGCAGCAGTACCTGCAGCTGCTCCATGGTTGCCAGTGTGTCCTTGGCTGCCTGGGCCAGGAGAGGGCGGGCAGACTCCAGCTCTTCCTGCATCCTCGCTACATCCTCTGCTGTTTGCAGGAGCTGTGGGAGCAGAATAGAGTGAGAGCCCCAGGGAAGGTATGCGTTGCCCTGGTGGGTGTTTCTTGCCTGGTGTCATGCTGTATGATGCAGTTCTTGCCGTGCTCCACAATCCAATTCTAATGCTGTGGTGTGCTTAGACAGGACTGCATAACAGTGCCTGTGTCACAGGCAGGAGGTCAGCGAGTGGCTGGCACGTGGATGAAGTCCCAGAGACAGCCTTCCTGGGGGGTCAGCTGCTGCTGCCTGCTCCAGTCCATCCTAACCAACTGCTGGTTCATAGTGCTTGGATTAGGGACCTCCTCACTCACATCTGCGATCTGGGCTATTTGTGTGTCTTATAATCCAAACCCAGGCTCAGGCATGCATTATTGTCTATAAAGAAGTACTAGCTGTGCTCTGAACATGTCTAGCATGGGAAACATTAGCTTGAGGCTGTTGTTCCCAAGCTGCAGCCTGCAGGCACTTTCAGTACACAAGCTCCTGGCAGCCAGTAAGCAGAAGCATGCTGTTGTTATAAGGCTTTCAATTAAAAGATTAATAAGGAAGATCCTGAGAGATGGGCTAACAGAGAACTCTATGGTACCCAAAGTATGGGGGCCATTATTGCTTTTAGCACTGTTGCAGACTCAGATCTATGGGAAGACTGAGCCCAGCAGAACGCATCGTTCTCATCTGCTGCAGCATGAGTTTTGTCCTGTTAACCAGCTCTGTGTGGGGCACCTCACCACATCTCTCCAGCTATAACAACAATGCTCAGAGCATGGGTTGTGGGGGACAGACCTTGCCCAGGCCTCCTGCCATTCTGTTTTTGGCTGTCTTCAGCTCCTGTTTCTTTTTTCCAATCAGGGAACAAAAGATGCTGAGGAAATCGAGGTAGCTCTTAGGAGTGACATAATTGTGTCTGGCCAGCTCAGCCAGGTACACCTGGCACTTCCTTGCCACACTCTGATGGATTTCTACACACATTTGAACCTATAAGAAAGGAAAAAAAAACAACTTTATTCAGTGTTAGGCAAGTCTATAGAGTGTGTGTAGAGAGCACAGGGGGTGGGCTTAGAAGTGCCTTAGTGTACACTCACAGCAGAGCTTGTATGTGCATGTGGGCTTCAGTGCCACAGAGGGTAAGAAACGAACTTGGCATTTCAAGGTATATGAAATCTAATTGGGTCTGGATTTTAATGAACTGATTATGAAACATTACTGCTCCAGGATGGGACCTTTCTGCAGGTATCCTGCATCTGTTGCCTCTGTGCAGCTGGAGATGGAGCACGTATAGGAGCTGTGCTTTGTGTGGCACCTACCATCCCATCCACAGTATCGGTGCTGGCACCAAGATGCGGGTTCTCGTGCAGGAAGGAAAAGGCAACACATTGCAGGGCTTCAGCAGGCCACTCGTTAAACCAGTCAATGGTACAGCAGTTCACAAGAGAGGGAAACTGTCTCAAGCGTGCACGGAACACTTCTCCAATAGGGCTGGATGGGAAGGCATGCAGAAGAGAGATGTTACAACTGATTACAGATACAGGGATAAAGCAGCTTTCCCACTTGCCTAGAGCAATCCTTAAATCCTGCAGTGCAATAGGGAAAGGAGCGTGCCAAAAGAAGAAGAAAGGAGGAGGAAGGGAATGAAAATTTAGGCATGTTTCACATGTCGTAAGGTGCTGATCACACGTCACATCTAGGGATATTCTGGGAGGATCAAGAGGGTGGTGATGTTTTCTGCTCCCTCTGCAGGAAGGGCACTGAGGAGGTAAGGAAACAGTGTGATCTGAAGTCCATAGCAAGAGATGGGTTGTAGAGACTGTGTCACCAGACCAAACTGATGGCAATGATTCTCCTGTGGGTATTTGTGCTGAGACTGCCCTGCACATTCATGCAGCCCCTCCTCAAGCTTGAATTTAATCTGTATCACAGGTTGATGGTACAAGGGGCAATGGTTTTGAACTGAGACAGGGGAGGTTTAGGTCAGATATCAGGAGGAAGTTTTTCACACACAGGGTGGTGAGGCACTGGAACAGGTTGCCAAGGAGGCTGTGGATGCCCCATCCCTGCGGGCATTGAAGACCAGGCTGGATGTGGCTCTGGGCAGCCTGGGCTGCTGGTTGGCGACCTGCACACAGCAGGGGGCTGAAACTCAATGATCATTGTTGGCCTTTTCAACCCAGGCCTTTCTGTGATTCTGTGTTCTTAAACTTCCCAAACTTCATCTTAAAACCAGCAAATTATAAAAAGGAAAAAAACCATCTCCTCCTTGGGGAAGGTAATATGCAAACCCTACTTCTGTTCCAGAGTTGAGAAACAAAAATCCTGTGAAGGCAAAGCACAGGGAAGGAATAATTAACACTGATAGTAGTGTCCTGCTCTCGAGCCATACCTCATGCACAGCACCATGTGGATATTGCTGCGAACCCGTCCTGTGTATGCAGCCATCAGGTTGGCCTTGGTGGGCTGCAGCCCCAGCTCTCTCACAACAGGCTTCATGGCTGTCATGATCTGCTCTTGATCATCAGGGCTGTAAATGTTGGGAACATCGCCAGAGTTGAGCAGGTTGTTGATATCTTCAAGGAAGGACTCATTTTTAATCTAAGTAGATGAGGTGGAGAGAAAAAAGTTGTAAGAGAGCCAGGTTTCTGTATGCCATATAATAAAATTCTGGATAAATACAGCCCACAGCCTCTGCTCTAAGAAATTGTTTCTATGATTGCTGAGCTCCAGTAGGGGATATTCATGTCTCAGGGCCAGCATTTGCAATTGAACAGCCAAGTTCAGCCACTTCAGAGGTGGAGATGTCTGGGAACAAGTGTTGCTCGTTCACTATCTCCTTGCAGACACATTATGCTTGGGGTTTTGCTCCATGCCTTGCAGTGACTCCTTGACCAGCCCCCAGCCCCAGGGTGCTTGTTTCTCCATCACAGCTGAACATTTCGCTGCTAGGATAAAGCTCACTGATATGAGAGGCAGACTAATCGTAAGGAGGTGTCACAGTCTGTGGGATGATCTCCCTGCAGAGCTGCACTCACCTCTCCGCCCTTGCTACATCAGAAACACACAGCATCCATCTACTTGTCTAAATGCAGCCTCCCATGCCCCCGCCCTTCTCCCACAGATGCTTCTCACTGAAGGGAAAAGGATGAGTGAACAAGCCGCGTTTGACAGATGCTCATCTCTCTGCTTAGGGCACCGCTTGAAGCAACCTGGTTCCTATGATAACGATGGCAGCATAAAAACCCATGGGAAATACAACCACGAATTCCAGGAGTTAGTCTACAGCTACCCTTTACAAGGCAATGTTATCTTGTACCAAGCTCCTCGGGGAAAATTCTTCAGCTTAAAGATGTGATCCTGACTCCTTACGAGAAGTCAACGCTGCCATACCTGTGTGTCCACGAACAGGAATGTCTTGGGTATGCTTTCAAGGCCTGCCTTCATCATGATCTTCCTCACGTCGTCTCGCCATTCGGTCACACCGTAATTCTTGGACAATTCGATCTGGAAACACTCATATTCTGCCCTAAGGGAAAGAGAAGCCTTTGAAATTACATCCTGCCTTCTTTTACCAGTCCTGAGGATGCGTTTTGGACATGGGGGAGAAGCAGGTTGTTCTCCTGCAGAGTCCTGAGCACCGCTCTGTCCTTGGACACGTTTAGCCATCAACCCAAGAATATGCTTCACTCACAGCAATACCTGAGCCAGCTAGGAAATATAACTCCGTTAGCTACCAGTGTCACACTGTAAGTACCCAAGTGCAACCCCTTACGCAGTGCCTTGGAGTACAAAAGGAAGCAATTCACCAAGGGTTTTTTGTGTGTGATGCTGCAATTTGCACCTGGTTTTGCCAAGGAATCACAGCTGTGTTTTTGAGGATCACATCCTGTATTCAGGACTGAAAAAACTTGCTTCTCCAGCCCGTTTTAATTCCTCTTCTCATTTCGCCCCTGAGGCCCTTTGGCTCCCAAGACTCACAGATGCCACAGGGCAGGCTGTCAGTGTCACTTGGTTACTTTGTCACTGGTGATTCTCCTCTCCATCTTCCTGCTGCCCTTTTCCCAGGAAGGAGCCCTCATCTCCACCACAGCCATGCTGAGTGCTGCATAGGCCATTTTGCTGATGTGGGCTGGATTACATTTGTTCATTCACTGCATGCACACGGCAGCAACCTAACTACTAGCAAGCAAGAGCCCAACTTTCCCAGTGCAGATGTACGCACTAGCTCGAGTTCTAGCTCTTGAGTGTTAAACCTGAAGAGTCAGCATCCACAAAAATGTGCAAAGCAGTAGCAGGAAGGGCAGGAAAAGAGAATCTCTGGAGGCAGCCCCCATGGAGTTGCTCCACTTTATGTGCACACAAGCACATCACTTACATGTGAGATGCCAGCCTGGTGAGAGACTGCCTCCCACTCCCCCCAACACCCAGGAGAAGGGCATTCCCTGGGGCCTGCCGCAGGATCCGGCTGATTCGGCAGATGTGCTGCATTGCATCCATGAAAAGCTCCAGCTTCAGCTCTGCAGTGTTGGTTTGGTTGTACTCTTCCAGGTAATCCTCCAGCACGCCTTTCAGCTGCGGGCAGAAGCACACAGTTATGGCTGGCAGTTACAAGCAACTGTGAGGAGGCGTAATTGTAATTGTGTATAAGCACAGGTAGCCATCTGGGAGGGCAGAGCTTGGTGCTCACTTGGTCCTAGGGGCAGCTGCTTCTCTCAGTCACAGCCTAGGAGCTACCTGCAGGGATGGCTCTGTTTGCTCCACGCTCCTATAGGAACTGCCAAGGAACTGGGCTGAATTTAGCTGATGGTGATGGCAGCAGCTGCTGAATAGAGACCTTTAAGTAACTCAGGCTAAGGTCTGCTGATCC
This sequence comes from Lagopus muta, assembly GCF_023343835.1. NCBI lineage: Eukaryota > Metazoa > Chordata > Aves > Galliformes > Phasianidae > Lagopus > Lagopus muta. The sequence continues at coordinate 3,051,169 of NC_064443.1, read as the reverse complement.
TGGTGATGCTGCTTGCCTGGAAAAGCAGCAAGGAATGATCCAAAACAAAATAGCTTACGGCTGCCTGGCCCGTGCTGTTCCAGGATCTGCATTTAGGAGGGCTGCTGATTCTATAGCTGCCTGCTGAAACCCGAGGTTAGGGTGCTGAAAGGAAACCTTGCTGGCTATAGGCAGAAAAGGTAGATTGGCACAGAGGTGCACTGCTTTTGTGGTCCAACCACTACAAAAGATAACTGGACAGCCTTCTGACTTTTCCAAAGCTCTGCTCAACAGCACGCACAGTCCAGAGCACACGAGACAGAAAGATGTTCAGGATTTGGTCAGGATTCTCACTGTAAACCTAGCCAAGAAACAGCAACTAGAAATCCTACAGTGCTGAGGTCCCTGCCTAGGAGACCAATGACCTCTGTGCATCAGGGGACTGTGCAGCAGCTTGGTAAGCCTGCCTGCCTCGGCTGTGCTCGCCTCAGTGGGGGACAGACCCAGCTACTTTGCAAAAAGGATTGGGAAGCTCAGTTAATTACCAGTCCTTGTCACACAGCTATCACAAGAGGGGAGATGACAGGATAATCATCCGTTTCTGATAATGAGTGCAAAACGCACTGCTCATTGCCTTTGCTTAATTACCACTACCAAAGTACTCACAGTATCTTTTCCAACAGGGAATCTGGCAGTAACATTAATTAGTTGCGAAGGTCAATTGTGAAGGCTTTAATGGCAAATGTAGTATTGTTTGGGGGTAATGTGCCATTTCTCTTCAGCAAATTTCACTTTTCATTCCTGAGTATGGCTTATTCAGGGGACTTGGCATAGCAGACAGCCCCCAGGATACAATACACAGACAGCTTGTTCCACCTCAACTTCCCATCCGTAGCAAATGCAACCGCTGCCTGTATCTGGGGTAGAATTTCACATGAGAGCCCTAAGTCTATGATTCCAAGTATCTTCAGTTCAAGCAGCCCCATGGTTATTACTAACTCCTTTGTTTGCAGGAGACTTGGAAGGGGTGAACATAATTCATACTGTCAAGATCCCCAAGATCCTCACCTTTTCCTGGCTGTCAATTTCTTCGTACAGTTTAATATGTGCCCCTGGTTCCATGAAGTCCCCAAACAGAACTGGCTGGGATGGGACAACCTCCTCAAAAGTGGTGTCCAGTTCCTCCATCATGCTTTTCATCAGGTTGTCAAACCAGGTCTGGTCCTCCTTGGTGACCAGGCGATCACAGAAGACCCGGCAGCTCTCATGGTACCACAGTCTCAGCAGGTGGTGTTTGTCCTGGTAGGAAATCCCAGCAAACATCCCCATGAGAGAAGCAAAGAAGTGTTAAGAATCTCTCAGCCAGGAAGGCTGGTTTCCACCAAACACCAGCCCCACTCCTGCTTCAAAGCAGCTGGAGTGGAGAAAGAACTAGGAGGAGGAAGCTGCACTCCCTCCTCTCAAAAGGGACCCTTGTCAAAACAGCTGCTTGGCAGAGAGGTCATTACAGCTGCAGTTAATACCTTCTCTATTTGTCCTCATGCCAAGGCTTCCTGGAGAGATCTAAAATTTCGTGTTATTTGTCCTTATCCTCCCCTCAGTATGACTCGATTTAAGCTGTTCTCACAAATCCTTGTATTTTCTGCAAAGATCCTTCTATTCAGGTGTGGCACAGAACCAGGTCCCCAAGTACCTTCTGTGATGAGTCAATACCTACAAAGCTGTACTTACAGAGCAAGGTTCTTAGGGACCTGTCCTGAAGAGACAGAACCCTCTATTAGCATAATATTTTAAATAGGACAATCTCTCTCCCCCTCCATGGTCCTCCAGAGCTGAGTCCAGCCGTACAGGAGTGAATGGCATTGACTCTCTGTGGTCACACAGCTGATACTCCAAAAGCCTTGGGGAGGTGGGATGTTTGGAGTCCTATCGATCACTAAATGCTACTTCAGCAATAAACTGAGGTGTGAGCTGGAACATTTCTGGTCTTTCCCTGGGTGGCATGGTTGTGCTGATGGCAGGACTGACCTTGATGTTGCTGGGCTGAGCCATGAGCATGCCCTGGAACACCTTGGAGAGGTCTCTCAGGTTAAAGGTGTAATGTGACTTTGTTGGTGTGGGCAGCAGCTGGGATGTGATGGTCAGATACACGTAGATAGTGGCATCAACCAAGGGCTCATTCAAGTCTTTGACTGCAACTGCTCCAGCTGCAGAGATAGAAGACAGAGAGGGTGCCAAGGTAGCAGCTCTGGGATAGGAAACTCCTAGCAGTGCAGACAAGTGGCACTGAGAGGCAGAGGTGTTGCTAGGATTTGGCCAAAAATGCACTTTCTTTTCCCCCTTAGTTTCCTAATATGGACACTGTGAACAAATCCCAGCTCATTGCAATAGGGAGCTTCCCTTGTGAAGGGGATCAGATCTGAGCAGGGCAGAATGCATCACAACAATTCTGCAGTCTGAAGAGCACACGTACCCCACAGGAAAAGGAGATACTGCCAGCAGGCAGTTGGTACTTACGTGAAATACTGAGGTATTCCTTCTCTATTCCTGTACCCCCCTCTGTGAAGTCTTAGCTGCTTTTAAGCTAGAAGGTGCCCTCAAACTAAATCACCATGCAAATCATTGAGCTCAGCAAATGAAAAGTCGCTGAAGGATGACTGAGGGATGACTTGTTATGTAACAGTCAGTGGAAAAATTTAAACACAGCTGCTAGTTTCACAGCACAAAATACTTTCCTTAATTCTAATCAAAATCGTTACCAACACTCCTGGGCACGTAGAGCCCTGTGACACGCTGGTACTTCAGATATTATCTCCAAAGTTTTTAGTTCTCTTTTAAATTACAGCTGAATACTTCACTGTGTCCCTGAGCTCACAGTCAGGTACTGGCACCTGTGAACACTGTAAGCACTCAGAAAGCTCTGCTTTGCCTTCCTCATAGCCCACCGTTCTCACTCCTTTGTGCTGGCAGATTTGCAGAGGAGAGCACATTTGCAAAGATGATCCTAAATTCCCACCCTGTCAAATACAAGAGGAGCTGATTTCACTTCAGATGAGCCCTTTTTCTTTTTTTCCATGGGTGGCTGTAGCACCACGATCAGATCTTCCCTGCTCAGCTGTCCACAGACTGCAACAGATGGGGAGTAACAGAAGGCTTACTTCTGCAGAAGGCTGTTGTCTGGGCAAGTGTCTGCCTGCTGAAGGCACAGGTAAACTGTTCCATGCTGTGCCCACCAGCCTGTTCAGTCTCTTGCATCTTTTTGCTCTTACTTACGCACTGGATCTCTGTAACTTCTTTCTCCTAGGAGGCCAGCTAGGCAACAAAGACAAAAAACATGAGTTACTGCTTTGCTTGTGGAGGTGAAGGATATCTGCACCATCTACTGCAAATAAAATTCTGATTAAAATGCAAAGGCTACGTGACATTTTATCAAACTGTGAGAGCCAAAGTTGAAGTTGGATAGTTTGGCCCAGAGACTAAACAGCACATGAGTTCTCTGTTTGCTAAGGCTCAAACAACAGTTTCTCAAGAATACCTTCAAGTGATTAATTCAAGTTCCACCGTCTAACACTTCCATTAGATCACCAATATTGAATTGTTAATAATAATACCCCCATTGGGTTGACTATGAGGAGGAGGCAGTTGTCTGCTGAACTCACCCATCCAACTGCCAAGGATGTTGGAGAAGATGGTCTTCTTGCTGCCATCGTCCATCTCCGTGAAGGACAGGTAATTGAAATGACGTGTCAAGCGTGGAGTAACAGCATTCCTTCCCCCTCCAGGAGGTCCCATGGCACAGACAAAATTAATATCCACCAGCTTCTTAAACGTACCTTGAGAAGTGTGAAAGCAGGACCGAATGCTGAGCTGAAACCAAAACACCCCGGCCACAAATCTCCCCAGAAAGTTCATGTATCTATCAACAGGCCAACTCTTGCCAGGGGCACTGGGCAAAGATCTGGGTCGTACCGATCTGCTTCCTGTCGTACCAGCCCTGGTGGTCCATCCACTGCCGCAGCAGCTCGATGGGTGGCTGTGCACCAAACGTCTCCAGCATGGGCATGTTCAAGTCATCAATAAAAAAGACAAAGTACCGCCCGACTGGAGGCCCAAACACACCCTTCCTCCTGTAGGGACAGAGCTCAGTAAGGACACGGGACTTGCAGAGGCACTCTTAACTCAATTCAAAAGCAGTTTTTCCTCCAGTGGCTTCCTGGGTCAGCAGTTTCAGCTTCTTTACACTTATGTCCCATAAACCCCTTTACATATGAGCCTTTGCATGGAAAAGATCTAGTGTGATGTTTGAGGCACAATTCTGTACACTCACATCCAGTGTCAATTAAATGCGTGAGTACATGTAAAAATAAAGCTTGAGGCCATGAACCTGTTACAAATTTTAAACTGACAGGTATGAAAAGGAAAAAGGGAGGCTGCTAACTATGGGTGGAGACTGGGGGTAGGATTGGGGATAGAATCACAGAATGAACCATAGATTCACAGAATGGTTTGGGTTGGAAGGGATATTTAAGGTGGTGTAGTTCCACCCCCCCTGCTGTAGGCAGGGATACCTCCCACCAGACCAGGTTGCTGCTCACAGCCCCATCCAGCCTGGTGTTGAGTGCTTCCAGGGTGGGAGCATCTACAACCTCTCTGGAGCAGCAGTCTTCTCCCCTTCATTACTTTTTATAAAGGCCCCATATGGAGGTTTGAGAACATTTGTGTAATTTAACGTAGTAATTCTGGAATAACTATGATTGGAGCATCTTTTACAAACCCTCCCTTATCCTTACCACTGCATCAAGTTATAACTGGCTCCCACAGCCCTAGCTCACATCCGCTGTTTGTCCAGCTTCTTACCCACAGATGTACGTGTCCTCCGTCCCTTCGTCTCCTGGGATGAAACTAAATGGTCAAGCTAATAGAAATACTAAGCTCAGGGAGCAAAAACCAAAAGGAAACTTGCCTCTTCTCCAGTTTGCTGTCAATGAGATCCTGAGTTTGGTTGGCAGAGGTGTGTGCAGAAAATGTCAAGAAGTGGCTGACGTATTTGAGAGGCAAGCTCTTCAAAAGCTTATCTGTAATTGTAAGAGTCTTCCCTGTGCCAGTGGGACCGATGCAAAGAACCTAGAAGGACAACCAGCAGTACCTGCTGAAGGCAATGCAAGTTCCTGCCCTTCTCAGGCTTTCAAAAGACCAGAGAGGAGAGAAGGCTTGTTTTTTTCACTAAGGAAGGAGGTTCAGGGTAATATATCTCTCAGCACAGAAGAAATCCAACAAGAAAGGTATGAAATGCAGTGGAAAGAAACAGGTAATGAAGGACAGTATTGGGCCATCATCCTAGGTGGGAGCAGATCTAGAAATTGGTGCATTTGTCAGGGTGTCTAGGGAGTGAATGGAAAGCTCTTGTTGCTTAGGCACAGCTCCTGAGCAGAGAAATGCAGATCCATAAGAATGAGAACTAATTTAAAAGCATCAGGTTCTGATTGGGCTGGGAGAAGAAAAGGTGCCCCCTGTTGAAGAGGAAAAACGTTGAATATAAAATCAAAAAGACAAGGGTGGGCACGTACTGGCTTACAGTTGATGAGCAACAGCTCCAGCAGGTGGGCCATTCGGACTGTGTTCACTGTGGGCACAATAATGTCACAGTAGTTGGTATCAGGAACCATGGTGAACTTTGCTGTGGGGTCCAGCCACTTCTCCCAGCGCACCTGAAAGGTAGGAGTGCATTTAGAGGGGACATCTGCATTGATCTGCTTTCACCCGTCGCAGCTCCTTGTGTAGCAGCTCAGATCATCAGGTTCCCAGTCCCTCTGTCTAGTCCTGCTTCCCATTACCTTCTGTAGTGCAAAGCTGACTTGCTCCCTCCAGGAGGGAGGCAGCCCAGAGTTAGAGATCATTGCCTCAGCAGCAGCACGTTTGCCTTTCCTTCTGAAAACTGGAATCAGAGACTGACAAAGCATTTGTGATATCTGCAAGAAGTGGGATTCTGTTCTAAGCTAGCTTATGCTGTGAGCATCCACATGGCAGAAGGCCGAAAAGGGTTTTGCTGGGATCCTATCTTCATGTTTGGTGCCATCACCTCTGTTGCACTGAGATACACTGAGGTTTCAGATTATACAGGACATGGATGACTTGTGCTAGGATCAAGCCACAAGCTAATGTCCCAGGGATACAAGTGAGACAGTGCTTTTGCCAGGGATGTGCTACACAGCACTGACAGAAAACACATTCCTCAGCATCCCCTCAGACCCTGACCCTGGCAAGTTCTGCTAATCACTTGACACACAGTGCTCTGGTACTTTGCTTCCCCTTCCTGAAATCAGAGGAATTCCTTATTTTTCACTGCCACTGGTGTCTGTTTAGTCAGATGGGCTTTGCATGCCCTACTGCTCTACTATCTGCTGTGCAAAAGATGGCATACCTGTGCCCTCTCCTCCTCCATACTTCGCTGCACACAGCTCTTTTACTTCGTGCACTGCTTTTAAATGCAGACAGACCTCTACATCTGAGCTCCTCCCTGCAGCAGGAGCATTTCTAAAGCCCTCTCACTTTCCTGAGCACTGGTAGAAGATCACAGTTAAGGTTTGAAAAATCTGCCTCACAACCCCGAGGGCAAAATCTATCTTCCCTCCTTAATGAAATGCTTGGTTTTACTTCAAGCTTTCTCACTGGTTTCTTACAGGCTTTTCTTATTCATCTTTGATGAGAAGATTCTGCCAAATCTTACAGAACTGTTTTGCTTCCCAGTCCCTCCCTAAAATTTCTCCTCTTAGAGATGGAGGTGAATTATTTTACCTCCCAAACGACGTCCTCATCGAGATCATCTTCAGTGCTGCTCAGTCCAGCATTTAGTTGATAGTCATAAACCAGTCCTTCTTCTGGGAAAAGTAACTGGATCTGTGAGAATAAAGCCACAGTGAACCTTGCTGCTGCTTAGCTGAGTTTGCATGTGGGTCTGGCTGGATTTGCATGTGGATTGGCCTTACAGAAAGACTTCAGTAAGGGGATGCTGCTCCTGCCGGGGGCTCCCAGCCCAGGGTCCTTTGAAATTGAAAGACCTTGTAAACCAGATTTCAGAACATGCCCAAACAAACCTTCCAGGCATTCAAAGAACTCTGACTCCCGCTCCTCAACACTACTTCCTCTACAACTGAGAAAGGATCTGCTTTCCTTTTACTCACCTTTTCCTTTGCCATCTTCTCCCTCAGCCACGTGCTGAAGGCGACACGGCCTTGGGAATCTCCAGTGGCACCCACACTCCAGATCAAGGCAAATACAAACCAGGGCTCAATCAGCTCTCCGATATGAGCTGCAGCCTCCCGGGGAGCCTTCCTAAATCCCTGGAAACCACAGAAAAGCAGAAATAAAGTTCTCAAGCAGGGTTAAGGTGAACAAAAATCAGACTCTTTCTAGCCTGCTTGTAATTCTATTCAGAATACGTGTAGCTTTTTCTAGACTATTTTTCACAGGTCTTTTTGATGTATTCTGTGGATTAAAACTCACTGTTTCACTAATGTACCTGAGACACTCCCCTGCCTGAACTAATGTCACTCAGTGGGAGCTGAGAGAAGAATTTAATCCTTGGTTTTTAATCTGAAAGCTTTCCAGGCTTCTTCAATTCTAATTCTCAAAGAATCTGCCACCTGAAGTGTTTTGCTGCACAGCTCTGATCTCTGCTTTCTACTTATTCTCCAATTCCCACAGCTGTAAATAAAAGTGAATCTCTTTTCTGCAGCCTGGTAGGACTAAAGCTTATCTTGTGCTCTTTCAATGGGAAAAGTATAATCCTTTTAACAAGATGCTGGATTACCTTCTGCCATGCAGATAGGTGATGGTGTAACCTTTCTTCGCCAACACCCTGTATTCCAGTCACTCGCAATACGTGACTTACTGCCCTGAAGAGTTACAGGTGCACACATGTAATAGCAGCAAAAAGTCTTACCTCAGCAGGAACAAAAGGCTGAAACAAACATTCCAAGAGCGTGAGGAGGCTCCTCGTGAGGTTGCCATCTGTTGAGGCAATTATCTCCTCCACAGATCCCCGGACAAAGCCAATGGCTTCCTGCAAGGAGAGGCAGGAACAGCTCAGTGTCACCAACCAGCACGTTGAACTTTGCTTACCTTCTAGGGGTTCTGGTTTCTCTTTTCCTCCCTGCAGGCTACATTTAGCAGGGAGGGTACAACAGAGAGGGCTGCCATGTGTCACAAACACCACCATTCTGAGTGGAGGGAATTAAGTCAAACCACGTGATTGCCTCCTAACTGAAAGAAGCCTTCGGGGCCTGCATTTGAGTCACTGCTCACATCACTGCTGTTGTTTGCTCTGTTCAGAGCTTTCCTTTGCAGTTCTGAGTTCAGGAGCAGAGCAGAAATAGCAAGACTTATGACTTTATCCCTGGAGTAACTCTACTGTAAGAAATGGAGCTGCACCAGAAATGACTGCGTCCATAAGACAATTAGAAAATCAAATATCCACGGAAGGGCTGTCACAGCATGATAGGTTACCGTGAGGAACCTCCTGAAGAGAGATGCCAGCTGCTGTGAGAAGGGCTGCATGACACCTGGGAGTTTTTGCAGCCAACATTCCGTGAAGGGCTCCAGCCCCAAGATGCTGGGTTCCAGGTAAACCATGCCACAACGGGAGACTGTGGCAGGGGATGCAACAGCCAAATCCTGGACTTCAAACATCATGGTCATACTCTGGAAATTCCAAAGGGGAAAAAAGAAAGGATCTCTTAGCATCATTTGGTGATGTTGAAACTGCCCTGTTTGTTGCAGGGCCCCTCTTGTCGCTACTTGTGCGGCACAGGAGGGGTAAGGCTAAGGGAAGGGGGCTGAGACATCAATTTCTGTTCAAGTCCATCACACACATTACGTGTAAAGTAAAAGGCAGCAAAAGGAGGAGGGATGAATTACCTCTGTCATCTTGATGATTTCGCCCGAACTGAGACACAGCTTCTTGTTGTCATCCAGCACCGTGTTCATGTTCTCAATCCAGAGAGCATCAACTGGCCCATCAAACATGTACCACTTCTTGCTAGTGTCAGTGGCCATAGCTCCCTGCCGGATGAGCGAGGAAAAGATTCCATCTGTCCTGAAAAGTGGGAGGAAAGGCTTGGTCCATCTTACTTTTGCAAAGCCTGACTCCGTCCATGGAGTTCATGAAGAAGTCCATGGCAAAGCTTCAACCATACAAAACAACAGAGCCAGAATCTTACTTTAGTCCATACACCGAAGCATATCTGGGCCTCACTCACTGATGAGCTATGGAAAAGCTTATCTCAGTCTTTTTTTTTAATGGAGATGCATCCAGTCTGAGTTAGCACAATGAGACAGCACCTTTGGCCATTAGGATCAGAACTTCACAGCATCTAACCATAGAATGTCAAGTTTTAACTTGACCTTTAACACTTCTGTCCTCAGTGAAAAGTGAAGAGCCCATGCAAGTATCCAGTCCATATCACTAATTATCAGCTCTATGGAAGTGTATTTTATTTTCTATCAAGTGTAGAGGTGGTCTTGGGACAGCTATGCTGTTAAATCAAACACTCTGGTTGGGCGACTATGGGTTAGGAGAATGAAACCGGGCTAAAGAGTCCAGCTCTACCCTCCTTATGACTGAAGTTCCCATCATCAGCTGTATCTGAATCCAGGTGGTGCAGGAGCTAGCAAACAGGAGAGCAGACACACAGGGAATGCTGGCTGCTGGCAGCAAGAACTTCATCTGCACACAGAAAACCGGAGTGCAGTGTCTGCTCAGACCCTAAACTCCACTCCCATTATTAAATACATATTTATACAGCGATAGTGAAGTCCAGGGTATTTTACTGAGATCAAGGGAAAACAGTCTGCTCTAAAGCTCAGCTGATTAAAACAGATGGATTTATGCCTGCAAATGTGTTTCGTGTGGTTGCCGTACTTTTCTTGTCATGTTGATGCGACTGTATGCTGCCCTTGGATAGAGTTACATCACAAATAAACCATCAGGCTTAACTAGAAGATCCTATGGAACGACTGTCAGTAAAAATGCATGAGAGCCCAGGCTTGGAAGCTCTGGTTCTTGGCATCAGTAGTGCTTTCTTGCTTGCACTTTTCCTGGAGGCACTGAGTTTAATATCTACTTAGTATCCCTGGGTTTATAGAACACGCTCAATAGTTTGTTGCTAAGTGGTGGGGGACAGGGCCATGGGGAGATTAACACAGCTTCTCACACCTTAGCCTCTGGATAAGTGAGCCACAAATGGAAACTCAAGCAGTAGCAGGACAACTGGGCTATTGAGATAGACAATCAGGCGCCTTGGCATTGGGAATGAAATGCTCCTTTGTGCCTGGAAGTCATCCCTCAGCATTATTGAAGGCAACCAGCATATTCATACAGAACAATCCAAGTGCGCAGTACAGAGATCACTTTCCTTCAGAAGCAAAGCAAGTTTTTAAGCTGCTTTATCTTAGAGCAGAGGAATTTGCTCCAAAGCAATTGAATTATTCCTTGTTATGCAGTTCATACTGCCAGCTGAGCTGCTGTACTGTCTGGGCATGTGTTGGCAGCCAGGCCAAGTGCACAATAAAAGATGTCAGCTTAAATCGTCATGACTGGCTATTGTAGCTCGGTGAGGGATAAGAACTTGATTGCTTTTGATTTTATGCCACTATCCTAAAGAGTTCTCAGCTTTGAAGAGAAGACCCTCAAGACCAGAAGATAAGGGTATCCAAGCTGGAAGGAAGGAAAGCAGGTTTTGTACTTTACCACTCGTGCGTTAATAAGTTAAACTCTCCATAAAGCTGGCCCATTGTGATGGATTTGGGATTCAGTACAAAGTAGCTGACCGGTTCGTAATTCCCACCACTGGCTGCAGGCTGACCTTGCAGTGACGTCATTGCAGCTGCTAGGACTTCATAACACTGCAGAAGTAGGAGAGCAAGAGGATAAACGGCCATGGCTCCATAACAACAAAGCCGTGTGCTCACAGCAACTGCATTTAAAGGGCAGTGAGAAAGGAGACACAGGGAAAGACAATGCCATAGCAAGAGGATGCCTAGCTGTACTCATAGAAACGAGGGATTTTAGAAGCACGGGGAGGAGCTTTCATCTCCTTTGGAAGAAGCATCTTGAGGTGCCACATGCTGCTGAGTCCAGATGTTCAGGCTCAAAGTACGGCTCAGCCTTACAAATCTGCAGCGGTGCCAATAAGCCTCAGCTTAACCTCCCAACTCCAAAGAGCAAGCCACTATTGTACTTCCCCATGGGTATGAGCCAGTACTAAAAGGCAGCATGAAACCATCTTTCTCTCCTGGTTTCTATCTGAGAGAGGCTGGAAACGCTGCAGCGTGAGCCTTCTGTGAAGTTTAACCCTCTGCACTATTAGATGAGCAACAGTTTGCTGGGGCCAAGGTCACAGAGTTTCAACCATACCTTCGTCTTCCCAGAGCCTGTCGGCCCCACCAACATGAGGCCATGGCGAACCACAGTGGTTTCATACAGCTGGATGCATTTAGTCACAAAACCTGCAGAGGAAGGTGAAGCAGAGTGGGTCTGGGACCACCTGTTTCTTTCCTAGGGCACAGCACTGATCTAAAAGCACAAGGCCCAGAGAGAGTGCTTGTGGAGAGCCTCCCTCCTCACCATCAACATCCTTCAGACTCTTTTTGATGCAGGCTCTGCGAATGGCTTCTTCCAGGATGCCATAATCAACAGGCTGTTCTTTGATCTTGGGAAATAAGTCGGAGACTATACCTCTGAAGAGCTTGAGGTCATCCTGCAGAAATTTGGGTATGTTGGCATCCCTGATAGCCCGCAGGCAGATCAGATCCTGCAAAGATTTAAGAATTCGTAACTTGAAAGATCCTGCCTCTCCTCTGAGGCTGCAGAAAAGGTGACATAAGCCTCTGACAGCGTGAAGCACGAGCATATTTACCTCATCCATAGTAGGATTTTCCTTTTTCAAGTTGCCAGCTGTTGAGATGACAGTCTTCACAGCTCTCATTCCAAAGTCATAGTGGTCCTAGAAGAGGCACAGAGGAGACAGTGTTATTGGATACGTGAGCATCACCTAAAAATCATCATAAAATCATGGAATGGTTTAGGTTAGAGGAAACACAAAGGATCAAGTAGTTCCAGTCCCCTGCCATGAGCAGGGCTGCCCCCCTGAGTTGAGCTAAGGTTGCCCAGGACCCCATCAACCTGGCCTTAAACCTTAAGCCCCTTCAGGATGGGGCATCCACAACTTCTCTGGGAGCTTGCTACAGTGCCTCACCTCTCAGCGTAAAAAATTTCTTCCTAGCATCTTATCTAAATCTCCTCTTTCTCAGTTTAAAGCCAATTGCCCATGTCCTCTCACTATCAAATCATGTAAAAAGTTGATCCCCCTCCTGCTTGTAAGCTCCCTTCAAGAACTGGGAGGTTGCAGTGAGGCCCTCCCCAAAGCTTTCTTTTTCCAAGCTAAACAAGCCCAACCCTTTCAACTTTCCTTCATAGGGAGGTACTCTGTGCCTAGACTGAGAAAACTCACACTTGTAAAACATATTCATGGACATTAAAGCATCTACCTGCGTGCTGAGCTGCTCTGACAATAGTTTGAACGTTGTGGTGATCTTCTTTGCAAGGACTTTAGCTTCATTAAACCCAAAGGAATAGAGTGAGATCTCAGCAATCATGGAGTAATCTGGGACCATCATCGCCACCGGACGGAAGAGAGCCTGCAATCACAATGTACAGTTCCAGCACAAGATAAAGCACAGGTTTGTTTTTTTTTCTTGCTTTCTTTCAGCAAATTGAAAAGGCTGAGTTTGTGTCTCAGATCTGTGCTGAGGGCACAGCGTGAGTGTACCTGACACCTGTTGGGATAGCGTGCCTGCAGACTGAAAGATGAGAACCATCTGCTTACAGATGTCACTCAAAGCTGAAAGTCATCCCAGAAACCTTCCAAAATGTTATTTCCTAAACTCTGCAATGACCACACTGGTGGCCTGGTTAGCATCTGGTACGTCTCTTCTTTCTGCCTGTGCTCTCTACTCTCATTACCTTCAGGTTATCTGGTAATTCAGTACGTCCTGCATATCCAGGGTTCATTGTGATGAACACTGCGCAGGATGGGACCAGGGGGATCTCCTTTCCTTCAAACACGAAGCGATCCACCTAGGAAATAAAAACTGTCATCCGTCTCAAAGCCTGACTTACAAAAAGGCAGCTGAACCTTTGGCGTGGCAAACAGTGGCTTTCAGGAGTTAACTTATGAAGCACAGCCATGCGCAGCTGCACCCAGCTGTAGTGATGCAATGTGGTCCCACTGCAGGAATCCACTCTTACCAGCAGGATTTCTCTCTGTTTAAGAAATCAGGCTCATAGAAGGTTTACTGATAGCACACTTTTTTGTTTTTTTGAACAGAGTTCTGCTCCTCCAGCTATAAACACACAACACCTTTTCAGTATTTTTCTTTCTGCAGGAGAGTTTGGACCTGAATTAATCTGTGGTAGGAGAGGGCAAAAAGAAACTGAAATCCTTTTAGATCCGTGTAATTTCAGTAATTTCAGATAGGTGATAAAGCAGTGCAGAAGAATTCACAGACAGCAGGTTTCTAATTCCGAGTCAAAGTCAAACAGATTCAGGTCTTAACCCCTGTGAGTCTCCAGAGGAGCAAAGCAGAGGCTGGCTGCCAGATGGCTGACAGCTGAGTCTCCATGTAAAGCCAACAATTCATCTTACATTGCAACTGTGAGCCCATGAACATGCATTTTTTTTCTGTGCACATTGGGTTTCATGAACCCACAAAAGCTTGGATCATAAATGTGGTGCTGAGCAACTCACAGCAGAGGGTGGCTGCCTTGTATCACAGCTCCAATTTTTATCAGCTCAGTGTCTCCCACACTGAAGTCTGCTGGCACAGCATCTCAAGCTGAGACTTTGAGTGTGGGCAATAGTGGCAGTGAAGGCTAAGGTGAGGTTATAAAACTCACCTACAGTGAACACAATAATCTGACACAACGTGCCACAGGTGGGGTATTATTTGTACCTCTCTGAGCTGCACCTGTACTGGTCTCCTTTGTGACAGTGCATGCAAAGACAGCTGTCTGCCTTTGCATCCCCATGCTTGTTACTTACTCTCTGCTGCTGTGCTTTCTGAATGGTTGTGATCTGCTGGGCCACCACAGACAGCACCTCGATATCAATGCGGTTGAACTCATCAAAGCAAGCCCACGCACCAGAGCTGAGCAAGAAGAGAAATAAGAGGGGAGTAAGGAACGTCAAACAGGAGCAAACACACTGCTGCAGGTTTAGCTAGGCTTAGAAATCATAAAGTCACATACTGGGGAACAAGGAATGGACCCAACATCCCAGCGTCACAGTGAACAGGAGCAGGAGCCATAGTCCATCACCCCAACTATGCATCCCAGGTCAAGGCCATTTTTCAAAGCTTGGAAAGCTATGTATAAAGCTGGAAGGCATTATAGGTGGGTAATCTGCCCACAAAGCGTGGTTTAAAAAATAATTTCTTACAAATAAAACATCTGAGAAAAGAGTGTCAGCATTTGTTAGAGTAACTAATTCAGATTCACCAGCATGCAACAGACTAATTGGACCAGCTCTGTTTGATACACAGAGAAGAGGAAAGCTTTTCTGAGAGCATTCCTCAGGGTTTAAAGCAATCTCTCTTGGATACTCAATTTCAGATACACCCAGCAAGCTCTCCTTAACATTAAGCTGCCTCTGGGCTGAATCTCAGTCCAACGTGAACAATATTAGAACAAAAGCAAGAGCTGGAAACATTTGCACAGGTGTCTAATAGAGGGCTGGTGCAAAGCATTTTAATTCCGCCTTAAATGAAGAGGATTTCCTTTCATTTTTATTGTTTTAATTGGCTCAACTGTCCACCTATTCTGGCAGTTTTGTAACTTTGCTCATGCTGGAACGCAGCAACCTTCTTCGTGTGGCTTTGCTGGTTCTTTGGGGCTGTTATGAAAAATACCCACCTATATCCAGCAACCAGCATCCCTACCCTCTCGTGGGCGATGACACGCAGTGTTGTACCTGGCCAGTCCCTTGAAAAACTTCCCCATTGCCATGAAGTCAAGCTGGTCAGAGCAGTTGAACACTACAGTTTGGATGGCTAGTGCCTTCCCCAGCTCTTTCGTTGTTTCTGTTTTGCCTGTTCCTGCTGGTCCCGCAGGTGCTCCTCCAAATTTCAGGTGCAAAGCTCCTGTAAGCGTCAGGTAACATCTGTAACAAAAATGAGACCAGATAACGAGAAGTATTTCTACTACTGGCTTCAGGAAAAGGAGAAACGAGCTCTCCAGATGGAGACAGGCAGGAATCCATCATTTATTTTTCTGCAGAGCTGCTTAGATATGCAGCGCTTTGTGAAGGAGTTAGCTATGTGGCCTTGATTAGTATTCATGAGGGCCTGCATGGATAAATCCTCCTGCCACTGGCTATAAATTCACTCCCCAGAAAAAGGACAGTTACAAAAGGGTGTAACTATTATTACTGCTGCATATTCCAGAGTATTAGATATCCTTTTTATAGTGGTTTGCAGAAGAGCTCCTTAGCTATCAGGAGGGCATTTTAGACGAGCCAGAGTGCTGCATTAAGAACCAAAAGAAAGTAAGCAAATCGGTGTGAGCACTGATCACTAGGAACACAGTGGGACCAATGCCAAGGTGTTCTATCTCACAGAGACAATTACTGCACAAACGATTTCTATTTACATACATTAAGAACCAAGCCTGACACATTCAGATTCTTGGTTTAAGCTCTCCCGAGGCTTGTTCCTCCAGAAAAAGAAGGTACATTTACTACCCAAAACCCAATTTCCTTACCTGTCAGTGAGGGGTGTGATAACCAGGCGGCCAGTGTTCCCAAGATACTCATAGCCATACACAAATTCAGCATTGACTGCTCTGATGTACAGGTCCCCCTTGGTCCAGTAGGATCTAGTGATGAGTGAACACAACACCAGAAGGATATAAGGCTTCTGGCAGACAATACATCAGCTCATAGAATTACAGCCTGCGGGTTCAGAGACCTGCATGTCATGATTTGCCTTTAGAGAAGATAAGGTAACACAGCGGGATGTTCAGAGCTTTCACAGGACCTGAAATGAGGCTTTCTATCAAGCACTGCACTCCTACTCAGGCAGAAGCAAGCCCTTTTACACTGAGGCATTTGAGACTCTGTGGTACAGCACAGTCTCTATTGCTGAAGTGTCTAAGTCTGTCTCAGATGCCTTAGAACTGGCATCTACAGGAGACTGGAGTCCCACTTTTCACAGGGATGTTAGAGGTGCCTCACAAATACTGCTTACAGATCATGCAAACTCTTGTTCCCATTTGTCCCAGACGTGGCTGATGGGAGAAGAGAATAAAGACTGGCCAGGGAGACCAGGTGAGGTTCGACAGCTGAGCTCTCTACCTGAGCTGGGAGATCCACTCGAAATCATTCACGCTCGTCACGTTCTCCTCGATCAGCTTTGCTGCAACATCCTTGGCATGGACCTCAATCACAATGAGAGCTGACATCACTGCTCGCTGCATCTTCGACAGTTTGCCACGGACCACAGCAACCAAATCAGCCAGCTGGGTAAGGAAAATACTGTGGAACAATCCATACCCCAACAACCCAGGAGTACTAACACGATGCAATCAACCTTACTGCCTGCTAAGTACAGACCACAGGCTGTGTACCAGCAGTTTCTGCCTCTTTCTTGTCAGAGAGGCGAATGTTCAGGAAGCAAATACTGCTCAGGGCTGCCTCAGGGCTGACTTGCCATGGAGCTTCAGAGAATCACTTCAGAGTATCTCAAGTTGGAATGGACCCCAAAAGGTCATCATGTCCAACTTCTGACTCCACATAGGACCATTCAGAATTCAAACCTTATTTTTGCAAGTGCTCTTTAAACTCCAGCAGCCTGGGGCTGTGACCACTGCCCTGGGGAGCCTGTTCCATGCCTGCTTCCCTCTGGTAAAGAACCTTTTTCTAACACCCAGCCTGACCCTCTCCTGACACAGCTCCAAGACGTTCCCCTCATGTCCTGTCACTGTCACCAGAGAGAGGAGATCAGCACTGCCCCTCTGCTCCCCTCTGGAGGAAGCTGCAGGAGTTTGCAGTGATACTATTAGCAGTCCTCGCATTATTTGAGATTTATGACAACAAACGTCCTAATCATTAAGATGATGGCAACCTGTTACTTATTTCTTGAACCATACCATGCAGGAGTGCATTTCCAAACAACACCCTGTAGCGACATACATGGAGCCAACCAGGTTTTGGGAGCTGATTTCAGGTAGTAGACACGTGGTGGTTCATGTTAAGAGACAAAAGCACAACCCTTGGAATTCTGATGGTGCAGTATGTCAGTGTTTCTGCTATAGCAGATTGTCCTGCCTGTATTCACAAGCTATCTGATGACCGAGTTCAGTTCTGACAAGATCTTGCCTTTACCTTCATTTTCCTACCTGAGCACTCAGCTGTGGGAAAAGCCTGCTGGACAAATCTCCTGATTGCAGAGCTTCAGACACCTCCTTTGTCCAGAAAATCTGACAGCCAACAATGGTCACCTGTCCAGGCCATTGCAAGACCCACGTAGTACGAGGTGTCTCGAAAACAAGAAAATAAATGACAGTAAGAATGACTCATTTCCTACTGTGAGATGCATCATTAACAAATAAGAACTGAGTTATTATTTAAGAGACTTCCTTATTTATTTACTTTTTATTTCTTATTTTCTACCAGCATAGCTTTTACACAGAACCAAGACGCACTCCCTGTGATCACTGACTGTTGCCTTTACTGGCCCTCAGCACAGTGTGTGAAACATGAGTGCTGGTGAAGACCTTCTAAGAGAGTATCCTTCTACGAAAGAAGAGAGGAATAGAAATGGATTCAGAGGGCTGTTCTGTGATACAGGGAGGTATTTTGTAGTCGTCAAATCAGTGTGCAGAGCTTGCATCCTCTGGACCGTGCACTGTTTGCTGAACTATGCCTTCTGCAGGTTGTATTTAACAACTGGTAGAATATCATCAATTCATTAGCCCCATCACTGGTGGTTTCTGTGGTAAGCCTAGGACCAAGCCACCACAGAACTGCAAGTCTGTGATAAAACTCTCACCTCTGGATAAACACCAACTGATCTTTCTATGTTGTCCCGCACGCTGGCCTTCATGGATTTCTCAACTTCCAGCAGCCAGTCCTCCACATCGTCAGTGGGATAAATGGCAGCAAACAGCTTCACCTCTTCTCCTTCAGCAGAATACATGTGTGTGATCTGCAGATCCTCCTGGAACTGCAGCTAATGTAGGAAACACAACAGGAGACGTGAATGGCAATTTTCTATTCTTCCAGCCACTGAACGAGTGATCCAGTCAGGATATAGCATAGAATGCTCACTATAAATGTGGTGCCCAACTTGGCTGGGAATAACAAAGTGTCACAGATGTGCAAGACAACCTCCTCAAAAAAAATAGGAGGGTGATCACACAAAAATAGGAGATTCACATCACAGGTTTTGTTCAGGTGAAGCAAATCGAATTATAGGTGGGATGAACATTTCTCAGCCTGTCTGGAATTCAAACCCTTGATTCTTGTTCAATTCTGTAGATTCAGGTTGTTTTCCTTGAGGTCAGAGTGCCTGGTTTTAAAAGTAAAATTTTAACAGCTTCTCTGCTGCCC
Organism: Lagopus muta; assembly: GCF_023343835.1. NCBI lineage: Eukaryota > Metazoa > Chordata > Aves > Galliformes > Phasianidae > Lagopus > Lagopus muta. The sequence continues at coordinate 3,032,528 of NC_064443.1, read as the reverse complement.
CAGCATATCACTGACAGCCCCCTTATTTATTCCAATGGCTTTGCATCAGGTTTCCAGTTCAATTTCCTTTCTATTTTCCCAAGCTAATGACTAGGAGATTGGTTTCCATGTCTGAGTATTGCAGTGGCGTGAACTGTGTCTAGCGTGGAGTCTGAAGTCAATTAGGAATAATAAAGAGGAAAATAGCAGGGTTAACCCCACCCAGCCCCTAAATCAGGATGAAAGCAGAAACTCAGTTCAATTTAGCCTTGTTTACTCCCTCCTGAGGCTGTCTGTAAGCAGGGGATACCACCCTCACCAGGTGTCTGTGAGTAGAGAGTTACGACTGAGCTATTTAGCAATTAGGCTACTGGACAAGATGATCTAGTGAAAGATGTCGCTTGTCTGCGGGTGCAAAGATCCAACACAAATCCAAACCCAAATCATTCTGCTACTCTATTGCTCCCAGCCTCCATGGTGAGACAGACAGGTATTTTCAGGAGCATCCACTCCTCCTTAGTTGGTCATCTAAGAAACATTCCAGTAAGCTGTCTTTTGCAGATGCCTGTCTTCCCCCGTTGTCTAAAAGCAAATCACGTGCATCCAGTTCTCAGGCACATGTCTGGCTCTGAAATGTCTGAAGTGAGGTTGCTCGGATCCCTCTCCAGAGCAGCCAGTTAACTGTGGAGAACTGTTCTGCTGGAGATGTATTTTTATGCTTTGCAGACTGAGTGACTTATCCACCCCACCTCTTTTCTTAATGCTGTTCAGAAAAGGGCAGAACGAACTCAAGGCTTTTATCCCTCATGGAAGAGGGAAGCTGCCTGAAAGAGCCAACTTGCTGCGTTCTCCTGGTGGCTGTTTGCATCTTGCAGTGCTTACAGGAGATACGTTTCCATACAGCAGAATATGAAAACTCCCCCAGATCTCAGAACGCCCCTAAGTTCCCATGACATGAGCTCCCCAGAGGTGGGCCAAACCTCTAAGTGCTTGCTTTGCTTACCCTTGCAATGTTCTCAAAGCATTTCCGAAGGTGAGGCTGTACAGCAGTGGGGTCTTTTGTCTGGGACAGTATTTCCAGCAGCTCATCATCCGAAAGGAAGTAGAACCTGAAAACAAAGATTGAGCTGTGGAAGAGATTCTTTTTAACACAGCATCATGGATGGAGTCCTGGCAAGAGGAGGAACAAGCCTCATTTTTGACTGCTCATCGATCTCTTTGTATTTGTGTAGAAGTGCCAGCCATGGTCTAGCCATCTACCTCTCTCTACTTCTTCATTAATCAATTACATTCATGAAAAGCAGCTTTCAAAGAATAGCAGCATTCCCTCAGGAATAAGGGGCAGTTACATGGAGGTTGTTTTGCTTCCTGCCATCCTTTACAGACCAGTCCCAATGGAAAGGCACAGATACACACTATGCAACCGGACTGCCCTTCACTTACAACTTCTGTGCCTGCCTGTATTCTCCCCATCAGATGGCAGCATTGAAAGGCACAGCCTTTCTCGATGTTTGCACTCTCATGACAATATCATAAGCTTACATTTTTTTGCTGTGCTCTTTCTTGGCACAGTTAACTGGAGTGAACCACTCCTTTCATATGTTCTGAACCAGAAAGTGTGATCCAGCCCACTGAAATCTGAGGTTACCTGGGAAAAGCACCTCTCTTGGTCTCCAGGTATTCACTCAGCCCTTTCTGCACGAGCTCCAGTAATTTGTTACACTTTTGCAGGTTTTCTAGCAGCACAGGATCAGGGCACAAAGACATCACCTATAAGCAGAGCAGGGACACAGGAAACGTCAGTATTCTGAGCATGTGGGCATAAGGCACTGGAGATAGTTGAGCTGCCCAGTGGATAGGATCAAAATGATTCATTCACAAGAGAGCTTTCACAAGGATCTGCAGAGGTGTGAGCTTTGTGGGCAAGGAGGGGAAATAGTACTTATGAATATGACAAATATATGTCTGGATTCCTTTAAATACTAACATTTGTAATAAGGAAGACAAGTGGTGATGGAGTCCTGGGAATTGGAAAGCAGAGGAGTGCAGAGCACTTGGATTGGGACACAGAAACCAATGACCCTAAACCACCTTACAGATTCAGCCTTGAGGAAGAATTGAGGGAGGTGTGTTGTGGTTAGAGTTGGAGCTGGTTACAAGAGTTGTTGGACAGTCTTTGTGCTAGGGAAGACACCATGAGAGAGACAGCAGACTGATGCAAGACTTCACAGAGAATGACTCTGTGG